>NC_072404.2:36533125-36843750 GCF_028858775.2 Pan troglodytes
TATCTTATTTCTGCCATCCCCCAGGATAGCACACTTAAACTTGAGTGAGCATCAGAAGTACCTGGAAGTCTTATAAACACAGATTGCTGGGCCCCACCCTCAGAGTTTCTGATTCAGCACATCTGATGTAGGGACTGAGAATTTGCATTTCTAGTTTTCAAGTGGTGCTGATGCTGGTGTTTGGCGGGCAGCTACACTTTTGAGAATCACTGTTCTTAGGTGTTGCTTTCGTCTTTAGGGTCACAGCACATGCTCATTGTTGCAGCTGGCGCTCTGGCTTACAGGAGAGAAAAGAGGATGAAAGAGATAGGGCCTGGTTTTAAGGTGCCGGCCCTCTTATTCTGCTGGTGACAAACTTAGTTCCATGGCTGCCTCTGACTTCAAGAAAGGCTGGGAAATACCACGTGGCTTGGAAGTCTTTTGCCCAGCTCCAAACATATAACCATGCATGAAGGAAATAATGGATTCTGTTGGGCAACTAGCAGACTTCACACAGGACTTCACCACTTTGGGAGCAGTTTCAATTCATTTACTCAGACTAGAATTTTTATGCCGAATCCTACTTTGGAGGAGACTATGTTATGATTTCCAAAGAATGTCTGCACCATTTCAACAGGAATTTTTCACAGGGAGGCACTGACAGCTATGTCTGAAGGTTTGGGGTCTGTACTTGCTGGTGAAAACATTAGAATGTCAAGCAACTGCCAAAAGTCTCTGCTTGGCCCCAGAGAAGGCACATTTATCTGGACAGCATCCAGGGAGCTTTGATCAAGAATTTCCCAGAGCCATTCCAGGGCAAGTGTGCAGCAAAGTAGGTTGGGTTTATATTATCCAGGTGTGTGTGTGTGTGTGTGTGTGTGTGTGTGTGTGTGTGTGTTGTGTGACCTAACTGGTTCTTTTTCTCTGGGGACAACCTTCTTCCTCCCTTGATTTATTTTAAGGAATTGGCTCACATGATTGTGGGGACTGGCAAGTCTGAAACCTGCAAGGCAGGCTGGCAGGTTGGAGACCCAGGGAAGAGTTGATATTGCAGCTTGAGTCCAAAGGCAGGCTGAAGACAGAACACTCTCTTCCTTGGGGAACCTTAGTCTTTTGCTTTTAAGGCAATCAACTTATTGGATGAGGCCCACCCACACTATGAAGGATAAGCTGCTTTACTCAAAGTCTACACACAGCAACATCCAGGCTGGCATTTGACGAAAGAGCAGGGTATCATGACCTAGCCAAGTTGACACATGAAATTAACTATCACATTGGTGGAGAATTATACATTCTTCTTGATTAAAATGGACATTTTCTCAAAACCCCATGGGATACCTCTGCTATCTTCTTTTCTCTCCCCAGTCAGTCCCCGTGCACAGACCTGCACAAATGGCTGAGCCTCATCATTCCTGACAGCAAGGAGATCTTGGATGTGCCAGGCCTAGTGAAAGACCACCAATCTCACTGCAGGGGTGGCTGTCCCATCTCCTCCTACTGGAGCCTGGCTGGGGCCTGGGTCCCCCCTCCATCTCCAGTCTCATGTTGGTGACCATGTGGATACAGCCTGGGAGCAGAGATTGGGATGTGGTGGATAAGACAGAACTATGGGGGGAGTGTGCAAATAAACTGTTTCTTCATATTGCCAAGGACAGTGGCCTGGGCTGGACCCCCTGTCCTGATCTTTGGGGATGGTGGCCAGACAGCTGGGAAGGTCTGAGAGTCACATCATTAGAAGGAGTTTCACAATGTTCTTCCAACCCCCCTAGTCCAGACATGTTGCATTTGGTCAGATCCCTGTTCCCAGCCCCCAACCCTGACAGCCAGTCCCTGGGAGGACATGGTTATGGGGACAAGCATGTATGCTTCTATTCTCTGGAACCCCCTGATCCAAGCCCTCCAGACACTCAAGGAGCCCTTGGTTGGGGAGGGATTCATTTGGTCAGTCACCTCCCTGGAGCATCCTGGAGGAGGCAATGCTTGATCCTCACAATTTTGCAAAACATCTGGCCCCCATGTAGCAGGCCTCACCTTCCTGCTCCAAGTCTCACAACACACCGGATGCATCCTGCTGCCAGAACCAAACAGGGCACCAGACAGAATTCAGGGAGTCCAGAAATTCCTGTGGGTAAACTCACACAAATGCAGGAGCTCGTTGACTCAGAGATGCACAGAGCCACAGCTGTATGGTGATGGATATGATTTCACACACACACACACACACACACACACACACACACAGAGACACCTTTCTTCTCTGTGTGACAGATGTGTTATGAGGCAAGGCCATCTAAATTGTCCCTCCAGTGTAAAGTCCATTGAATTTTTCTCCCTCCCTTTCTTTTCTACCTCAGGGACATGGAGTTAATTAATAACACGACTCTTGTCAATTCATGACATCCTGCCATCACTGGCCCTTGAGAGGCCATCTTTTATTAACTAATGAATCAATAGAAATAATATAAAAGATGCTTAAGAAACAAATACACTCATGACACCCAGAGCACTGACGGATACTTATCATTACCTACGTTGTTCTCATCTGCCATGTCCTTGACCTTCCCTTTCCCAGGTAACTGCTGACCTGAATCATAGCTTCATTTTCTTGCTTTTATTTTTATAAAGCTTTACCAAAGCTCTATTTTCCTACCAGAAATTATGACTTCTTGGTTTAAGTTGTTTTTAAGCTTATACAAAGATTTTATGCTATCTGTCATCTTTTGGGAGTTAACCTTTGCACTCATATTCCCATTGTTAAGATTTCATGTGTAGTCCATTGCATTGTTGAGAAGGTGAATGAAATGATTGCCCATCACTAATGAGGTGCATGCTCATCTTGCCTAAATCTGGCTTTAGGTCAATGAGTAACACAGAGAAATTATTACTTTCTGGGTACCGGGCAAGCGTGTTTTATAGTTCTTGCTTATTTAGCAGGCTTTGTGGGTTTATCCCTATTTTATGAAACCTGGAAAAGCATTTTCTTTGCTTTTTAAGTGATTGTAGATATTTACAATGATTGGGTACTTATTTTGATGGCATTGCTGTTTTTATCTCCAGCATGGTTTTTTTTAATAAGAAGACCTCAATTACCATTCATGTTCAGGCAGGACAGCAGGGCTCCCTCAGGTTTGTGAGAATGTTCCAGCTCACAGGAACACGATGTAGAGAAATGAGGATTCCTTGTGGAGGAATGGTGGGAAAGAATGGGACACATGATGTGATCTAGTCTTTCCCAGATGTCTGGTAGCACACCCTCTGCCCTTCCATGATGACCAGATTGCCCCTTTTACTTGCCACCTTAAGGTTGTGTTAAGATTCTTTTATTCCCAGGAGCCAGCTATGTGCCTGGAAAAAGAATGCATTCCTGCACTTCTCTTGCTTAATCTTTCATTCCAATGTGAAAAAAGAGTTTCAGGGCCAGGAAAGTGACAGACACACACACACACACACACACACACACACACACGCACTTAACCATGTCTAGCCTAAGTTTTACCTGGACCACTGATTGGTGCCGTTGTCTCCCAGCTAGTCTCCCTGCTTCCATACAGTAAGTCCTCATTTAGCATCATCCATAGGTTTTTGGAAATTGCAGCTTTCAGCGAAATGACATATAACAAAACCAGTGTTACCATAGGCTAATTGCTATAAACAAGAGTTGAGTTCCTGGCATATTTCTGGTTCCAAAAAGATCACCAATCTTTACCTGCTTATTCCAGTTCAGGATCATGAGTGGTCAGGGCAAAAGGCCTGCACTGGACAGGACAACATTCCATCACAGGAAGCACTCACACCCACACCCACATCCACAATCACTCACACTGGGACCATGTAGACACACACATTCACCCAACGTGCACACCTTTGGGATGATGGAGGAAACCCGTGCAGACATGGGGAGGACACGCAAACTCCACACAGACAGTAGCCCCAGCTGGGAACTGATTTTTTTTTCTTTTCAACGTCATAATGAAACAATGTTGAAGGAAGCAATGTTTTTTGAGGATCCATTGTACTTGCCCTTAATCTACAATCTATTCTCAAAACAAAAGCCAAAGAGATCCTGTCAAAACCTAAGTCAGATCCTGTCTCTCCTCTGCCCAAAACTCTCCAAAGGATTCCCCATTCAGAGGAAAAGCCAAGCCCTTCTGATGGCCCTATACCACCAGGTCCCTGCTTCTGTCTTCTCTCTGCTCCCTCTGGCCTCAAAATTTCACAAGCACTCAGGTTGGTCGCCCTTGCAGGGCCTCTGCATTTGCGTTTCTTCTGCCTGCAGTGCTCTCCCTCCAAGTCTCTGCATAGCTCACATCCTCTCTTCCTTGCTGAAGTTCTACCATCGAAGTAATCTTATCCAGTCAACTTTTAAAAATTATAATTTCTGCTTGCCTTAAAAAGTCCTCCTATTCTCCTTCCATGCTTTTTTTTTCCTCTTTAAATCTATGATTTTTGGGGGTCAGCTGCAGTGACTCACTCCTGCAATCTCAGCACTTTGGGAAGCTGCATATCTTCAAGCCATCCTCCAGACAGGAGGATAGCTTGAGGTCAGGAGTTGAAGACCAGCCTGGGCAACATAGTGAGACCCTACCTCTATAAATAAATAAACAAATAAACAAACCAGGTAGGGTGGTGCATGCCAGTAGTCCTAGCTCCTTGGGAGGTTAGGCAGGAGGATCATTTGAGCTCAAAAATTTGAGCTTACAGTGAGCTATGATTGTGCCACTGAACCCCACTTAGGTGACAGAATGAGATGCTGCCTCTAAAATACATACACACATATATCTATGATACCCTTTAAATCATCTGCAGTGCTCTGTGTTTTGTATGCATTTATAAATTATTTTTTCTGTCCATCTCCCCATTTCCATCTTTCCCCATTCTCTCTTCGAGAAGGCATATATTTTACAGTGTTAAATCTGAGGCACCCGTACACCTGGCACGTGGTAAGGGCTCAACAAATATTTTTAAAGGAGTAAATGAATGGAGGAATGAATGATTTTTTCTCTTTTCACCTTCGTCTGCCTCCACGGGGGAAATCTCTCTTTCCTCTGACCTACTATATAACACCTACTATCTGTGATACACAACAGCAGTCCTCAACATTTTTGGCACCAGGGACCAGTTTCGTGGAAGACAGTTTTTGCATGGGAGGTGGGGGATGGTTTTGGGATGAAACCGTTCCACCTCAAATAATCAGCATTAGAGTCTCATAAGGAGTGCGCAACCTAGGTCCCTCGCATGTGCAGTTCACAATAGGGTTCGTGATTCTATGAGAAGCTAATGCTGGGGCTGATTGGACAGGAGGTGGAGCTCAGGTGGTAATGCTCCTTTGCAGCTACTCACCTCCTGCTGTGTGACCTGGTTCCTAACAGGCCACAGACCCATACTGGTCCACAGCCCGGGGGTTTGGGGACCCCTGATACACAATCTCTTATGGAGCATAAATCTCTCTCATGTTATTCTTTCATTATTACACATCATCCATCAGTGTGTCTTCACAGCTGGAACACGAGGGCCCCTGGACCAAGCATCACACTGTCTCCTGCAACTCTGCCCTTCTCTCTCTACATATAAGAGCATATGGCTCTTTCTCACATAGCACAACATGTTCAAAAGAGGCTTCTCAAAGAACCATCGCACGTTGAGAGGGGAAATTGCCTGGAGATTATGGTGCAATCTGCCACATTAAAGCTACGTCCTATGGAGACTCTATAGGGTGAGATAGTTGCTTCCCAAGTGTGGTACATGTGCCAGTGGTGGTTGTAAGGTGATTCAGGTGAATGCATACCTTTCTGGTTTTGTGTTTGTTTTAATGTGTATTAGAGATTTAATAAGCACATAAAACCCAAGATCTTGTGGCTATTACTGCTTGGGAACACTTTCCTTTTAAAATAAATTGTAAAACATGTATATGGATTTAAAGAAAATAATACATAAGTAACAGTATAGGGGTTAAGGGCTGAATTGTGTCTTTCAAAACTCCTGTGTTGGGCCGGGTGCGGTGGCTCACGCCTGTAATCCCAGCACTTTGGGAGGCTGAGGTGGGCGGACTGCCTGAGGTCAGGAGTTCAAGACCAGCCTGGCAACATGGTGAAACCCCGTCTCTGCTAAAAGTACAAATATTAGCTGGGCACGGTGGCGGGCGCCTGAAATCCCAGCTACTCAGGAGGCTGAGGGAGGAGAATGGCTTGAATCCGGGAGGTGGATGTTCACTTGGCAGTGAGCCGAGATTGCGCCACTGCACTCCAGCCCGGGCGCCTGAGCGGGACTCTGTCTCAAAAAAAAAAAAAAAAAAAAAAAAAAAAAATTCCCGTGTTGAAGTCCTAATGCCTGGTACCCCAGAATGTGACTGTGTTGGATAGGGTCTTTAAAGAGGTAATGAAGTGGAAATGCAGTCATTAGGGTGGACCCTATTCCAATACAACTGATGTCTTTATAAGAAGAGATTAGGACACAGGCACACACAGATGGCTAGCCACGTGAAGACACTGGGAGAAGGTGGCCATCTATAATAGAGGCCAGGGAGAGAGGCCCCAGGACAAACCATCCAGCTGACACCTCGATCTTGGTCTGTAGCCCTCAGAACTGGGAGACAATAAATGTGTTGTTTAAGCCACATGGTCTGTGGTACTTTGTATGGCAGCCCAAGCAAAGAAATACAATAGGTAACATGCGGAAGTGGCAAAGATTGTGAAGGTGGAACCCAGGTGACTAAGTTCGGGGAAATGTACTGGACTTGGTTAGAAACCCAACTTTCCCAGTACCCAGCTGTGTGGGCCTCAGCAAAATCTTAGCCTTTCTGAATCTCAGTGTCCCGTTTCAAAGAATGGGGCCAACAGTAACCACCTAGCCAGGAAGTTGTAAGGATTAAAAGTGGTCGTGAGTTAAGAGCTTGGTGATCAATAAATGGCAGTCTCATTACGGGAAAGCAGGCACCAAGGGGGCGAGGAACATGTCCTTTAATTTCGGTGCCCAAGAAGCAGAATCCTGGGCTTCCTTGCCCCCACGGTCAAGGCCCGCCAAGGTCAGTAGCGTTGGTGGCCCCAGAGGGGGCCGTGGTGCTGAGGGTGGACCTGAGGGGGTCACTTCCCTGTGAGCTTAGTCCTCCAGAAACAAGGAGGCAGGCATTCTTCCCATTTTATGTCTAGGAAAATGGAGCCTCGGAGCGGAGCGGTAATTTGTCCTAGGCCTCTCAGATGACCAGGGCCAGGGTCAGAGTGAGGCCCCGAGTCCGGAGCCGTGGACGGGGCTCTAGGCGACACCAGGGCGCCCTGACTGCGGCCTCCCACTCCGAGACGCGAGTTTGCAGGACGCTCCACCCCTTCCCTCCCGCGCCAGCCCGCCAGCCCCAGGGAAGGGGAGGAGTTCTCGCCGCGCCGACGCCGCCGTCGCCACGGCAACGCGGCCATACTGCGCCGGACAGACCCAGTTCCCTGGTGCTGCGGCCCGGCGTGGGCCTCGTGGGCAGAGCCAGGGGCAGAGCCAGAGCCAGAGCCATGGACAGCCTCTTCGTGGAGGAGGTGGCCGCCTCCTTGGTCAGGGAGTTCCTCAGCAGAAAGGTAACGGCTCGCCCCCTCCAAAGCCCAGGAAGTGGCTCTAATTTGGGCGAATCATCGGGGTCTCCCGTGAAGGCTTTGCACTTTCTGGGAGGGCGCCCGTTCCCTGCTTACTGCCTGCTCCAGAGATGCCCCAGAAGAGCGTCGCGTTCCCGGGACAGGCGAAACTACATTTCCCACGAGGCGTTTCTGCCGTCGTCACCAGGCGCTTCCGCAAGGCAGGGTTTGGGCCCCGTCCGCTGCCCTCCTGGGGCGGCGGCAGCTGGGGAGGGGGCCCGGGGGCCGCGCCAAGCAATCCTAGCGCGGGCGCACAGCGGGCAGGCCTGAGCCCCAGCCTGGCTGCCGGCCTCCGCGCGCGACCCACGCAAGTCAGGGTCCCACTCGGAAAGAACTTCTCCCAGAGGGAACCCCAAAAGCCCAGAAAAGTTCTTGACGGTCAAACCCTTAGTCATTTTAGTCAACAGTGGGAATTCCAGTGGTTGCTTTAATTTTTGTAAGTTTTCCTATTGTCTTGTCCCAGGAGAGTTTTTGCAGCGTTCACAAGCTTGGAAGGTCCTTAGCTGTCATCTGGCCTCAGGGTGGAGATGGGGACCTCGGTGGGGAAGGAGCTCGCCGGGGGGTCTTGGGCGTGGTAGTGGAGGGGGACATACATTAGCTCATTCAACACATGGTGACTGAGTGCTGCACTCTGTGTGTTTTGTCTGTCCTCGCAGTGTCATACTGGGCTAGGGCGATGGGCACTTGTCTGGTATGAAAACACATACACGTAACTTTTTGAATGGAGGAAAGGGGAAGGACTTTGAAGTCAGACGGAGACGATTCAAATATTTGCTACTAGTTTGCAGTGTGAACCTCAGTACTTTACTCACTGCCTCAATTTCGTTATCTGTAAAACAGGAAAATAAGACCTACCCTTTGCAGATTTATAATGAGGATTAATATTAACATATGGGCAGATCCCAAGCATTGGATCTTACATATAGATACAATGTGCATGTAGGTGTTCAACTTTATACCTCCTCCCACTCTCACTGTTTCTGACACCAAACAGGTGTCTCTGAAGTGCACCTGTTTGGAAAGTGTCTTTGTGTGTTTTTTATGATTTATTTTTATTTGAAAAAATTTTAAATGCATTTGGCTTTGTCGCATCTGCCCTGTCTTTATGGCTAATTGACCTGCCATCACCTGTCCTGGCTGCATGTTGGATATCAATTGACACACCCTGGAAAGCTGACTGTTAACATCATTTCTTTTAAGTCTGGGTCACTGAAAAAAACTCTTAGAGAGGGCTTCCTCGTGTTCTTTCTTGAGTACAGATGAAATCCAGTGTCCTCACTGACATCCAAGCCTGCCCTGTAGCTTGACCCCAGGTTACCATCTCAATTTCATTTCTAGCCTTTCCCACATCCCTCCTCACCACCCCCCACTTGACATGGCCGAGTTCCCCTGGTCTCCTCTCCCTCGCATGTTTTATCTGGGCACACTAAGGCCCTGAGAGTAGAAAGGAGTTGCCCACAGTTACTCAGAAGGTCACAGTGAGCTGGGACTGCAGCCCAGGTATACTGCTTTCTCATCGCCTTCTGCTCCAGGGCAGAGACCACGTGCTCCCCACAGGGTTTTGCACAGGCAGTCATTGCACCCAGCAGTCGTAACCAAGAGAGCTGCCACCTTGGTGCCAGGTACCTAGAAGGTGCTGGTTTGTTGTCTCAGATCCTCGTAACAGTCCTGAAAGATAGGTATAAGTATTCCCTTTCACATAAGATTATTGTGAGACCAGGAGGCCAAGAAACTTGCCCAGGGTGAGCAGGTCAGACCATGTAATTCCCCTGCTCAAACCCCTCTACTGGCTTCCCATCATAATTAGACTTCAAGTCTCTCCATTACTTGGCTCTGGCTACCCTCAGACCTCATCTTCTATGATTGCTTGCTCCGCCCTCTACCCTTCAGCCACTTTGGCCTACTTGAACTCACCAAGTGTGGTCTTCCCTCAGGGGGAGTCATGATAGTCTCCTGGAGATGGCAGGATCTGCTGAGGTGACTCTTCTGCTGCCCCAGCTTCTTGAGTCTGTGGCTCCGCTCCTGCAGTGACTGTGCCATCCTCCCTCTGCCACCCTGCCCCATGGTCATGAGCTGGGCTTGTTGTTACCAGTACTGCGCCCTTTCTGTAATCTCAATTCCAAGCTTCCCACCTGTCAAAATTTCTAGCTTGTTCCCCATCATAGCCCCACGTAAACTCTTCTCCAGCCTCACCACATCTATATTGCATTGTTCCTGCCAACTTTTAACAGTCCATCGGGCCTACCATAACCCACCTACTTCTCACCCACCCACCCTTATAATTGCACCCTCCATAACAGGTGCAGCTCTTTTGCACTTCTCTCCCTTCATCATTCTCTTCTGACAGTAAAATTCCACTCGTCCTGCTCCACACTTGCACCCATAGAGCTGAATGAGATTGGAGAGAAACACACACCACTATGTTGATGGTATCACTCTAAATCCATGGCCACTCACCCTTGTGGTGCCTTATGGGTGCCTGCCCACCTGGTTGCAACTCTCCAGCCTGTTTACCCTCTCAAACCCTGGATGACCATTTCATACCTTCTCTGTCTTCAAACCCTGAAGCTCCTTCCCCATCTAATTTCACTGAGAAAACAGAAGTCTTGAGAGAAGTCCAGCAGATTCCCACTACCACACTTACTCACCTTCCTGGGCTGCACCATTCACTCTGCTCTCTCTGGTGTTCTTGTGGATGAATTCTCCATACCCCTGGTTAGGCCCACCCCTCCATGTGTGCGTGCCCTCTCTTGTGTGCTCAGGGATGTCGCTGTCTCCTGCACCGTGCATTTCCCTCCTCTACTAGGTTACTCCTATCAGCACATGTCGTGCTCCTGCAGAATCCCATCTTGACCCTCAAACCCTAGCTACTGGTTTATTATTTCCTCCCTTTCTATAGAAACCCCATAAAGGAGCTGTGTCTACTTTCATTTTAATTCTTTTCTCTGCTTTCTCCAACCCATTTTAATCAGACTTTTGTCCCCACCATTGCATGGAAATAGCTCTTCTTAGGGCCATTATTAACCTGGAATTTTTAGTCCTCGCCCTTCTTGATCTAATGATTATGTTTGTCACCTTGTCTTCTAGGAGACTGTCCCTCTTAGCTTTCCTCCTACTCCTCTGGGTGCTCCCTTCAGGGTCTTCTCTGGTCCCCCTAGTTTCTCTGTCCTGTGCACTCTGGTGGGCTCAAGGACTTAGTTTATGGCTCTCTTCTCTTCTTCTGTCCGTTCACTCTCAGACATCTCAGCCAGTCTTGTGGATTCCCATACCATCTATATGCTGACAATTCCCAAATGTCTATCTCTAGCTGAGACCTCTCCTTGAACTCTTGAATTCTTACAACTGCCTAGTCTACATATCTACTGGGATGGCTAACAAGCATCTCAACATGTCTCTGATAGTGTTTCTGCTCACACTTCAGACACCAAATGTATGGGAGATTTGTCCTCCATACAAACTAAATCTCCAACTCTCCAGACACCAATTGGGTGTCGTACAATTCAAATCAGTCCTGACACTACCAAGAGTTAGTGCAGACCCTGCAGGTTAAGTCAGGCTCATGACTGCCCCCACTTCAGATGCTAGTCAGAAGTCCCAAGTTGCCACCTGAACTTCTGGCCAACTAGCTATAAATTGAGGGTTCCCACAACCCCCTCCACAGTTTTAATAATGTGCTAGAATGGCTCACAGAACTCGGAGAAACACTTTACTTACATTTACCAGTTTACTATAAAGGACACAATTCAGGAACAGCCAGATGGAAGAGATGCATAGGGCAAGGTGTGGGTGGAGGGTCATGGAACTTCTGTGCCCTCTTCAGCATGCTGCCCTCCCAGCACCAACCTGGGAACTGCCTGAACCCCATCATTCAGGAGATTTTATGTCGATTCTGCTATATAGGAATGTTTGATTAAATCATTGACCATTGGTGGTTAGCTCAATCTATAGCTTCTCTTCCCTCTCTGGGAGATTGGGAGGTAGGGCTGAAAGTTCCAGCCCTCTAATCAAGGTTTGCTCTTTCTGGTGACCAGCCCCTATCCTGAAGCTATCTAGGGGTCCCCAGCCACTAGTCATCACATTAGCATACAGAAGACATTCTTATCACCTTGGAGATTCCAAGGATTTTAGAATCTATGTGCCAGGAACCTGGGACAAAGAACAAATATATATTTATCATAATGTCCAAAACTCAATTTCTGATTTCCTGTTCCTCCTACAACTGTGCCCATTGGAATAAATGGCATCTCTGTCCTTCTAATTGCCTGGGCCCAAAACTTTGGAATTATTCTTGGCTTGTTCCTTTCTTGTGCACCTCATATCCAGTCCATCAGCAAATCTGTTGGCTTTATCATCAGAGCACATACAGAATGTAGCCACTTCTTAACCACTTCTGTTGCAAACACCTTGCTCCAAGCCACCCCTTTGTTTCATGTGATTTGTGAATTGTTCAGTAGCATCCTAAATGGTTTCTCCTTAATCTCCTGCCTCCTACAGTTTATTTTCAACCTAGCAGCCAAGTGAACTTTCAAAAATATGTCAGTTCAAAATAGTAGCCTTCCCATTTCATAAAAGCCCACAAGACCTTTCCTTATGAGTCTCTGGGTGACTTCTGACTTCCTTACCTCCTTTCCCCTGCCATGCAGCTCTAGATGCACTGGCCTTTTGCAACTGGCTCAGGGCCTTTGCACTTGCTGTTCCTTGCCTGGAACACTTTTCTCCCAAGTGTCTGTGTGGCTTGCTCTTTTGATTCCCTCATCAATCCATGATGCCTTTCCTGACCACCTTTGATAAAGTAGCAGCCCATCCCCACACCCACCCTAGCCCTCTCTGTCTCCTTATCCTACTTTGTATGTTTTTTCCCCATATCATACTATACTTGTTGTCTCTCCCCCTATAGAGTGCAAGCTCCCTGAGGACTGGGACTTTCATCTGTTCACTGCTCTGCCTCTAGCAACTGGACTTATGGACTAGTGGTCTGTTCCCTTCGTTTCACAGATAGGGAAACTGGGACAGGAGTGAGCATGTGGATGACGCTGAACAAATAGCTGACCATCTAAAACAGTGGACTTCATCCTTGTCTTCCCTCTCCCTGCTTTGTCTCCCTAGTAGTGCATATTAGCACCTGCCACACTATACATTTATGGTCTGCTTTCCCAACAGAACATCAGCTCTTATTCCTTCTGTCTCTCCTGCATCTAGAACAGAGCCTGGCACATAGGAGGTGCATGACAGGTGTTTGTTGGGCGAATGAAGTTTGAATGGGCTGGATGGGACTGAGGACTGGCTGACTCCCAAGGGCACCCTTGTCCTCTACCCCAATGGTATTTCTTTTCTTTTCTTTTTTCTTTTCTTTCCTTTTCTTCTTTCTTTTTGTTTTTCTTTTTTTTTTTTTTAGAGATAGGGTCTCACTCTTTCATCCAGGATGGAGTGCAGTGGTGTAATCATAGCTCACTGTGGCCTTGAAGTCATGAGCTCAAAGATTCCTCCTGCCTCGGCCTCTCAAAGTTCAGGGACTGCAGGCCTATGGCACCATGCCCAGGCCCCCGGTGGTTTTCAAATGCTGGTGTGCATCACACTCTAGAGCCAGGGTAGGGGTGGGGTTTGTTAAATGTACAGGGCTTGCTGATTTGAACTGTTGACAGACATAAAGAATTATCCATCAGAGAGAGACCCTCGTTATAGCATGTTCCACATCACTTTGACTGGAGGGAAAGCCATGGTTAAGCCCAGATGAAATGCGGGTGGTTGGTTTTGAACCCCACCTCTCCTTCAAATGGACTCTTCCCGATGCACCTAATCCACCTTTTTTCTCACCCATATATCCATTTCTTTCCATTTCCCTTCCCTGCGGCCTCCTCTTTCCTCTGTTTGTTTCAAGATTGTGTTCTTTTAGTTTCCCAAATTGACCTTCTTAGCTAAATTCATGGTGGGCATGGGTTTTGTCATGTTTCCCCAGCAGCTACAGCCTCTGTAAAATTCTGAACACAAAGGCTCTGGGAGAAGCTGAAGCCTGTGTAGCACTGGGGGTCTGGAATCCATTAAGAACAAGGAACACCCCTAACACCAGGCTGAGCTGTTGGTGAGGCATGTTCTCAGCCTCCAGCCATTTGACAATCACCATGGCCCAGTGAGGTGGGCAGAGAGCAACTGCTGTGGTTGTTTTTCAAATAGAGAAGCCAGGCACTTGCGAACAGGACCCTCACTTCCCCAACCCCAGATTTTCCATTGCTAGAGCATGTCTCAGCTGGGCCTTGAACCTTGGTCTTCTGGCAGTTCAGGGTGGGATGATGGAAAGTGGCTTTGCTCATGACTTAGCATTTACCAAGAGCTTCTCATGGGCCTGGGTCCCAGAGTCACGGACTCACAGTTTGGGATGGTTACAGCCCCCACCTGTGATGTGATTCCATTGTGTTACGTTGGGCAAGTCAACCCCATCTCCTGGTTTCCCCATCTGAGAGTGAAGGGAATGAATATTAGCCTTTTGTTTACATTTTTTCTTTTGTTTAATTTTAAAGCTTCAAATACTATGGTTCCAAATCTAGGGCCAAACCCAGGACTCCTGTGCGCGAGTCCTGAACTCACTGCTTATCTGCGAAATGGCCTGAAAACTTCAGCCTTCACTTAGCCCATGGGGCTGTTGTAGGAATCAGAATAATATTAATTATTGCGAAGTTGATGTCAAGTGTAAAGGTTATATGAGAATTACCTTAGTGAACATCAGGAATTGTTTGCTTGTGCTTTATGAGAACAGCGGGTTTTGATTTAAGATGGTAAACAGCGATTCAGCTTTCTTCCCTCAGGGCTTAAAGAAGACATGTGTGACCATGGACCAGGAACGCCCACGCTCTGACCTCAGCATAAACAACAGAAATGATCTTCGAAAGGTTTTGCATCTCGAATTTCTCTATAAGGAGAACAAGGTATGTGCTTTCTAAGGTGTGGTGTGGAGTCTTGGAACTGAGTTTGGCACTGCCAAAGCACTCACGGGCCCTGCCAGTGACAGGAGAGGCTTGAGGTGCTCCTGGCCTGTCACACTTGCGGTCAGAGAGAAACGGACCCCCCAAATGTGGACAGATCCCCAGCGGGAGTGGGTTTTCCATCTCAGTCAGCTGGTGCCGCCCATTGGCGTGTTGTGTGTGTGTGGTTGTCGGGCTCATTTTGAACAGAGCCTGTGGCAGTGCCCAGCCTCCCACAGTTATTCCCTGTGCTCCCTCCTCCCAACATGAGGCTATTTTTAGTAAGACTGTACTTAAGAATATCGTATCCAGTTATACTAAAATTTTCCATTCCCTGCTTATGTAAGAGTTTCCTTCTTCAGTTCTGAGTAATACCTTAGTCTTGAGTCTCCTGTGACATATAATTTAGGTAGAGGAGGGAATTGGGTTCAGCTAACCCAGGTGCATTAGAGTTGGAAAAGCAAATGGAACTGTGTTTTCTTGGGCAGGAAGGGGGCTTCTCTGATCCCCCAGACTTGATCTCCCCCAACCTGCTATTATAGGCTTTCATGGCACCCTCTAGTTTTCCTGTTTTTGTGTTTATCACATTGGCAATAGAATATTTATGTGATTTTAAAATTAGTATCTGCTCCCCCCCAATACCTTGGACACAGCAGAAGCCAGAAATGCAGTTTTTTTTGTTCACTATTTTATCCGCAAACATAAAGTGTTGTCCGACGGCATAGTGAATAGTCAGTATATATTTGTGGAATAAATGAATGAATGACTATACGAATGAATGAAACTACACTTTCTACCTACATTTTTAATTTGTTATGAAGACAGAAAAAGAATGGGCTGTCCAGCAAATGTTGCTGTGTGGTTGGGCATAGTGTCAGAGTCAAAAAGAAAATGATATAGTTCAGCATTTATCACAATTTTTAAAAAAAGCAATAAAATGATATCTCATGTGGAAGTCCAATATGCAAAGCAAAGAAGGGAAAATGCCCTATTTGAAGTGGGGAAAAGGAGGTCTTGCTTTATCGTCTAGCCTCTCAGCGTCCAGCTTTAAACCACTGATCAATTCCCTTCTCTCAGGAGGGGGAGCTGTGAGCCAGAGAGAGTTGGCTATCCAAGGTCTCACAGTCGGTTACCAGGTAGGGATGAGGCTAGAACCAGGTGTTTTGATTCCCAATCCTATTGTAGGAGTGATGATCAAGCATATTTTAACTGTAATCCTTTTTTCAAATGAGACTTCAGCAGATTGGATTCGTATGGTGGTAGGACCAAGGCTATTTTTTAAGACACCCAGAAGATCCACTGAACCACTTGAAAACTATGCAAGTACATGTCATAGGCCAGGGAGGAACCTATGCCAGGCATCTCTCAATAAAGTAAAGGATGGAATTTCAGGCAAACATATAAACTAAAAACAACTGGCACCTACAGGAGCACTCAGGTTGCCAGAAATTCTCTTGCTCCCCTTTGAGGAGAAGTAGGCAATGGCAGCCCCGTGAAGTCTATCAGAGGCTCAGTGAAGACATCAAATAGAAGGCCTTTGTCCTCTGGGTCCTGGGGTGACTTGCAGGCACCTCTGTCTCCTGTCCTGTAGCAAGTACTTTCTAAGTCCTGTGGAAAGACTGGTGACCCAGGCAGCAGGTGCTCTGCAATCCTCCGTCTGCTGTATTCTAAGGCAGGAGAGTGGACTGTACACTTTAGGAGAATTTTGCGCAGAGAGTGAGACAACTACCCAGAAAATTCAGTTAACCATTCTGGTTACATTGGGCTTTTAACATAAATGTACCTTACCTAATTTCCCAAAAGTGTCTTTGACATTCAAGCTATTTTTATTCCCTCATTGTAATATAGTCTCCCTAAAGTAGTTGTTATCTTAAGATACTTAAGATATTTTCATGAGATACTGATAAGTGCCCTGATTTATACAGCAGTTATTAGCTGTTATACAATGAATCGGAGTGTATATTTTACAGGAAAATTACTCATTAATATCTACTACATAATAATTTTGACATTCATTCAGCACAAAGCTAGCCTGATTCCAGGAAAGCCCTGCAATTTAATGTTAATATTTCCAGTAACTTGTTCTAACCTCTTAGGTATAGGATAGATAAAAATGCCTGTGTAAATTGAGATTTTGAAAAACAATATCTAGATTCATATAAAGGCTGTGTCTGTTGTGAGCCAAGTGATGTGAAAAAGCATAAGGGATAGTCAGGCAATTCAGGGGCTTAAGTCTCTCTTACTGAGAGAAAAAGCAAGAAGGCTACAATAAATATAGGATCTTTCCCCTAACTCTGTTTATTGTAAGCTTCATTTAATCTTAGACAAAATAGTTTTTGTTTTTAATCTCTTACTGAAAAGAATAGTAAAACTGTCCCGGGTTTTGTCTGATGAATCTGTTGAGTTTGGTTGTAGTCCATGGGCTGTGGGTCTTAGTCCTGGAGTCCTGCTGCATGGATGAGAGGAGGAGGAAGGGGGAGGACTTGGCATGCCCTGAGGGCCTGCTCTGCCAGACTCCTTGTCTGGTGCCTGGCTAGTCTGCAAAATCACAGAGTGCCCCATGTCCAGCCACGGCTCGGCAGGACTGGGTGTCACTGGGCGAGTGGGTTGGGGACTGACACATGGCTGGGTCCCTGAGGCCAGCCTGCATATTGCTGCATGCATAGCTGTGTTTATCCAAATTACTTAGGGGAATTTAAATCTTTGCTGTTGTGGTGTAGTAAGTGTCAGTAAGGTGAGAGAATCTGTATTTTTAAAAAACATCCAAAGGGAATATTTGATATAGGCAAGGATGGAAAATACTGGTATCATTAATTCCAAAACCTACTACTGAAGACTTTCATTTGCCTTTTGTTTTTAAGGTTGGGGTGTAAAGTGAGTCAGTCCTGACTGCCTCTCTGTGCTCTTCACATTGACCTGCTTCAGTTGTCTCTATCATCGCTGGTGTCAGTGTTAGATGCAGAGCTTACAAGCTAAAAAAATATTCAGGCTGCAAATACTTATGAATCTGTAGGGTTAGTGTTCCCTACAGACTCCGTTTTTTAAATGAAGGGATATATATTTTATAAAGTTATTTCTTGGAGCAAAACATGAAGAGGAAATTTGCTTAGGCATGCCTCTATTCCTATCACATTTTATTCTAGTTGTTTATTGAATCACCTGCCTCATGCGTTGGATGCTAGTTCTTTTAGGGTAGAGATTTTGTTTTTGTCTCTGTGTCCGTACCCAACATAGTACCTGACATATATAATATGTGGCCAGTAAATGTTGGCTGAAAGCTTGTATGAATGAGTGAGAAGTTGATAAACTTAGTCAAAGAAGTGGAATAGTTGTCTTTTCCACTCTTCCCTGAAGCTGTATATAAATTAATGATTTTTTTTTCTCTCCCAATGATAGGCAAAGGAAAATCCTCTAAAAACAAGCCTTGAACTCATCACCAGATACTTTCTGGATCACTTTGGAAATACGGCTAACAATTTCACTCAAGATACCCCAATCCCTGCACTCTCAGTTCCAAAGAAAAATAACAAAGTGCCATCAAGATGCTCAGAGACTACACTGGTAAATATATATGACCTTTCAGATGAAGATGCAGGATGGAGAACATCATTGTCAGAAACAAGCAAAGCCAGGTATCTTTTCCCATTGTTATGTTTATTAGTTTCCTATTGCTGCCATAACAAATTACTATGTACTTCATGGCTGTTTCAGTCAGTATTCTCCAGAGGAACAGAATCAATATAGTCTCTGTGTGTGTATGTTTGTGTGTGTGTGTGTGTGTGTGTGCATGTATCTATATGCATATGTACCTGTATGTATACATAAAGAAGTTTGGCCAGGTGCAGTGGCTCACGCCTGTAATCCCAGCACTTTGGGAGGCCAAGACAGGAGGATCATTTGAGGCTGGGAGTTCGAGCTCAGCCTGGATAACATAGAGAGACCCTGTCTCTACAACAACAACAAAAAATTAGCTAGAGGTGGCAGTGTGCACATATAGTCCCAGCTACTTAGGAGGCTGAGGCGGGAAGATCACCTGAGCCCAGGAGTTCAAGGCTGCAGTGAGTTATGATCACACCACTGCATGGTAGCTTGGGAGATGGAGTGAGACCCTGTCTCTTAAAAAAGAAAAAAAAAAGTTTATTTTAAGGAGCTGGCTGATGGGACTGTAAGGGCTGGCAAGTCTGAAATCTGTAGGGCAGGCTGGAAATCTGGAAACTCAGACAGGATTTTTACGTTACAATCTTGAGCAAGAATTTATTTGAGAAACATCAGATTTTGCTCTTAAGGCCTTCACCTGATAGGATGTGGCCCACCCACATCATTGGGATAATCTGCCTTACTTAAAGTCAACTGATTGTAAATGTTAATCACATTTACAAAATGCCTTCACAGCAACAGCTAGATTGATACTTGACTAAACAATTGGGTACCATAGCCTAGCCACATTTTTAATCCTCACAGTAGTTAAAGCAATACCAATTTATTCTCTTACAGTTCTGGAGGTCTGAAGTGTAAAATCAGTCTCACTAGACTAAAGGCAAGGTGTTAGCAGGCCTGGTTCTGTCTGGAGGTTCTGAGGGGAAAATCCATTTTCTTTTCTTTTTTAGCTTCTAGAGGCCACCTATGTGCCTTGACTCTTGGCCCCTTCTTCCATTTTAAAGGACATCACTCCAGCCTCTGCTTGTGTTGTTACATCTCCTAACTTTACTACCTTTGATCCTCATGTCTCCTTCTAAGAAGGACCCCTGTGATTACATTGGGCCCACCAGATAATCCCATTTTAAGACTCTGAATTTAATCACATCTGCAAAATCCTTTTCACTGTGTAGCTAGCCCACTTACATAGTTAACCAAAAGTGGGTTAACCCACTTATGCCTAGTGTTCCATTATTGGAACACTAAGCATGAGGGAGTTATTTATGTCCTACTGCTCAAGGTCATTGCCCAGGTCTGATTTTTCACTCATGCAAAAATTTAAAAAATTGCAACCTCTGGCATAAATGAATTAATAGATTCTGGGGATCAGGATGTGAAAATCTTTGGGGGGGTCACTATTCAACTTCCCACACTTTGTGTTTGCAAAATCTCTGCTGTGAAGTGCTGTTATTTTCCTGTTGAGGCTGTGAGAATGGACTACTTTGTGATGAAGAGTAGTTACAATTCACTGTTTATTTTAAATTCCATGATCGTAAGGTTCAAGCACTTGCTTTATTTGATTTTCGTAAAAACAGGGGTATGGTATTCTAAAAGGCAACAGAACACTGTAGAGATGGGAAAAATCTGGAAAATAAACTCTTTTAAAAATCTTATAAAGAAAATGAATTGGCATTCTTGATTGAACCTCTATTATCTGGAAAACAATGACATTAAATTATGACCTTAAGACACTGCAGTCCCCAATAGTGAGCTTAACTTCCTGGGAATGGGTGCTTTCTTCTGGTTCCATTGAAAAGCACTTCCTTTCCTGAGGGTCGCTGAAGCTCAGGGTATGGGTGTCGAGCTGCCAAAAGGTGGCACCGTGACAAGCAATTAGCACAAGGATTCAGAGGTGGAGGGTCATAAGGGGCTATGAAGAAGCTCTTCCTCCAAGGCACTTACTACCTGGCTGGAAAGTGAAATACTTCTGGTACAATAAAAAGGCAACTAGGAAGTTGAAGCTCCTGAGTCCCACCCAGTTACCCAAGCCAAAAATTTGGGTGTTCTTGCCTCTGCCTCGTCTGTCATCTTCTGCATCTGTGAGTCCTGTGAGCTCTTCACCCAGAGTGATAGTAGGCACTTTCCTTCTTTCCTCCTTTCTTTGCCCACCGGCGAGGGCCTCAGTTCACACTCCCATCCTCTTTTCCTGGTTAATTCCCACAGCCCCTCCCTGGTCTCCAGGGCTCTAGTGATCTTCCCCTCAAATCCACCCTTGCCCTAAGATAGCGTGAGCTTTCCACGAAAAGAGTCTGGCCATGCCGCTATCCTGCTGAAGGGCTTCAGACATTCCCTGCAGCTTTCATGGTAAACTCCTTAGAATACCAGCCCTGGCTGCTCCCCTGAGCACATTCTGCCTTAGAGGCCTGCGTGCTGGGGCTGGGCCTTCTGGGGACCTCTTGCTGCCTGGTTCTCTCAGACTCAGGTGCTGCCTTCTCTGAGAGCCCTTCGGAATTTCCCCAGGCTGGTTCCAGCCTCTTCCTCTGCCTGACATGCTGCAATCACAGCACACACGACTGCCCCTCCCACATGTGACCCAGTGCCTGGTAAGCAGCTTGGCATAGGGTAGGGGGCAATACCCATTTATGGCAGAGCCCAGTGGTAGAAAATAGCTGAGCCTGTGTCACAGGAGTGCTGGCTTCTGGGTGATGAGAGGTAAGATTCCCCTTTGCCTAGGTCTCTCACTTTGTCTAGTGGGCTCTCTCTTGTTCTTTCTCACTCTGTGCTTATTCTCACTGTCTCTTGCCTTCTTTTTTTTTTTTTTTTTAATTGATCCACACTTTATTCAATGGTGTGCCCAACACAGTCTCAGAGACAAAGAGCAGTCTGAAATTTCCAGATGCTTTGGTAGGTCAGAAGCACATGCCATCCACCCTCTTACACTCCGCTCAACTCCCCTCACCTTCTTTTGTTCTTTCTTGCTCTCTTACTTCCTCTCTCTCTCTCTGACACACACACACACACACACACACCCATTGGCACACCTGACTTCAGCTTTAGCTGAACAGTGGGGAATGCCAGGTTTGCTATGGGTCTTCTCCACGCCTCTCAGTGGTGTGAGGCAAGGCTGGGCTTCGCATACCGCATTGACTGTACTGAAAGGTTATAGTTTTCCTTAGTCATTCAGGTCTGGAAGACTAAGGATGCTCTTTAGTCTTAAGGACTTGAGGGGTCCTGTTATGGATCATCATCTCTGAATTTGTTTGCTTGTTTACTGGTCTTATTTTGTAGGGCAGACTTGCCTTGATACCAGAGTATTTTCTGTTCCTTGTCTTTCATGATAACGCACTGGCTGGTTAGAAGTCATCACAGATTTATTAATGGGCTTGCTTTGAATGCACATTGAATGTGGAATTTGCTATCTTTGTTACTGATTCCTTTTGGGGAGTCTGTTTTAATGGAAATATTCCTTTTTCACAGACATGACAATCTTGATGGAGATGTACTTGGTAATTTTGTATCATCTAAAAGGCCCCCGCACAAAAGTAAGCCCATGCAGACGGTCCCGGGTGAAACTCCTGTGTTGACTTCTGCATGGGAGAAGATGGACAAGCTTCACTCGGAGCCTTCCTTGGATGTGAAGAGGATGGGAGAGAATTCCAGGCCAAAGTCTGGTCTGATTGTGCGAGGCATGATGTCTGGGCCCATCGCCAGCTCCCCACAGGTGGGGCTGTTGCTCTTTCTGTTGTTATGGGACTGGAGGCTGAGAACTGGGCTGGGCTTAAGGCACGCCTGGGTTTATTTGGGGTACCCCACAGGGCATTCCGAGAAGAGGGTCTGTGTGTGGGGTGGGAAGAACAGTGCCTCTGTTTTCTCCCTGGCTCTACTGTCAATGACACATGGGGCCTTGAGCAGGTCTCCTTTCCTGCCCTTAGCTTACCCATTTTGTTTGTGAGGTGGATGCCATGGTTTTCTGTTCCTCTGCTGGGTAAGAATACCTACTCAGCTTTGTCTTTGCAGTTCAGGAGTGGAGAACCTATCCAGGTTCAGAGAGCATCTTTAGGCTGAGTGTGGTGGCTTACACCTGTAATCCCAATGCTTTGGGAGGCCAAGGTGGAAGAATTGCTTGAGCCTAGGAATTTGAGACCAGCCTGGGCAACATAAGGAGACACTTGTCCCACCGCCCCATCTCTACAAAAAATCAAAAAGTTAGGCAGGTGGGGTGATGTGCATCTGTAGTCCTAGCTACTCAGGAGGCTGAGTGGGGAGGATTGCTTGAACCTGGGAGGTTGAGGCTACAGTGAGCTGTGATCATGTGACTGTACTCTGGCCTGGGCAAGACTGAGACCCTGTCTCAAAAAGAAAAAGAAAAAAAAAAGGAAAAAACAGCATCTTTTAAAATAAATCTAAAACACAACAGTTAAAAGGGACTAAACCCCCCAAGCCTTATAGTTTCATTTATTCTGCTTTTATTTTTTTCTCTTTCAAAGAAAGATTCTAAAAATTTCACATTATTGTTTTATAGTCTCTCTTACAGGGTGACCATGGTAGAATTCCATTAGGCAGAGAGACAAAACAAAATGAGAGACAAATGTAAAAGAAGTTTGTAACAACAATCAGAAAAGCAAAACAAAAGCAAACACCAAACTCAAAGTGCCGTATCAGTCAAATCAGAGAGCCTGAGCCAATCAAAAACAGGGTGTCTGTGTCCACCTGCGCTCTCACTTACCTGCTGTATGTTTAGGTGTGGGTGTAGGTGCTGGCACTGTTCTCCCAATTCATTTGGAATTAGGATGGAAAGAAGTGAGTCCTCTCCCTGCCCCTGGCTCTATCTTATGGGGTCTTTGGTCAAGGTTTTTATTTCTCTTGGCTGCAATCTCTTCTATTAGACCAGCTGTCTAAGGCCCCTTAGGGCTCTGGGATTTCAGTGCTGTCAAGATCATGCAGTCTTGGGGTCCAGATCAAGAAGAGCCTTCCCGCCACTGTGTAGTTCAGGCCACATCTTGATGTCATACCCCATTCTAGGCCTTCTTGTTGGAGAAGGACATTCATAAACTGAACCTTGTCCAGGGGAAAGGGGCTAGAATGGTGAACAGTTTGGAGGAAATTAAAAGATTTGGAGATGTTTAATCTTGTGGGAGGTTGGCAGAATGTAAGATTTCTTCGAATATGGAGGTTGGAATAGCCCATCTCCATGTGAGATAAACTCTATTTGCAATCTTGAGCTTAGTCTGTAAGCCTCCTGAGAGCAGGACACTGTTGTGTTTCTGTGTAGTGCATCATGTGTGCTTGCTGGCACCATTATTGGGTTGAGTGGTGTAGCCTTGCCTAGTAGCTCCAGACAGCACAGCTGGCACCAGCGGATGGAGGTTGGTATGGGAGCCTTCCATTAGTCAGAGCCACCTCAGCAGTGGAAAAGGTTGTTTTGGAAGGGACTCGGCTAGTTATGTAAAAGGGAAGTTAGGTAACCCATCTGCTGGGGACACTGTGGAAGGAGCCCTGCCTGGGTGACAGTTTAGACCACATCAGTGGTTCTTAGACTTTTAGCCTCAGGCTCTCTTTATACTCTTAAAATTATTGTGGAGTGCAAAGAGCTTTTGTTTATGTGGGTGTGTCTATGCTATTTACTATATTTGAAATTAAAAGTGAGAAGTTAAAAATATTTACTTACAAAAATCATTAAAAATAACAGTAGTAAACCTGTTGCATGTAACGTGGTATATTTTAATGAAAAAATAACTATATTTTTCAAAACAAAAAATTAGTGACATGAGTAGCATTTTTTTGCAGATCTCTTTAACGTCTTGTTTAGTAGAAGACAATTCAAGCCTCATTTTTGCTTTTGCATTCAGTGCGTTGCAATATGGTGTTTTGGTTGAAGTGTATGAAGAAAATCTAGCCTCACACAGATAAGCAGCTGGAAAAGGGAAAGTATTTTAATAGTCTTTTCAGAAAACTGAGATATTTTTCTTTGATACTACACCGAAACTAGACAAGTTGTAGTTTCTTAATGTGAAATCTTAAACCACATCAGTGAACTTTTTGTACCTTATCAGTTTCGCTTGGTATGTCTTGCACTTTGAAGTTTTTACCCCTGAATGATTTAGTAACATAATATATTGGCCATTTGGAAAATATTGGTTAGTGAGTTATATAGATCTTCCAAATGTGGACACATCTCATTAGACAAAAAGAAAATCACACCAAAAAATTTCATTCATTGATGTCACCCCCAGCTCATCCAAGAAGTTTTTAAGTATTGCAAAGCTCTCAAGCTCACGGTGGCAGATAGAAGTTTTCCAAAATTCTAATTTTAACCTGACAGCTTGTGTTTTATCACTGACAAAAATACACTATTTGTTTCCCTTGAGGTGACAGGCTCAATTGATTTTCAAGAAAATGCCTGCCAAATACCCACGCTTGAGTAACCACAGTT
Source organism: Pan troglodytes (assembly GCF_028858775.2). Lineage (NCBI taxonomy): Eukaryota > Metazoa > Chordata > Mammalia > Primates > Hominidae > Pan > Pan troglodytes. Next base: position 36,557,740 of record NC_072404.2, read on the forward strand.
TGTCTGTCAGTGGTTCCATGAAAAAACCAGCAAGTTCACTCGCAGCCTAGATGGTCGTGCAGTGCCAGCTGCCATCCTCCACGGTCAGCGGAATGCCTGCATGTCCCTCCCACTGTGTCACTCAGGGTGTTGAAGAGGTGTGTGCTGGAGAGTCTAAGGGCATAAAATGAATAATTTTTGTGTCAGCATGGACATTCCTCGGTGAAGTCAGCACTTTATTCACCTATTTTCATTGTGAGTGTGTTGGTGGTAAAGAGGGCCTTGGGCACTAGTGGAGTTTGTTGCCACTGCCTTGATTCATGCCTGGGGCCAGCAGTTTTTCCCACTGTTGCTTTGTGCACAAAGTCAACACAGTGGAAAAAGGCAAATTGTGTCATCTTACTACTATGAAAATAGTTTTGAATTCCCTAAAAGGATCTGGGGACTCTTAGGGGTTGGTGGACTACTCTGAGGACCGGTGAACCAGAGGAGCACCAGGGTCCTGTCTTAGCATGACGTCCTGATCATCAAGCGTGTCCAGTGCAGACCCCTTTATACCTATGGTGTGAGGGGGATGGCTTGGACCTGCTTTGCTGCCAAGTGCATTGCTGCAAACTTCTCCTTTTGGTAATTGTTTTGGGATGTGGTATCTGAAACCCACAAAGGATGTTGAAGGATGGGTTGCTATAGAATTTTGCCAGATTCTCTAGAAGGGACATTGTGGCCTTTGAGTACCTTGGCCATACTTATTGGTTGCTCAGGAGAAAAGCCCCAAAGATTGTTGGCTATTTCATCATATTTACTACATCACTTCTGTATTTAAGAATGACTTAAGAGGCTGGGCTCCCTGCAGCAGCTCCAGCTCCCTTCAGCCAGAAGTTTGAGTCTCCTCGGGAATGGTGACTAATGTCTTCCTCACTCTGTGGAGGGGATGTCCTGAGTGGCTTTGGGAGGAGGTTTATAGTGCTTAGTAATGTCTGCTTAGCCAGAACACTACAAAATTAAGGTTTCCTTATTCCAGCCCAGGCTTTACTATTTGGTCTTGGATTATTTCTGGAAATATTGAGAGGTTCAGAATTTTAAACCAAGGAAAAGCCTGGTAGGTCTGTTTTTGTCTCCCCACCCTCCCATTAATAACAACATGAGTTCCCATTTCCTCTACTCATCTTTGACGGTAAGGGAGGATATTTGGATATTTCAATTGACTCCTCTAGAATTCCTTCATTTCAAAAACTAAGCAAATCTTGAGTGCCTGTTAGGTATAGGCTGCTGAGCTGTGTGCTCTGTGAACACCAGAGGCGAATTAAGAATGACCTCTGCCATCAGGAGGGGGTTGAGACCACATGTAAGTGGGCACAGGGCAAATACGCATAGGAGTAGTGAGCGTTTGCTGACTGCTGCAATACGTCTGGCTCTGTGCTAGTGCCTTGCACAGGTCTCATTTCATCCTCCCTACAGTCTTGTTGGGGAGAAGTACTACAGGTGCCTCATCCCTCATCCAAAACCTTTGGGCTGGATGTCTTTTGGAATTTATAATTTTTTTTTTAATTTTGGAAAGGAAGTACAGTGCATGAGCCACATACCACATACTGCCTTTACTAGGGTTTGTGGTAGCATCCATAAGCAAAAAACATGACCATTTCAGCAACTCCATGTATGAATATTCACACTTTAAAAAGACTGTAAGCAGCCTCACAGCAGTTAAGAATTTACCACAGGATTTTAAAAAACCTTTCATTTTCAGAGGTTTTGGGATTTATTTATTTATTTTTTTGAGATGGTGTCTTGCTGGCCCAGGCTGGAGTACAGTAGTGTGATCTTGGCTCACTGCAATCTCTGCCTCCTGGGTTTAAGTGGTTCTGCTTCCACCTCCCGAGTAGCTGAGATTACAGTCGTGCACCACCAAACCTGGCTATTTTTTTGTATTTTTAGTAGATATGGGGTTTCACCACATTGGCAAGGCTGGTCTCGAATTCCTGACCTAAAGTGATACACCCACCTTGGCCTCCCAAAGTGCTAGGATTACAAGCATGAGCCACCATGCCCAGCCTGGTTTTGGGATTTAGAAATGACAGGTAGTGGATTGTGGACTGGTTATATTACAGGTGAGGAAATCAGGGACAGAGAAGTTAAGCAGCTTGCCACAGGTGACACAGCTGGTAGGTGGCGATGCAGACTGGAGCGACGGCTTCACCTGCTGCATGAACCTGCTCTCTGTAAGGGCTGCGAGAGAAAGGCCCAGGCCTGCTCTGAGGTTCCAGCAGGCGGGGTGTGCATCACTGAAAGCCCAGAGGTGGGAGCATTTGAGTAGCTCCTTAAATAATAGGCAAGATTTTAAGGGAAAGAGTCCGAGGTGGGAAAAGACATTCCTGGGAGAGACATCACATCATGGGCAAATGCTTGAAGTGGGATCTTTGTTTTCCAGCTCCCCTCAAAGGGTCCTCACTGCTTTTGTCCTTACTCCCTTTAGGATTCTTCTCACAGACACTCTCTGAGACGGTCCTCACCGTCAAGCAGCTCCACCCAACCCCAAGAAGAGAGCCGGAAGGTCCCTGAGCTCTTTGTCTGCACCCAACAGGACATTCTGGCTTCGAGCAACAGCTCCCCCTCCAGGACCTCCCTGGGTCAGCTTAGTGAACTGACCGTAGAAAGGCAGAAAACCACTGCCAGCAGCCCTCCCCATCTGCCCAGCAAACGGCTGCCCCGATGGGACAGGGCCAGGCCGAGGGATCCCTCCGAGGACACCCCAGCAGTGGACGGCAGCACAGACACGGACAGGATGCCCTTGAAGCTCTACTTGCCTGGTGGTAATTCCAGGATGACCCAGGAGAGGCTGGAAAGAGCGTTCAAACGGCAGGGCAGCCAGCCCGTACCTGTCAGGTGAGTGTGCTATGCAAAGGTGACGGCTTTTCAAAAAGAAGCTCCACCTCTCACATGTTGTCTAGTCCCTAATGGCTCCGAAGGGAACTTCTTAGTCTCCTTGGTCTCTCAGAACAAGCCTGCGAAGTAACCGGCAAGATAGAGTTTGTTATGGTCAACCAGGAAGAAAACTCAGCCAGAGCTCACACACCTGGAAAGCTGAAGAATGCTCTAGACAGGGGTGTCCAACCTTTTGGCTTCCCTGGGCCACATTGGAAGAACAATTGTCTTGTGCCACGCATAAAATATACTAACAATAGTTGATGAGCTAAAAAAAAATTGCAAAAAAAACTCAATGTTTTAAGAAAGTTTATGAATTTGTGTTGGGCTGCATTCAAAGCCATCCTGGGCTGCATGTGGGCTGCGGGTTGGACAAGCTTGCTTTAGCAGATGGTCCCAAAACATACCTGCAGCAACATGGCCAGGCAGACGTGGCTAAGAGTTTCTTGTGGGAAGCCAGAGATACAGTGATGAATCAGCTCCCACAAGGCTCCCTTTGGGCATTATTTCTATTTTATTTTATTTTTCATCCTATCCTTACTTTTATTCTTTACAATAAGCCTTAATGATTCCTACATTGATTGATTTTTGAATGTTAAACCAACCTTACATCCTAAGAATAAATCCCACTTGGCTATGATATATTATCTTTTTATATATCATTGGATTTGACTTATTAATATTTCGTGTAGGGGTTTTGTGTATAGGTTTATGAAGAAGATTGGCTGGCAGATTTCCTTTCTTGCAACAGCTTTGTCAGATGCTGATACCTAGGTTATGCTAGAAGTGGTCCCTCTTTTTCTATCCCCTTGAAGAGTGAGTGTAAGATTGATGTGATTTCTTTCTTAAATATTTGGGAGAATTTACTGGAGAAATTTTCTGTGCATTAAGTTGAAAGGTTTTAAATTATGTGTTCAATTAAAAACTTTTTAATTCAAATTTCAACTTTCTTCTTGTGTAAGTTTTGGCAAGTTGTATTTTTTCAAAGAGTTTGGCCACTTTATATGTGTGTTTTAAATTTATTGGTATAAAATTGTATAATTATATTATCCTCTTATTATCACTTTGAAGTTTGTGAGATCTGTAGTTATGTCTTTGTTTCATTCCTGTGATTGGTAATTTATGTTCTTTCTCTCTTAACTAGTCTCACTGGGAATTTATCATTTGTGTAATATACTCAAAGAAAACTTTTGGCTTTATGTTTGTTTTCTATTTCATTGACCTCTGCTCTTATTTTTATTATTTTCTTCATTCTATTCTCTCTGAGTTTAATTTGCTATTATTTTCTAGTTTACTGATTCTCAGCCTTCTTCTTTTGTAATATGTTTTAAAGCTGCAAATTTCTCTGTAAGTAATGTTTTGTCTGTATTCCGTAAGTTAATATGTTACATATTTGTATAACTTAGTTAATATATTTTCTAATTCCCATCGTGGTTTCTTTTTTTTTTTTTTAACCCATGGGTTATTTAGGCATGTACTACTAATTTCATACATTTAGGGTTTTTTTTGTTTATATTTATATATATATTATATATATTGTTTATTTTTTGTTTATATAATTGTTTATATATGTATTATTCTTTATGATTGCAATCCTTTGATATTTGCTGAGATTTCCTTCTAGTATATAGTTAAAGCCTATCTCTGATAAACAGCATGTATTTGGAACTTTAAATCCAGTCGATAATTTTTTATTCTAGTTGGAATAATTATGGCATTTATATTTTCTTTTTACTCGAATAACTTCCTTTAGTATTTTTTTTTAGCAGGTATGTTAAATTTTTTTTTCTAGTTTTTATTTGGAAATGTCTTTGGTTTGCTTTTTTTTTTTTGGAGACAGGGTCTCATTCTGTCACCTAGGATGGAGCACAGTGGCGCAATCACAACTCACTGCAGCCTTGACCTTCCACGCTCAGGCAATCCTCCCACCTTAGCTTCCTAAGTACGTGGGACCACAGATGCACTTATTTCCACACACCTGGCTAATATTTTGTATTTTTTGTAGAGACGGGGTTTTGTTATGTTGCCCAGGCTGGTTGTGAACTCCTGGGCTCAAGCCAGCCTCCCATCGTGGGCCCAGGGCAGGTATTCTCATATAATACATGGTGGGGAGGGGCTGCCCGTGGAAGAGCAGCCCACTTCTAAGAGGAAAAAGGGCAAAGCTGAGCCTAAATGCCTTTTATTTTTTATGGAATTTATCAGTCATATAATTCACACTTCCTCCGTTAGGGTGGAGTGATTAAAGAGGGGAAGAATGGCCAGGTGGGCCAGACCAGCAGAGCCTTCTTCAAACTTCTAGAAAACACTGGGAGTTGAGAAAAAGCATCCTTCAACCCAGCAATTATTATCCCCATTTCACAGATGAGGAAACTGAGGCACAGAGAATCCAAGGAACCTGACAAGGTTCTGGGTGGGTGCAGATCCAAGGGCGCACAGACTGGCAAATGGAATATGGGCTGGATTTCAGCTCTCTCTCACTGCCTCAGCGAGGCGTCTTTGTGTAGTGCACATACTACACAACTCTACACAGTGCTCTTGATTTGAAACCAGGGCCAAAGTAATCCCAATGGTAAATATATCTGCATCCCCTGCCCTTCCCAACTCCCCTCCATCAGTGCCCCCTTCCCCTTGTTTTTTGTTTAATTCAGTTTGGTAAACATGGGTCTCAGTCCTAGTGTGTACCAGGTCCTGTGAGTTCCTCAAGGGGAGACACACATGTGCACATATAATTCTTCTAAAGCGTGGGAAAGTGCAGTGAGATGGCATCAGAGCTGGCCATATGCACAGAGCCAGCTCCACCACTCTGTCCTAAGGAAGCTGGAGGAGAGGGAGCTACTTGGGGCCCTTTTTGGGTCTCCAAACATCAGGTTCAGGAAAATCCGTGGAAGTCACACCTAGGGGCACAGGTGGGGTTAGGGGGCAGGTGGAGGATGCAACCTGCTGAGATGTTAGGCGGTGTGAGTATCTGTGCAGTCAGGCCCTCCTAACTCTGACACTCCTCAGATCTGACTCCGGGAGCTGAAGGGACTATTTTCTGGTTTATTTTTTGTTTTTCTTCTGTGCCCTTTGATATCAAGAGATGCTTGGAAAATATGTCACCTGGACTCCCATTGTGGGGGTTGTGGCTGTTTGGGGCCACCTGTCACTTGTCACTGGCTTGTCAGGGCTGCCCTTGTTGGGTTCCTCTCACCATCACTCAGAACCATGGGGACTCTGGCCCTGACTGGGCAGTCCTCTAACCCTCGTCTCTCTCTCCCTCTCGCTAGAGTGCTGTGTTGCGGGTGGGGGCCTTTCTCTACACATTTGTGGCTCTTGCTGTCACCCATACACCTGACCTGAGTAGACCCTCAGGAAACTTCAGATACAGTACGGAGCATGGGAGAGGACATTTTTACTTACAACCCCCCAGGGCTAGGTCTTCCCAGCCTCTTGGCTCCTCAGGGGCACTTTGTGAAGGTGGGTTCTTTGGAGGCACCTCACTTGTGTTGCTCACAGCCCTCCGTTGGGGTGTGCTGGCCTGTCATTTGTCTGAGGGCCCCTCAGAGTGAGTTTCTGGACCTGCAGATGGCCACATGGACACTCCTACAGTTGGCTTTCTGCAGATTAACTCAAAACACACCATGCTGGGCATCTAGCAATAGGTGTAGGCATAGGCTGCACAAGTTCCAGCCACTTACTTGCTCAGTCAGCTTCGGAAACCTGGGTGTAACTGTGGTCATCAATTGAGAAGAGTTTTATCCTCCCTTAGGAATTCAACCCACAGCAGTTGCCACAGCACTGACATCTAAGGGTCAGGGCTGGTGAGCAAATGTGTGCCCTGTCACATGGCTTCAACCATGGAGCCGTGGGATCCAGGGGTACCAAGACATGAAGGCCTATGGTATAAATGAGGGTGCTGAGGCCCAGAGAGGGGCACAGACCTCTCCAGGGTCACACAGGCCATCAGGATCAGGGACCAGATGACCTGACAGTATAGGCAAATAGAGGGGTGCATGTGTTTCCTGTTGCTGGTGTAGCATTACCATAAGCTTAGTGGCTGGAGGACAAACACAGATTGATGGTTCTGGAGGTCAGAGGTCTGAAGGATGTCTCACTGGTCTGCAATCCAGGTGTCAGCAGGCTGCATTCCTTCTGGAGCCTCTAGGGGAGAATCTGTTTCTTTGCCTTTTCCAGGTTTAAGAGGCCACCTGAATTCCTTGGCTCCCTTCCTTCACCTTTGAAGCCAGTGACGTTGGCTGAAGCCAGTGACGTTGGCTGAATCCTGCTCAGGCTGCCTTCTTTCTGCTTTTCCCCTTCCTGCTCCCTCTTCTGCTTTTGAGGACCTTTGTGATTACCTTGGACCCACCTGGTTGATCCAGAACACTCAGCATGTCTCAAGGTCAGCTGATTAGCAACCTTGATTTCATCTGCAGTCTTAATCCCCCCTTGCCATGTAACCGAACACATTCAGGGGGTCTGGGATTAGGATGTGGACATAGTTGAGGGAGGGGTCATTTTTATGCCTGCCACAGAGGGCAGCTGTTTGTTGGAGCACTGTACATTTTTTTTTTTTTTTGGTCTCACTACGGTTTTTAAAATATTCATCTACTCTCTCAATCTCCCTTCTGACCACTCTCAAAAGATTTTTTTGTGTTTTTCACATTTCCCCCTGTCTCACTGTCACATCTGTCTCTTTTTTATCTGGGCCTTGTGTGGAAAAGGCAACAGGAAACCCACAGCCATGCCATCCCCAGAAGCAGCAGGCTTAGGTGAGGGGAGGATGTCTAGCTTTGGGGCCTGCTGTGGCGGGTCCATGGAGCTTAGGGTCGTCATTAATTTCATGAAATGGATTTTGTCCTGGAGAAAGTGAGTATCTTCCCAGAATACAGTCTTGAAGTATGATATAGTCCATGCAATTGAAGTCTAATTTAGACTTTTAAAAAAGATTTTAAATTAAGCATTTTAAAAAGCAGGGTGGAATGCATGCATCTTTAGGACTTGTTTACATTCTTAACTTCATAGACTGTCAGTGCTGGAAAGATCCTTAGAATCCAAACCCTTTATTTGGCAGGCGGGGAAAATAGAGCCCCAGAGAACAGAAAGGAAATGACTCACTTGAGCTTTTGCAGGTGTAGCAAAGTTTTTTTCATAAACTCTGTTTTCCCTTGTAGTTAATGTTTAAAGCTTTCTTTTTAAATAGGCATGCTCCTCCTGTATTCACTTAAAGCCTCCATCACAGATGTCACTAACCAACATATGATGTCTTGCTCTTCATGTTACAGATCCTTTGGTTTTGGGTAGACTTGATTTCAGACTCTGAATTCCTGGAGTCATACCCTCTAAAAAAAAAAAAAAAAGACCCTGTCAATTCACAGACATACTCATTTATTCAGTTAATTTATTCAACAACTATTTAGCAAGGACCAGCAGTATGTTAAAGATGGCTTGTACTGGCTTCGAATGCTGATTTTTAGTGCCCCTTCTTAACTTTGCATTCAGTGACATCACATTGGTAGCTTGGAATTGGTCATGGTTAGAATATTTATACCACGGAGATTGGCAAATGCAGCAAATCAAGGTCCCCATCCCTGGAGAGCCAGTTGTTAACATTTACCAGCACACCACCTGCGATGGCCTACTGTGTGCCAGACCCACCAGCCAGTCAGCTGTGAACAAAGCAGATTGAGTCCCTGCCCTCTTGGATCTTCCACTTCCAGTGAGACGAGGCAGCCCACAATAACACCAAAACAAGGACATATATAACATATCTGAGGATTACAAGTGCTAAGGGGAAAAATAAATCATGGAAGAGTGACAGGGAGCCCTGGGGACAGAGCTGCTATTTTATAAAGAGGTAGCCAGGAAAACCTACCAGAGAGGGTTACACTTGAGAGGAGGCCAGAAAGGAGATAGGGAACACGCACTTTGATCTCTGGACGCAAATGCCGACAGCAGTTGTGCACAGGCCCTGCAGTGGGAGCATGTTACTGATTGAGGCTGGACCACATGAGGGAGAGAGGAAAAAAAGCAAGAAAGAAAGCAAGGGCTTGGTCATGTGGGGCCTGGAAGCTACTGAATGCATTGACTTTTACTTTGGATACTCCTGTATCTAGGAGATACGGGAGCCTTTGGAGGTCGAGCAGAGACATGCTGTGATCTCACTTGTGTTTTAATAGGGTCCCTCTGGCTGCTGTGTTGAATAGATTCAAGTGTGGAAGGAGGAAGGCAAGTGTGGAGGCAGGGAGACCAGTTAGGCAACTGCAGTAGTAGAAGAGAGCTGATGGTGGCTTGCATCAGGGAAATGGCAGTGAAGGTGGTGAGACATGGGCTAGAATATGCGTGTATACATATATACAGACATACATCAGCAGGGCTACGTTCTGAGAAATGCGTTTTCAGAAGCGCATCCAAATCTGTGGGCCCCTGGAGGCACTGAAGGACCTGGGAGAGTTTGGGGTGCACCTGTCTCTCTCCTCCAGACTGCTGAAGTGGAAACATCATAGAGTGTACTTACACTGACCTAGATGGTGCAGCCTACTACACACCTAGGCTAAATGGCTTAGCCTGTTGCTCCTAGTATACACACCTGGACAGCATGTTGCTGTATTGAATGCTATAGGCAGTTGTAACACAATGGGAAGTATTTGTTTATCTAAACACATCTAAATTTAGGAAAGGTACAGTAACAATATGATACTGTAATCTTATGGAACCACTGTCATATATGTGGTCTGATATTGACCGAAACCACATATCTCATTGGGATTTGCGTATGGATTGGATGTGCTGTGTTAGGGAAAGAAAGGAGGCAAGGATAACTGCAAAGATTTTGCTGAACAACTGTAAGAGGGGGGTTGCCGTTCCCTGAAATGAAGACTGTGGGAGAAGCAGGTTTAGGTCATGGTCATTGGGCCATAATTTATACCTCTGGTCTGCATGTTACTTTCTTTTTTTTTTTTTTTGAGACAGAGTCTCGCTCTGTCGCCCAGGCTGGAGTGCAGTGGCGTGATCTTGGCTCACTGCAAGCTCCGCCTCCCGGGTTCACGCCATTCTCCTGCCTCAGCCTCCCGAGTAGCTGGGACTGCAGTCACCCGCCACCACGCCTGGCTAATTTTTTTTGCATTTTTAGTAGAGATGGGGTTTCACCATGTCAGCCAGGATGGTCTCAATCTCTTGACCTTGTGATCCGCCCGCCTCGGCCTCCCAAAGTGCTGGGATTACAGGCGTGAGCCACTGCGCCCAGCCCTGCATCTTACTTTCTATCAGGCCAGTGGTGTTTCTTTGTGAACTGGCCTTCCTGTGGCCTTAGTTCAGGGTCCATGTGCTTGCAGTCCACACATGTGAGCAGTGAGCTGTCCTGTTACTGTTGTGCTGTGACATTTCTCCTCTGGCACTGGGGTTTTATTGAAGCTGTTAAGAGGCTTCCACACCAGGACTATTACTAGAGCCCAAGTTAGTAGGATTGCTCACAGCTACTGTCTGAGGACAGTAAAAGCAAGTCCCCATCTTGCCTTTATGTCATGCACTTCTTTGTCCTGTGCTTGCCGGTTGCAGTCTGCTGAGCAGACCTCCAGGCCTCTCTGGGCCTCTGTGCTCCTGTCTGTAAATGAAGGGGTCAGATGGGCTGCTCTGTAATGGCTCCCCAATTCTACCCTCTACACATGCCTAGACCAGACTTCTGACTTCTTTTGTAATCTCTGAATCACCTTGATTCAGTTGACCTCTAAGGCTCATCTTATGTAAATAATGAGCCTGTAAACCAGGGTCCTGTGACTTTGGAGTCCTTCCTAGACTGTGGGCTCCTCTGAGCACCTATGGGTATATAGTAAATGGATTTAGGACACAGCAACCTGGAATCACTCCCAGCCCTGAGTATGAGCATCTGTCACTGGAGGCCTGTTCCAGGCTGTTCCTGGCTGCAGCATTTTGAGCTGAAGGCAGGCTGACTAGGGCAAGGTTAAATTCCACCATCCCTAACCCCTTTGCCTATTACTTGTTGAATGGTTTCTCAGGTTAGGTTCCTAAGAACAATGGTTCTTAAACTGTAATCTCTGGACTGGCAGCATCTGCATCATCTGGGAACTTGTTAGAAACAGCTTGTCTGACCCACTGAGTCAGAAGTTTGGGGGTGGAGCCCAGGAATCTGGGTTTTAACAAGCTTTTTTGGTGATGTCATGCGTGTCAAGCTTTGGGAAGCAATGCCCTAGGGGCCAAGCCTGAGTCAGATTCCGGTACATGTAATTTGTTGGGGGCATGCTCTCAGGAGGAAGTGGGGTGAGGAAAGTGGAACTGGGCAGGGGAAGGAGCTCAGCAAAGGTGTGAGGGCTAAGGGCTCAGGCTGATCCCCTGGGGAGATGTGGAGCATGAATTGACTCAGAGTTAGTCCCATGTTTAAGCAAGGGAGTGAGCTTTTTGCGCCCCTCTTAGTCATTGGCTGTGGGCTGCCCATCCTGGAGTAGGGCAGGCAGTGTGCAACCTCCTAGATGAGTTTGGCAAAGGACAATTCTCCAGAAAAGGATGCAGCTGTGAGCCCTTAGCAGCTGGGAAGTATTTACCTGTCTGAGGCAGCTGGGCGGGACACCTGTGGCCTCCATGTCAGTTCTCATGGCTCCTTCTGCATTCACCCAACCCCTAGGTATTACAGTAAAGATAAACTGCAAAGCCTGTCCCTGGATATCACCTTAGGTGCATTGGATGCCCTGGTGAGGGGTGCCAAGCAGGGATCTTTTACAGGTTAGGATACAGACTCCAGAAGGGGAGACTGAAACGAAACTGTTTCCAGGCTCAGACAGCCTTTCCCATCATGACATCTGCAGCCCTCTGCAAGAGCATCATATTACCCATTACTGGCTTTGTGGCTGGGTCACGTCCTTTTGTCTTAGTGAGTTGAGAGGTGTCATAGCCCAGGTAGGCACTGGGGATGCCAATGCATGATATGGTTCCCTGCCTCCAGAAGCCCAGGGTGCACTGGGATGCCCTGTGTAATTGGATGCTAAATTGTGGCCCTCACAAAGGAGTGGAAGTTCAGGGAGCAGTTAAGGGACGCTATTGAGGGGGCAGGAGGGCCCTGGGCTTGGAGAGGCAGTGTTTAATGCAAAAGACTTCCTGGTAAACCAGTAACACTGGAGAAGGAGTGGCTGTACTTTTAATTCACAGATCCAGGGGAAGATTAACCTGTCTTGTTCTGCTGTGGGTCTCTGCAGCCTTGATACAGCCAAGGCCCCAAAGCCTCAGTGTTTCTGCCTTTGCATTGAAACACTCCTCTGACACTGGGGATGCCTGGCAGTTTTTCAGGTTTTGCAGAAGAATGGACAGTAGATGGCAGCAGATCTTCATCAATCCTCCCAACCCCAGCGATTTAGTCTCGTTGCCCTTGTTGCATAATTTAATTCAGTGGACACTCACCAGGCCCTACCAGACCTTTCTTAAGCAGTCCAGGGGGAGAGAGACAAGTGCATCCCAAACTCTCCCAGGTCCTCTAGTGCCTCTGGAGGCCCCCAGATCTGGAGTGAAAGCCACGGGCGCACAGATGCCTCTCTGTGTCCTGAGGGGGAATGAATTGTGCCAGCCGGGACTTGGAGGAGGCTTCACAGAGGATATGGCATTTGCGGTTCATTGACTGTTCCCTGCTTCTGAGCATCCCAGCTCTGAAAACATCTGCACCTCATGGGATGAGTAATGGGGAGAATTTTCATTTTAATTTGTCTTTATGCATTATTTGGACTTCACATCAGACTATTAAGGTTCAAAATCTGACTCTTGAGACACACAATACCTAGTTCCTTTCCAGCATGCCGGTCATCCTGTGTGGATAGTGGCCTGCTTGGGCTCTTGCACTGGTTCAGCCTCACCTTCTTAACCTGTTCTGGGGACCTCTCTTCTGTGGTGGATACAGCTGTCCTCCACACCTGCCATTGATGCCTGATGCTCAGCCACTTCTCCCCACTTCTCAGCCTGTTGATCACATTTTACCCTATACATGTGCCCCCAGTCCACAGTGGAACACCATTTCTCTCTCCTGATTGCTGGCCTCCTGAAAGTAGGCACAGGAGATTAAACATGAGAAACAGCTCCAGTGCATGTTACAGGCCACTGTGAGCCCTCCAAAAATGGGGTTGATGACCCCTAAACCTTGTGTGGTTATTATAACCCCAGGGTACCTTCAGTTCCATGGTTTCCAAGTCTCTGACCTGATGCATCTGTCAGAGGAAAGAGATTTCCCCTGACTCAGATTTCCTTTGAGATCCAGAAAGTACAGCTAAAGAAGTGAGAGAGTGGCCACACATCTCCCTGGAAGGGAAAATGAGTGATCTTATATTGTCCATCTGTGGACATCAGCATGGCAGCTCTGAGATCTCCCTTGGACCACACCTGGGCCCTTGCCAGCTCCATCCTAGGTTCTGAGTCCTGGGATACAGGCTGGGAAGATGTTCCATGCAGAAGTAGCAGCTGTTAGATGGAAGGAAGTTGTTGAGGCTCTGAGATAATATTTGGGAGATGAGTGTGAGAGAGCAGGAGTGGTATTATGGAGAATCTTTCCTGTATTCCTTTTTTTCTCACTCCAAGATGCTTTTGTGCTGCTCTGTTAGCTATGTTCCAGCAGTTCCTGGCTACCAGAACCCCAAATAAAGGCCCACATAGAGGTTAATAGGACCAGGACAAGGCTGAGTGAGGTGAAGCATCTAGGATGCAAAATGTAAGGAGCTGCTCACTCTCACAGTTGTTCAGCTGCAGGCTGGACACCTGCATGAACCTGAGAGGGAAGGTATCTTAAAATTTTGCATCTTAGGCTTCTTGATTATCTCACCCTAATCCTATCCTGGTTAGCAGAGTCTGGCTACTTTCTTTTGTTCCCTCAGTATCTTGGACAACCCTCAGTATAGAACAATGATTTGATAACTCATATTTATATTCATGAACTTTTTGAGGCCTGGAATGGGGCCTTATTTCTCTGTCTTTACTCAGCCATGTCTCTGGACCTGGCAATAATAAGTGCCAAGCAAATGAGAGAGTGCACTTAGCAAGGAGAATGGAAGGGAAAGTTATGCTAATCTGTCTGGGATAGTATCATGAAACTTAAAAGTGATGTCTTTCATATAATTGGAACAATTTGAACTTTAGTTTGCCTGTTGGCATTCATTAATTTACTCAGTAATTTTTTTGTTCATACAAAACTAGTTACATGACTGCATGATCACCCAACCATCTATCTAGCCAACCAAACAACTAACCAGCCATCTGACCACCCAACCAACCAACCATCCCAACCGACCAACCAAACCGACCAACCAAACCAACCAACCAACCCAACCAACCATCCAACCATCCATTCATCCAACAAACCATTCCACCCATCCAATCATCTCACCCACCCAACCAACCAACCCACCCAACCAACCAACCTAACCAACCCAGCCAACCAACCATCTAGTCAACCAACAAACTATCCAAACATCCATTCCATCCAACCAACCAACCAACCCGCCCAATCAAACCAGCCAACTCACTGTCCCAACTGTGATGCCCCATCTTTAAGTCGTCTGGAATGTTGCCTTCTTCAAGAAGCCTTTCCTGATCTCTTCACTGTACCTATACTTGGACATGATCTGTTTCTCAGACCTCTCATGGCACATGTCACGCTGGAGAGAGTTGACAGGCTACTTTGTTCCTCCTGCTGGACTGTCAGCTGCCTGAGTATAGGGGTGACTTGTCTGTGTCCCTACCTTTTTGAGTTTTGCTGAGAATTATTCCAATAAATAAGAATTGAGATGGATTCTTGACTTTGCTTAGAATTTGGGAGGGGAGAATGAAGTATGAGGTCTTTCCTTAACTCAAGAAGTTCATAGAAGAGCAGAATTAGTGACTTAGCACACAGAAAAAGTCAACTAAAAATAGCAGGCAGATCTGTTTCAGGGTCAGATGGATGGTGCTAATTGAGATGCCATAGGAGCTTAGAGGAGAGGGAGGGGGTTTTCTGGATGAAGCAGGGCTGAGCTGAGCCTTGAAGGCTGAGTGGGTTTGAATAACCCAGTTTTGTGTGGCAGGGGGCAGTCTTATTCTTCAGTCCTTATTGCTGTGCCTGGAACATATTCATCACTCTTCTCTGCCTTGCTCTAAGCCTGAGGTTTTGTTTTTGGGGTAGGGGGGAAAGTTTGCTGGTATCCCTGGGATCTCATTCCTAAAGACTGAAGCAGCTCTCTTGTTCTTCCCCAGCCTGTTTTTCTACGGCCTGCATTGGGTTTTGCTGCATTTGCAGACATTTTTGGATAATGTACACTTATGGTGGGTCATGGAGAAAACCTAAGCTCATAGCTCCACCTAAGGATCATGGCATTTATTTAGGGAAAAGATGGGCATCCTTGTTCCTACCCTGTGATAGGCTGGATGCCTTGGGGCCTGACATAGAGAGAGCCAAAGTCTTTCCCTTGCCAAATCCCATTCAGTCCTACTGGAGTACTGGGTGTATGCCTTCCCTCATGACTCTTGGGCTGGTTTTCTCAAATGGTGGCTGAGGGATGGAATTCTGCTGTGACTGTCAGAGCTGGTGTCTCCATTTTGGAAAGATGGCCTCTGATGCTGAGTTATGTTAGGGGCATATTGGGCAGAGTTCCTCAAATCACAAAGATGACCTGCCAGGGCAGCTTCCTGTATGGCTAGATTCCATGTGTGTGCCTCATTCTAGAAAATTCTACTTTGTTTTCTCTACTCATTCCACAAGAAGTTAGTAAAGCCATGGGATTTCTTTCATTTCCTGTTGAGGCCAGTTTTGTGGACATAGGTCCCTCAGAAGTGGGGCCTTTTCCCAATAAAGTAAACAGTTTTTGATCTCAATCTAAATACATGGTATTTAATTTTATTCAACAAAGCATTTATAGAGTGCCTCTTGCTTGTTCGAATGGTGTTGGGGAGAGAAATGCTGAAGATGAGGTTCCTGCTCCCAAGAGGCTGAGACATCCCAACAAATATGTACTACAGGATTAAGAAAAAGATGAGTGTGATAAGGGATCTGGCAGAGTGCCACAGAGATAGTCTGGATAGTTTCAGGGATAATTATGCTGTCGATATCTGTTGAGTCCTCACTATCTGACTGGCCCTGTTATAGGAGCTTTGGATGTATTACTTCATTTAATCCTGACAGCAACTTTACATATTTACAAGTGGGGAAACTGAGGCACAAAATGACCAAGCAGTCTGAGTTCATGCAGGTTTTCTGGCTCTTGGAGCCTTAGTCTTAATCATTATCCTCGGCCCTGACCTGGGGGAAGAGGACTGTTGAGAGCTGGCAATAGCAAGGACGTAGAGGGCAGGTCTGGCAGTTCAGAGAGTGGAAGAATCCCAAGCCAAGGGCATGCTGTGAGCAAAGAGGTGGGCAAGTTGGTGTAGCTGGAGCCCAGGGGATGTGTGAGTGGTGGGAAGAGGGTAGACTGCAGGCCTGACATGTGCCCCAAGAGCCAGACCTTCTTCTCTAGGCAATAGAGAGGGATAGAAAGTTCTCTTGTGTTTTGGGTTCTGTTGTTCTTTAACCAGGAAGATGTGCCGCAAGGTGAGTCTAGGGGTGCAGCAGGTCTGAGCAAGGTGACTGTCAGCAGGGCCCCTGCTGGGAAGGCAAGTGGGCTCTGGCCTGGATGTGCCAGAGGGGTAAGGAGCCAGGGAGCTGAGGAGGAGAATCCAGAGGACGAGGCAGTCAAGGAGGACTGTGGGCCTGGAGGAAGGGGAGGTTGGGCAGGCAGTTAGCAGGAGTAGGGGCACCTGAAGGGGAGGTGCTGCTTGAGTCAGGAAGAAGATGAGTTGTTTCTGGATATGTCCAGTGGAGCTTTTGTTTCCACAGTCAAGAGTGGGGCAGAAACGCAGGTCCCAGGGAATGTTGGGAGGAGCTGGCATGGGCTGAAAGCTGAATTCCTTGGAGGGTGGACATTGCCAAGGTCAGTATCTTGCAGTGGAGACCACGTGCTTGGTGTGGGGCAGGGCAAGAAAAGGGAGTGGTCAGAGCAGAGCCCCACCCAAGGCGAGGGAAGAGCCAGTCTCCTGGAAGCAGGAGGTTGCATTTTCGGACCCTTGGGAGAGGTTGGGAAGTCACTGGGCCTGGTGATGGCGGTTCCCAGGTGGCTTTGGAGAGAGCACCTTGAGCAGAGTGCTCAGGGGCAGAAAGTCAACTGTAGTGTGTTGAGGAATGGGAGGAGATGAGGACACGTGTGGAGAGCCTTTGTGAAAGAAGTTTAGAGATGAAGGGTACACAGGGACAGGGTGGCAGCTCAAGAAAGAAGAAGGTTAAGGAATAGGGCCCTTTATTCAGGACAAGAGAGATGTGTGCATGTTTGTGAGCCATGTTTGCACCAGCAGCAGAGACAAGAAATTCACCATTCACAGAGGCAGGGTGCACGTGCTTGGGTGGGGCCCGGAAGGGGACAGTGCTGACAATACCAGAGTCATTTTCTGTTACGCTCAGTAACGATAATTGATGTCTGTAATGATGGGCCCAGGGCATTACAAGTTCCTGAAGTGCCTTTTAAATCTCTAATGAAAGAGTCAATTCTACTCAGCAGAGTTGTTGAGTTACTTGAAATTTATTCCAATTAAGCAAAGCTTTGTTAAGTCAAGTTATTGAGATCTGCTATTTGGGAAACATTGCATTGTATTGTATTCTGAGACTTTGAAACTTGGCTTGCCATCTTTCACATATTTAGTAACTTGGCATGGTGAGGTTGAAAGGGCCCCGCTTTAGAATTGAACAGATTTGGGTGCAAATCCTAGCTCTGCCATATACTAACAGGGCAGAGGCAAAAACTTTTTAGCCTCTTTTAACTTTTTTAGGATTGTCATAAGGAATAAGTAAAATAAAATATATCAAATATTTGGCCCACAATGGTTATTTTAATAAATATTAGCTTCCCCCCACTCTAGCTATTTGGTTAGCCAAAACACCCATTAAAAAAAAAAACAAATGGATATATTCCTGAATAGATGGGGATTTTGTGAGAAGGATGGAAAGTGAGGTTGGAGTCAGATTATGGAAGATTGTGATGGTCAAAAGAGAAATGTTCAGGTTAGTTGTGAGAGCCATGGCCAAGGGCTCCTGTGCCTTTGGGCATGTCTTTCCCCTGGGGTCAGGCGTATAGCAGGCTTTTGGAAACGTTTGTGGATTGAATGAATTTGCCTGCCTTGAGGCATTTCCTTCTTTTTTTATTGAAGGCTAGGGGAAGGTGGGTCTGTTTGAAAGCTCTGGAGGGTGAGGCAGATGTGTCTTCCTACCCTCTTCTCTTCTACAAGGTTTTCCCAGGTCAGGCCTGGACAATGGGCTGGCACAATTGGCTCCACTTGCCTAGGCCCATGTGGCTGTGGTCCTCCATGTCCCTGCTTCTGCCTTGAGCCCAGGGTTTCACTCAATTGTTTGAAGGGTCACGATGCATGGAAAGTCTAAGGGAGGACAGTGACATTTCTATAACTGATGTTGCTTCCTTTGGTCCCAGTGTCACTTTGTTTAGCCTTTCTTCTTTAAATAAAATTTCTTTTGAATGAGAAGAAAAGGAAATCATGTAAACTGAAAAAGTCCCAGATGGAAACCGAGACCAAGTACTTTGCCACCATCTGAGGATCAGAGGCTGTTTGGCAAGGCTGAGAGCCATGTCCATTATTTCATGTCCACCTCCTCATGGAGCAGTGGCACACCGAGTGGCCGTATTCCAGAAGCTGCTGTATGGGGGGCAAATGATCTTATAAGGGCATTTTGGCAGGTATCTAGGAATCAACCGCTGGAACTGCCAAAGAAACCCATCCACACACAGAATTCTCCCACCCATAGTCTCCCTCTGCCCCTGCTCAGCCTCCTAACAGATCTCAAGTCACTTTGTAGCCTTGACATGGAAGATCAGATGTCTTTAAAATTCAACACACTCCTAGGAGTATATTAAAAGAAGAAAAGAGAAGTTGAAAGTATCCATTTTAGATTAAAAAAAAAAAAGCCAGTCTGGTCTAAGGGAGGAGACCACCCCTCATGTTGTCTTATGCCCAATTTCTGCCTCCAAAGAAAGAAGAAGTAAAAACTAAAAGGCAGAAATGAAATCCACAAGCAGACAGCCCGGTGCCACACCCTGGGCCTGGTAGTTAAAGATTGACCCCTGACCTAATCAGTTATGTTATCTATACATTACAGACATTGTATAGAAAAGCACTATGAAAATCCCTGTCCCGTTCTGTTCTGTTCTGTTCTAATTACCGGTGCATGCAGCCCGCAGTCACGTACCCCCTGCTTGCTCAGTCGATCACGACCCTCTCATGCGGACTCTGTTAGAATTGTGCGCCCTTACAAGGGACAGGAATTTCTCACTCGGGGAGCTCGGTTGTTGGAGACGTGAGTCTTGCTGAAGCTCCCGGCCAAATAAAGCCCTTCCTTCTTTAACTCGGTGTCTGAGGGGTTTTGTCTGTGGCTTGTCCTGCTACATTTCTTGGTTCCCTGACTGGGAAGCAAGGTGATTAATGGACGGTCAAGGCAGCCCCTTAGGCGGCTTAGGCCTGCCCTGTGGGGGACTCTGGCCAGCTTGAGTGACGCAGATCCTGAGAGCGCTCCCGGGTAGGCAGTTGCCCCGGTGGAATGCCTCGCCACAGCAGTGCGTGGCAGGCCCCCATGGAGGATCAACGCGGTGGCTGAACACCAGGAAGGAATTGGCACTTGGAGTCTGGACATCTGAAACTCGGTAAGACTAGTCTTTGGAACTTGCCCACTCCATTTGAGTGGAAGTGTGGCCTGATCACCCATGGCATGCCTATACCGGCACTTTGGTTTTTGTTTTTGACTTGACTTGGATTGCTTGATACTTTGGTTTTGGTTTTCACATGGCTTGGATTTCTTGATACTCTGATTTTGGTTTTGATTCTGGTTTGGTGTAAACTGTAAAAGTGTGTGTGTGTGTAGCCCTTTTTACCCGTTCTTTGTTTTGTGTTGTGCGTATGGTGTGAGCGTGGTGTTTTGTCTTGAAGAAGCATGGGTCAGGCACAAAGTAAGCCCACCCCACTAGGAACTATGTTGAAAAATTTCAAGAAAGGATTTAAGGGAAACTATGGAGTACTGTGACACCAGGAAAACTTAAAACTTTGTGTAAGATAGACTGGCCAGCATTAGAGGTGGGTTGGCCATCAGAAGGAAGCCTGGACAGGTCCCTTGTTTCAAAGGTATGGCACAAGGTAACCTGTAAGCCAGGGCACCCAGACCAGTTCCTGTACATAGACACTTGGTTACAGCTGGTTTTAGAGCCCCGTCGCCGGCCCTCCCCACCCCGCACAATGGCTGAGACAACAGCAGCATAAACAGCTGGCAGAGGCAAGGAAAGACCAACAGAGAGAGAAAGAGGAAGAGACAGAGAGACAAAGAGGGAGTCAAGGAGAGAGAGAGAGAGAGAGAGGCAGAGAGAGAGAAAGAGACAAACGGGAAAAGGAAAAAGAGAAAGAGACAGAAAATCAAAGAGAGAAAGAAAGAAAGAGAGAGATATACAAGTAGTTAAGAAAAAAAAACAGTGTACCCTATTCCTTTAAAAGCCAAGGTCAATTTAAAACCTGTAATTGATGATTGAAGGTGTTCTCCGTAACCCTATAACACTTCAGTACCACTTTGTTGTCAGTGTAAACAAGGGTGTATCCCGAAAGCACTGAGGCCTTCCTATCAAAATTCCTTAACCCAGTAACCTGCAGTAACCTGCGGATGGCCCAAATGCATTCAATCTGTAGCGGCAACTGCTTAGCTAACAGAAAAAATTTAAAAAATAACTGTTAGAGGAAACCTCATTGTGAGCACACCTCACCAGTTCAGAAGTATCCTAAGGAAAAAAAAAAAAAAGGATAATTTAATATTAACCACTGAAAATTCCCTTAACCCAGCAGGTTTCCTAACAGGGGATCTAAATCTTAATTACCATACAAAGGCCCGACCAGACCTAGGAGGAACTCCCTTCAGGACAGGACCATCGATGGTTCCTCCCAGGTAATTGAAGGAAAAAAAAAAAAAAGCAATCTATACAATTCTAAGTTAATTTGGACAAAACAAGGTCTTATTAATAGCAAAGGATAATTAAAATCCCAAACTTACAAGTGTTTCAACAAAAGTAAAGTTTGCTAAAAGTTAACAGTGTAACATGTATTATAGTAACTTCTAATCTTGTGGCCTTAGACAATCTAGTCCACAGACATAAAGGAAGTTTGCTTTGGAAAAGAATGGTTATCATCTTCGAAAAAAAAGAGGGGAAAAAAAGGGGGGGCCAGAATTTATGTAAAAAGAGTGTTATATAGCAAATTCTTGTCCTGAAATAAATTAACTGGTAGTCTAAAGAAAGAAATGTTTAGGCCGGGCGCGGTGGCTCATGTCTGTAATCCCAGCCCTTTGGGAGGCCGAGGCGGGTGGATCATGAGGTCAGAAGTTCGAGACCAGCCTGGCCAACATAGTGAAACCCTGCCTCTACTAAAAATACAAAAATTAGCCAGTCATGATGGCGCCTGCTTGTAGTCCCAGCTATTCAGGAGGCTGAGGCAGGAGAATCGCTTGAACCTGGGAGGCGGAGGTTGTGGCGAGCCGAGATTGCGCCACACACTCCAGCCTGGGCGACAGAGCAAGACTCTGTTTCAAAAAAAAAAAAAAAAAAATGTTTATAATAAGTCAGAAAGTTGAGGCATGTCGAAGAATTGTCTGCGAAAGTCGTGAAAGAGAAAAATGTTATAAAAAAATTTATGCAAGAAATGTTGTATAATTTAAAAGTAACTAGGACTCCTGAATGTAAAACTATTGAAAAAAAAAGTTTATGTGCAAGGTGTACAAGGAAAGTAAAATATACCTTTGGTAAAAGGATTATAAGGAGGCATAAGAATGTAAATTTTTACGTACATTGAAAGGTTAAAAAAATTTGTTTTGAAGGTTTAAGCAAGTTTTAAAACATAATTATATACCAAAAATTCTGTGTGTAAACATATTAGCTAAAGTTAAAGGGGTATCATCCAGTTTTTCTGTGAACTGGACATTAAAGTAAAAACACGACGGGTTTTTCTTAAAGCACTAACCTGCTCTATAACAAAGATTATAAAAGGTTAAAAAGAGTCTATAAAAATCTTACCTTATGGTCCGACATTAAAAATGGAGTAAATATGTATACAAAGTTTTATTAAAACTAAGTTTAATATTAATAGCACACTAATATAAAGGTGAAATTTAGCTTATCTGGTATAAAAATCATATAAGAAGCATTATTAAATATAAAATGGTGTTTGGCTTTCTTTGGTCTAAAAACTAATAAAAATAGGTGCTAAAGGAAATTTCTCAGTAAGAAGTCACCAAAGACTATAAAGTCCTCTGTTGATGTCCCCACATTTGAAAGAAAAAGTCAATTTCTTAGAAATTATATACTTGGTTTATCTTCCACTTTTCTTTCCCTCAAAACTAAAAGTATTTTAGCACAGGTACCACCCCTAGAATTTCCAGTAAACCAGCAACAGCCTAAAGATCACCTTCTTATCAAAGGGTGGAAAGAAAAGAAACTCGAGCCAGCCTAGGAAGGACCCTACCTGGTGCTGCTAACCACCGAGGCTGCTGTTCATTCAGCAGAAAAGGGATGGACTCATCACACCCAAGTCAACGTGTTAACAGTTAACAGTGTTACATGTATTATAGTAACTTATACTATAAGACAGACACCCTTCCTGTGGAAAGACTCAGCTGCACTAAAAAGATTTAAAACTCTTGTAATAGGAGTTATAATAGTAATAGAAACCTGCTTACTGCTCCCTTGTTTGCTACCTGTACTTCTTCAAATGATAAAAAGCTTCATCGCTACCTTCATTCACCAAAATGCTTCAGCACAAGTGTACTATATGAATCACTACCGATCTGTCTTGCAAGAAGACATGGGTAGTGAGAATGAAAGTGAGAACTCCCACTATTGAGTGAGATTCTCAAAGTGGGGGAAGAAGGGAGGAGACCACCCCTCATATTGTCTTATGCCCAATTTCTGCTTCCAAAGAAAGAAGAAGTAAAAACTAAAAGGCAGAAATGAAATCCACAAGCAGACAGCCCAGCGCCACACCCTGGCTCTGGTAGTTAAAGATCGACCCCTGACCTAATCAGTTACGTTATGTATAGATTACAGACATTGTATAGAAAAGCACTGTGAAAATCCCTGTCCTGTTCTGTTCCGTTCCAATTACTGGTATATGCAGCCCCCAGTCACATACCCCTTGCTTGCTCAATCGATCACGACCCTCTCATGCGGACTCCCTTAGAGTTGTGAGCCCTTAAAAGGGATAGGAATTGCTCACTTGGGGAGCTCGGTTGTTGGAGACGTGAGTCTTGCCAAAGTTCCTGGCCGAATAAAGCCCTTCCTTCTTTAACTCAATGTCTGAGGGGTTTTTTCTGTGGCTTGTCCTGCTACAGCCCATTTAATATTTAATAAAGACATTACTACTGATTTATTATTCTTCTTTTTAAAGAAAATAACTACAAAAGGGCACGTGTACCAGATGCAAGGATCTGGGAGAACTTAGACAAGGATCCTGGTTTTAAAAAGTGTTGTCGTACAAACAAACCCCATGTGGATTTGGCAGGAGAGCGTCCTTATTCTAAGGAGATGCAGGCTGAAATATTTAGGGATGGTATATCATGATGTCCACAACTGGCTTTCAAATCGTTCAGCAAAAAGAAAAATAATGTGTGTGTGTGTTGGTGGGGGGGGGGGGGGGTGTATGTATGTATGCATTGAGAGAAAAAAAAAGTAAGGCAAATGTTAACAATTTGTCACTGTAAGTGAAGGGTATATGCTGGTGTGTGTTTTATTTTTCATTCAGTTTTCCTGTTAGTCTAACATTTTTCAAAATAAAAAAAGAGAATTAAAAAACACATGGAATAGATAGGAAAAATGAATAGTTAATAGGATCTATCTCTTATCTCTGGGTAATGATCATAAAGAAGTGGAACCAGATTTGTTATTCAATGCTGGAATCTGGGTGAGGTGATGGTATAAAACCCAAGGCTAGCCCAAAACACACTGAGGGAGCGACTGATGAATTTCTTGTTACATGGGCATCCGCAAGCTCTTGCACTCCAAGGAATCAGTGGTTACAGAAACAACAGCTCGCACATGTTTTCCAGGTGCATAGAAAACAGGCTTTTTCATGTAGGTCTGCTGAGCCCTAGGAAGCTGATTCCCACCCCCCTTTTCCAGACCAGTCTTACCCCCTCTAACCAGCTGGGGCTGGAATCCTCACCCAGCCTTCTGGTTGTTTTCTCAAAACTTCTGGACCTTTGATTCCACCCCCATCGTGAGGCTCAACATGACATTTCCAACAGGAGATTGCCCAGAATGGGTCCAGCTGCTTCCGATGGTTTTCCATTTGTTCTGGAAAAAGCTCCAGATACCTTTGGTCAGCGCTCTTCCCGGCGTCTGCCTTGCTGGGGCCATTTCTCGCCCACACCGTCCGGAAGGGGTTGCTGTCTGTAGGTACCTGCACATCTGTCCCACTGGGGAGGGAGACGATGGTGGGAGAGTGCAGCTTGGAGAACCAAGGACACGGGATTTTGGAGGGGGTACTTTCAGCCTCATGCTTGCATTAGATTCAGATCCTTAAAAACCAGAGAACCAGAGCCCTGCCAGAGGGCTTCATTCCGCCTCTGTAGAGGTTTCATTGTCAGGAGAAAAGGGATTGTGCTGCTTCGATTTTTTCTTTTCTACTTCTACAAACTCATGTGAATTATTGTTACCTTTTAAGGATCTGGGAGGGAAACTTGCCCTGTGTTAAAGGGTTCAATCCCCAGGTCCTGAATTCTGTGTGAGGTGGGCCTTGTGCTCCTGTGCTGTGGGGTTCATGGAAAGTTTCAGTACAGCCTTTCCACCCTTGAGTGGCTGGATTCTCGGCCATGTCCAGCCCCTCAGTGAATGCCCTCACCTGCTGGGCTTTCCATTCACAGCCACCTGTGCCGAACAGCTGAGGAACCTCAGCAGAGGCAAGAGGCCGTAACCCCAGAGTGGGGGCAGGGAGGAATGGGACCCACGGTTTGCTACCCAAGGACCCTCACAACCCATTTCCAGGGAAGATGACTGCCAGGAGAGGCACAGGGGGCTGGCAGGCCGGCTCAGGGACACAGCTAATTTTAGCCCAGGGTGTACTTGTCCGAATTGGGGCTGGCTCCCTCATGGAAATTCCACAGCTCTCTGGTTTTATGTGTATGAGTGGTGTAATGCTCAAAATTTGCAAAGCTAACTTGGGTTTAAAGCAACATGTTTCTTTCTTCTTCTTCTAAAAATGCCCAGAAAACAGTCATTTCTCTGTGCTTTGGGTGTAGGTCAAAATTTCCTGGAGGTTCTTTTTTCATGATGGGGCAGTGTAGGGTGGAAGGAAGCGTAGCTCTAGGAACCAGTCTTGACTTGATCTTGCTCTGGCCAAACCAGGGCAGGACAGAGAATCACAGTCTCTGTGCCCAAGGAGACCTTTGGGTCATCCATTTGGTGCAGTCAGTAAAATAAATTACTTTAAAAAATACTGGAGGACCAGCGTCAGGTTCAGAAGCAGAGTCAGACATTGTGGGCCTGAAACTTACACAATCTGAGTGACCTCTTTAAGAGAAAGAATATGAAAGTATTTAATTTTCGCAAATTTTCCAAAAATACAAGACCGTGTGAACACACATTTCTAGGGCCTCTTAGAAAGGTCCCTGAAGCTTAAGCTTCAACAGCTTCATGGTAAATCAAATGCTATTCGGGTTGTTATTATTATTTTTTTCTGACCGAGTAAGGACATTGAAACAATTTCATAAAATTTTACCAGTTGAGGTAGACATAATCTTATTTCAAGATTATGTCAACCTTTAGAATGAACAAATTAAGCTTTGTGAAACATTTCGCTGCATTGTTTTTTATTTTTGTCACGTCACCATGGACCTGTGTGTCCTGGACAGTTGGCAATTTTCCAAGCCTCAGTGTCTTCATTTGTAAAAAATAGGGCTAAAAAGTTCTTATGCTGCTTTCTACACAGGACTTTCGTGAGAATTAAATTTTAAAACGTGCTTAGCAAGTGCTAGGAAAAGTAGAAGGTGCTGCTTAGATAAGCAATTATTATTGTAAGGGCAAAGCTATAGAACATGTAACACCCTTAGAAGGTCATAGAAAGGTAAATCAAAGCCCAGGGAAGGTGAATATTTGCCCAGGGTCACTTGGAGAAAGGCATGAGCTCCAAAAATAAGTGTTATTTAAGTGTAAGCCTCTTCACCTTTCTAAAAGTAAATGAACCCAAATCTTTCTTTTCAAATGGCTATGAGGTCAACCTTGGACCCAGTCAGAGCTGTTTCGAACATGTGGCTTACAGCTCTTATATAAATGCTTACGTAGGAGAATGCCTTATAAGTTTGAAAGGAAAATACTTCATCCTAGAAGTTGTTTTAAGCAATGCTTTGACATATTTAACCAAACAGAGCCTAAGTGAGTTAGTGTTTTGTGGGACTCAGCCTCTCGTTGGTGCAGCTTACTTCCCTGACACGTTGGTTGGCCTTTATTAGGACAGTCATGGGCAGGATTGGTGCCCCAGAGTGGCTTCTCCTAGCAGCTAAGTAAACATCTCCACACAGCTTTTCAGTCCACTGTGGAAACTGGCAGCAACTCCTTCAGGCAGCCACTCCTTCAGGCAGCCTGTCAGAACCTTCCCTTTTGTCATGCCAAGGATGACTTTAGACCTCCCTGGGACAGGGCCAAGGCTGTAGAGGCAATCCTTTCCATCCTGGGCTCTTACACCATCCTTGGGAGGCAGCCTCAGAGACCACTGGGGAGGGGGGCTGGGCTGCCAGGAAGCCCTAATCAGAGGCAGCCTTAGCGGCCCCACCCACTGGGTGTGCAGCCTGTGGCCCACCCACACCTGGGACACCTCATGCTGTGGGCCAGGCACCCCATCACATCTCTAGCACTGGCCCTGGTCACTGGTCTCATCCAGCATCTCATGATGGGTGGGCTTGGTCAAGTCCAGCAGCCACGGGCTAGTGTGCAGAGGGGTGGAGGTGAGACCAAGATGAAGGGAGATCATGGGCTAGCAACATTTTGCTTGGTGAACTGCATACCCCAGGCCAGAGTGGTTACTCAATGAATTTGAGTGTGTTCAAGAGACATGCTTCATAGAGATCACTTTTCCTTCGAGAAGATATTTTTCTCTCCCTGGGGTAACATCACATCTACCCACCCTTTCACTGCCTGTTGAGCAACTCCTGCCTCTTGTACCAGCCACCTTTTGGAGCTGACTTCAGCCGTGCCCAGGAAACCAGCCTGAGAGAAGGGCAGGGAGGTGTGAACTGGGAGGGCCACAAAGTCCTGGTGTGTGTCTCCCCAAGGGAAGAGCAATCAGTCCTAATGCATTTTTGGGTCTTAAGAAAATGAAGGCAGTGCCTCAAATATCCAGCATGGGATAGATTAAAATAAACCAAGATGAGAGTCAGGAGCTTAAAACTCTATTTCTGCCTACTAACCAGGGGCCTTGGGAAAGCTCTGTCCTTGACTCCCACCTCCAGCAGGGCTGCAGGATTAGACTAGATGGTCTGGATTAGCCTTTTCAGCCCTTCCAGCTGGATGAGCTGTATCTAGGTGATCTCTGAGTACTCCTCAGCTTCCAGAGGGAGCATCCATTGAATACCAATTGCATGCCCGGGTCTTGTATGCCAAATTGGAAGAATAGGAAAATAATATGAGGGAAGGTCACATCTTTGTACAGTTTTGTTTTGCAAACTGTATGCCCTTGAAGAAAACTTCTGAGTCTGAGACTGTGGTAAATTTCTTCTCCGTTCCTGGAATGTTCCAGAATCCAGCCTGACTCAAGGAACAGAGATACAGGAAGGAGAAATGTCGGAACTGATTTCAGATCTTGCTCTGGCTCTGCATACTTCTTGTGAAGGACGTGTGCCAAGGCCTGTCGGGAGGGACACATATGGAAAGAGAGTTAAGCTGAGAAACCATCACCCCGACAGAACAATGGCTTAGGAGGTTGGAGTACAGCATGTGTTCTCTGCAGCCGAACAGCCTGGGCCTGATGGCTTTTCCAGGAGGATGCGGGGCCATCCGTTTCTCCCTCCCTCCCGCCCCCCTGCCTCCCAAATCTGTCCTCACTGGGCGATCCCTATCTTTGTCCACCTTTGTCATCATGGACCCAGATGAGAGAGACTTGGGTATGCAGCCCAGTTGCCAATTAAGGGATTCACTGGTTTCAGGAAGATAATTTATTTGAGCTGAATTGTTAAGGCAGATTGTTTTCACAGGATTCCAAGCAGAGAGCTTTTCTCACAGGAAATGTCAGGCCAGCAATTCTAGTCAGGTTTTCCACATCCTTAAGAGGAAAGAAAAGACAGAGAGAAAAAAATATTCCTTTTATATGTTGTAGGTCAACCGTTTGAGAACTGGCAACTGCAGGGTATAAACTTAAGATCTGTTAAAATTGCTACACATTGTGATAGTTAGTGCACGCGATGACTTCTCGATAACCCAACCCTTCATGAGACCTCATGTTCTTTATGGCTTAATTTGAAAAATGCATGTGAATATCCAGTGGCCAAGGGAGGTAGAGGAAGCCCCTCCAGAGGCTCAGAGTCCCACTGAGCTCCCAGGAGATGAAGACACTGAAGAACTCCCATCCTCTCCCTGGAGCTTGGTTTTCTTGTCTGTAACACCAAAGGTCATGCCAGGTGACGTCTAAGTGCCATCCAACTCTAACCACAATTCTGTACTCCACCTATACCTAGAGGAGCTTGGCTGAGGAGCTACAGGAAACCAAAGAAAAAAGGAGAGCAGGAAAGTGAAAGGAAAAAAGCTTTTCTTCCATGGAGAACTTGGGTTTGTCTTTTTTTTTTTTTTTTTTTTTTTTTTTAGCATTCTACATTAAAAACGTTTTTTTTAAGTCTTTTTATATCAACTTGCCCTCAGGGATCTGACTCACAAAAACTTACTGCTTCTCCAGCAGTTCAGTCATTCATGAGAGCTGTTGAAGTGATGGGGGTTATACAGAGTCACTGATGGAAGCGAGGAAGGAGTACAGCATCGCTGTCCCTGGTGGGCACCTCCAGTGTTTGCTGTGTACATACATGGCCAAGAAGTGCTTGCAGGTGGGGAGGGGCTGGGTCTGAAAAGCGGAAGCCCGGGTTCCCGAAGTTTTGTGGTTCTTATAGCCCCTCAAAGACAACTCCGGCAAAAGGGAGGCTGAGACTAGAGGCAATGCGTCTGTTGCCAGGTGATGCCAGTCTTACCTAGCATGTGCGTGTCCATCCAGTTCCTATATGTCTGTCCATGTCTGAACAACTCTCTCGTTCATTATAATCTAACCCTCTTGTTCATTGCAAAATGATGTTCTGTTTCACGTGGGAGAGTGGTAGGAGTACCGAATTTGTATTCAGGAAACCTGGACTCTGGTCCTGGGGTTTTCAGTTTCACTCGCCTTGTTCCTTGGCCTCTAGTATGTATATCACCAGCATATTAGGTATGTGTGGGATTCTGGACATCCTCATCTTGTTACTGACTCTAGCAGGGATGCTTCCAATGCCTCAGCGTTAGGTAGGATGTTCTTTAGGGTTCAAATAAAACCCTTTCCTTCCCTTGAGCATGCTAAGAATTATTTTTAAAGAAACATATATGGATATTTATTTTTATCAAGTGCTTTTTCTGCATCTATTTAGATTATTTTATATTTTTTAAATCTCTTGATACGAATTACATTATTAGATTTTCTACTGTTAAAATAGTCTTGCATTTCTATTTGGTCATAATTTCTCTCAAACTCATGGCTGATACAGTTGTCTATTTTATTTTATATTTTTGTATTTTATGTTTACAGGTATTAGATTTTTAGAATCAAGGTTGTGGTAACCTCATTAATCATCATTATCTCAACTAACACGTAGCAATTTCTGTATGTAGGATGCTATTCCTAGTACTTGATGTATTAACTCATTTAATTCTCACAACAATCTTTTGAGGGAAGATTATTATTAGCCCCATTAGATGAAGAATAAAGAATAGATGAAGAATCTGAAGCCCAGAGAAGCTGGACACTTGCCTCTCCTGCACAGACTTTTAGTGTGTCAGTGAGATTCATAACTGGGATGGGTGGTTCCAGAGTCCGAGTGCACTCTATCTGGGAATGTAAACTGGGGAGATTTTCTTATATTTGGTGGAACACATCAGTAAAACTCTTCGTGTGTATGTTGGGGCTGGAAATGGGGGTGAATTTTAAATTAATGATTTAAGAAAATGATTACAGGTAGTTTCAGATTTTCTGTTCATTTTTTCGTCAGCTTTGTGATTTTTCTAGAAAATGGTCCCATCTGTCAGTTTTCAGATATATTGGTTTGAACTTATTCATACTAGTTTCTTCTAACTGAAAAGCTCCTATTGATAATGTTTAGTTTTATCCTTCCTTTTCACTCTTAGTATTGTTTATTTATAGTCTCTTCTCTTTATCAATCTTGCCAAAGGTTTGCCTTTTTACTAATCTTTTAAAAGAATCGGTTTTGAAGGTTGTTGAATCTATTATTTTTTATTTCATTAACTTTTTCATCTTGCATTTATTTTTCCTCCTTCCTACTCTCTTTTGGTCTATTCTGTTGTTCTCTTTTGCTGGGGGATGCTTACTTTGCTTTCCAGTGTTCCACAATAATAGGTGCCTTTATGCTATACACTGCCCTCTCCATATTACTTTAACTGCTTCCCGTAAGACTTTATAAGTTGTGTTTTTAATGTTAACCATTTTGAAATATTTTCTGCCATTATTTCTTTAAAATTTTCTAATGCATGGGTTATTTTGGGGGAGTGTAGAGGAGCTATCTCTTTATCATTGAATTCTTTTTTTATTTCTTTGTAATCAGAAACACAGTTTGGAATTTTTTGAGACATAATATGTGGACTGCTGTATGGTCAATATTTATACATTTGTGCTTGACAAGAATATATTATTTAACAGTTGGATGTTTTGGATCAAACGTATTATTTTAATGTTCAAATAGTCTTTATTCTTATTAATGTTATTTTTCTGCTTGATCTGTTAGTTGCTGAGAGAGATGTGTTAAAATTTTCTATTATGCTCACGGATTGAAGAGTTTCTCCTTGTAGTTCTGTCAAATTTTTGATAATATGTTTTGAAGCTTTGTTGTTAGCAGCATAGAGTTTCATGATGGCTACATTTTTCTGTTGAATTTTTCCTTTTATTATTCTCTAACAAGTAAGTTTATCACTAATAACACTTTTTATCCCAAAATCTGTTTTTATCTGATAGCATTTAGCTACATCACCTTTTAAATGGCTAGTATACAAGTGGTATATTTTTGCCATGCTTTACTGTTAAGCTTTTGTATCATGTGTCTTAAAACAGCATATAGATAATTTTTAAAAGTAAAATTCAATCTGTGTCTCTTTTAACTGGCAAGTTTAATTTTTTTTTGCCTTTAGTATAATTGCTGATTTACTTGAATTTATTTGTCCTGTTATATTTCATACTTCCCTTTTGCCACATTTTTTCTTTATATAATTTCTCCTCTTTTCTTGGTTTCTTATTTTTTAAATTAACCATTTGAAAGTGAACAATTCAGTGGCATTTAGTACATTCACAGTGTTGTATAACCACCACCTCTGTCTAGTTGTAGAACATCTTCATTTCTTCAAAGTAAAATCCCTTATGCATTAAGCAGTTTTTCTCCATTCCTCCCCCAACCCCCAGTCTCTGGCAACTACCGATCTGTGATATTTCACATAAGCGGAATCATATAATATATAAGCTTCCGTGTCAGGCTTCTTTCACTTAACATAATGTTTTTCAGGTTCATCCATATTGTAGCATGTATCTGTACCTCATTCCTTTTGATGGCAGAATAATATTCCATTGTATGGATATATAACATTTTATTTATTTACTCATTTGTTGATTGACATTTGGGTTGTCTCCACCTTTTGGTTATTGTAAATAGTGCTCCCGTGAACATTTACGCACATGTATTTGTTTGAGTCCCTGTTTTCAGTTCTTTGGGGGTGCATACTGAAAAATGGAATTGCAGAATAATTCTATTTTTAACTTTTTGAGGAACTCCCAGACTGTTTTCCACAGTGGCACTTACTTGTGAATTAACTGAAATGTATTTTTTTCTACTCTTTTCACATTTAGAAATTATACACTATGTTTTTATTGTTCTAGTGGTTACTTCTAAATTTTTAATCTTAATTGACTTTAATCAATCCCTCTACCCCCTCAAAAAAATGTGAGATTTTAGGAAGCTTTAACTCTGATGATTGTTTCCCATTCCCATGCTCCTGTTTATTATGTCTGGTGTTTTACTTTCACTTTGTTTTTAACTACTCTTAAATTAGTTGCTATTGTTATTATTTTAATTGTTTTTATTGTCGCTTCTCATTTAGGTTTATCTAAATGCTTGCTGATTTCTTTTCTTCCTGATATGAGTCCTTAATCGTTCATTCAGTGAAGGTCTGTGATAGTAAACTGTTTTAATCCTTGACTGAAAATGTCTTCATTTTGTTCTTACTTTTAGTGATGTTTTAGTTGGGAATTTCAAAGTTGACAGTTTTTTTCTTTCAGCTTTGAAGATGTTATTTTATTGTCTTATGCCCTTGTCATTGCTATTGAGAAGTCTGCTGTAACTGTTTATAGGTAATCTGCCTTTTGTCTAAGATTTTTCTCATTGTCTTTTGTATTCCAGTAGTTTTAAAATGACATGTCTAGGTATGCATTTATTTTTACATGTCCATTTGAATCTCATGTTTCTATGAGAATGCATGTCTGGAAAGTTCTTAGCAATTACCTTTTCAGGTATTTCCCTTCCTAAATTCTCTTTATTCTTTCATTCTGGAGCTTCTTTTATATGTATGTTGGACTTCAGAAGTTTTTCCTCCATTTCTCTTATTTATTTGCTCCTTCATGCAGTTTATCTCTCTCCTGATTGGTGATATTCTGAGTAATGTCATCCGATAGCTCTTAGTAGTTAATGATGTCTTCACTAATCTACTGTTTATGTTTACCAAAATATTTTTCCAAATTTTAAAGAAGTTCAAACCTGTAAAAAGCTTGAAAGAAGAGTACAATGAATATCTGTAGACTTTTCACTTAAATTCAGCAATTGGTATGATTTTGTCACATTTGTTCTTTCTCTCTCTTTCTCTCATCTCCTCCTCCCCAATATATATTAATTGTATTTATATATACACGTATTTTTCTGATGATTCATTCTAAAGTAAAATACAGATATCCTGACATTTCACTTGTAAATATTTCAGCATGCGTCTCCTAAGGGCAAGAACATTTTCCTCCACAACCACAGTACCCAGAAAATTTCTTTCTTTCTTTCTTTCTTTTTTTTTTTTCTTTTGAGACAGAGTCTTGCTCTGACACCCAGACTGGAGTGCAGTGGTGTGATCTTGGCTCACTGTCACCTCCATCTCCCAGATTCAAGGGATCCTCCTACAGTCCTGTAGATGGGACTACAGGCTCACACCACCAAGCCTGGGTAATTTTTGTATTTTTAGTAGAGACAGGGTTTTGCCATGTTGCCCAGGCTGGTCTCAAACTCCTGGGCTCAAGTGATCCTCCTGCCTCAGCCTCCTAAAGTGTTGGGATTACAGGTGTGAACCACTGTACCTGGCCCAATAAATCTCATATTGATTCAATAACATTATCTGACATGTAGCCCATAATCAAATCTTTCTCAAGTGTTCCCCAGATATTCTTTTAGGCTTTATTTTTTTTCAATCCAGGATCCATTCGAGGTTTGCCCATTGTCTTGGTTGACGTGCCTGTCTATTTTATTTATTTACTTATTTATTTATTTATTTTCAGACAAGGTTTCACTCTTGCTAGGCTGGAGTGCAGTGGCATGACCACAGCTCACTGTAGTCTTGACTTCCCAGGCTCCAGTGATCCTCCCACCTGAAGCCTCCCGAGCAGCTAGGACTACAGGCATGCACCACTACACTTGGCTAATTTTTGAATTTTTTTTTTTTTTTTGCAGAGATGGGGTATCACTATGTTGCCCAGACTGTTCTCCGACTTCTGGGCTCAAGCAGTCTGCCCACCTTGGCCTCCCAAAGGGCTGAGATTACAGGTGTGAGCCACTGTGCCCAGCCTCTAGTCTATTTTAATCTCAGTTTTAGTTTTTCATGAAGAGAATGGGCTTGTTGTCCTAAGAACACCCATATTCTAGATTTGTTGGTTTGTTTCATTATTAGGTTTACATTAAGCATTTTTTTTTTGGCAGGGACAATACATAAGTGATGTTGTATATGTCCTGTTACATCACATCAGGACCACATTAATGTCAGTTTGTTTTATTTTGATGATGCTAAGTTGGATCACTGTGTTAAGGTGGTGTATGTCACTCTGTCTGTCATTGTAAAGATAACTTTCCCTTTTGCAATTAATAAGTAATCTGAAAGTTTTAGACCATATGAATATCCTGTTCCTCAAAAACCTTCCATCCAGTTGTATTGGCATCTACTGATGACCCTTTCCCATATAAATGATTAAATTGGAGTGTGTAAAATGATGATTTTCTAATTTTATAATTCCTTCTACATTCATTGACGGTATTCTGTAGAAAAGAGCTTGTCCACCTTCTTTCTCTTTTCCTTGCACTCCCCCCACCTTCTTCCTTCTTGTCCTTCATTCCTTCCTCCTTCAGTAGCAGACTCATGAATTTTTTTCAATATTTAATGTATCATCTATCACCATTGTTATATGCCCATTATTTCAATGACTGCATTTACTCTTCAAAACTGCCCATTCTTTTTTCATAATGTCTAGCTCTTTTCTTATGATTTCCATTCCTGTTTTTAAAAAGTTTCTCTAATCTTTCTAATTTACAGCCTCTCTAAGATTTTTGCTCCATCTTGAGTCTTTGGGAGTCCTATTTGCTGTGTCTGTTGGCTTTCACTCATGGTACATCAGTTCTCATGTGTTTAAGAGTTTTTTGTTTTGAGCATATTTTAGTAGGACTTAAAAAAACAAATAAAAAAACAAAAAACTTCTCTCTTCTAGGGAATCTTGTTTGAACTGGTTTGTAGGAATGCTCTGCCAGATAATTTTACATTGCTTTGGTTAGGTGTGCTGGGGTATCACTGACTTGGGAAAAATTTATGTTAATTTCTTATATTCTAGATTCTTGTGCCATATAAATGGGGTCAATTTGAACTCCATTGACACTGGGTTCTGATATTTCATCAAATATATAGCAAATGTCTTAGTCTGTTTTCTGTAGCATATAACAGAAAACCTGAAACGGAGTAGTTTGTAAGGAAACAAAATTTGTGTCCTACAGTTCTGGAGGTTGGAAAGTCCAAGGATGGGAGGTCACATCTAGTGAGGGCCTTCTTGCTAGTGGGGGCTCTCTGCAGAGTGCTGAGGTAGCTCAAGGCATCACATGATGGGGAGGCTGAGTGTGCTAATTCAGATCTGTCTTCCTCTTCTTAGAAAGCCACCAATCCCACTCCCATAACAACTTGTTAATTTATGATCCCATTAATCCATCCATGAGGGCAAAGCACTCATGACTCAATCATCTCCTGAATGCCCCACCTCTCAATACGGCCACACTGGGGATTAAATTTCAACATGAGTTTTAGAGGGGTCAGATATTCAAACCATAGCAGTAAGTGATCAGTATGTTTATTTTCATGAGATGCCTTTCTTTTAGAACCCATAACTAATTTAGCCAAGAATCTAGTAACAAACACAGAGGAATAAGCATCTCCTCTTCTCAGTTTTTATTTTTTTGCTATTTATTTTTATTTTTATTTTTTAGAGGTAGCGGCTTGCATGATCATAGCTCACTGCAGCCTTAAACTCCTGGGCTTCAGCGATCCTCCCATTTCAGCCTCCTGAGTAGCTGGGATTACAGGTGCGTGACACCATGCTCAACTAATTTATTTATTTTTTGCAGAGAGAGGGTCTTGATATGTTGCCCAGGCTGGCCTCAAGTGATCATCCCGCCTCCACCTCCCAGAATGCTGGGACTATAGGCATGAGCCACCACACCTTGCTTCTTCTCTGTTATTATGTGAGAGCGGCTCTTTCTACCAAGCCAAGGATTCAGTTATTCAGAGATTGAGTCCTGGTCCCATGGAGCCCAGAACACCAGCAGTGATCCAGCTCGTGCCTCTCTCTGGGGGGTCATGAGAGGACCTGTGGTGGGAGGTGGAGGCCTTAGCAGAGGGGCAAGCCGAGTTCTGCCACTTGGCCCCCATGAATTTATTAGTTGCATGCTTTGATACATGTCTCCGGGTTATCAGCACAATCACACTTTGAAAAAGTGTTTTGAGTCCCTTGATTTATCTTTTTGTCATTGTTGTTCAGAATAGTTTTCACTCAAAGGCAAGAACATGCTTTTAAACTGACCTTTTAAACTTTGTAAAGCTTATGCCACAAAGAGACACATGAAAGGAACAATAAGCACATTCTCTATGTGGAAGCATAATTGAAGTCTCCTCTGGTGATGAGATCTATGGGAACCCGGCACAAAGCATCTGAGCTGGGCTCTTGTGCTGATGGATGGCCCTCTGGGTGGAAGTCCCATGACCAGAGAGAGAGGCCAAGCTGTACCCTACCCAGTGGGAACATTATTCCCACCATCTCAGCGGGCTCATGGCCACCTGCCTACCCTCAGGAGCCAAGGGAACCACTTGGGAGATTTGGCCCTTGTCCTGTGGTCTGCAGGAAGCCATGGAAGTTTCTGAGCAGGGGAAGGATGTGGAAAATAGAGGCAAGAGCAAAGTAGAGCATTTGAAGCCAGCAGCCTGGGTTTGAATCCTGACTCTGGCACTTCTAAGTTGTGTGACCTTGTGTAAGCCACCTAGCTTCTGTGAGAATCATCTGGCATTGAGCACCCATTTATGGAGCACTGGCTACATGCTGGACACCTGGGATCCAGAGGAGACCAAGAGAATACTGCAGTCGTTTCTTCTTCCTTGCTTATAACTGTTACCATGTGTATTAGTTTACCATTGCTGCCGTAACAAATTACCACAAAGTGGCTTCAAATAACATGAATTTATTATCTCATAGTTCTGGAGGGCTGAATTTCCACTGAGCTAAAGTCAAGGTGTTGAAAGGGCTGGTTGTTTCTTGAGGATCCAGGGGAGAATTTGTTTCCTTGCCCTTTTCACCTTCTAGTACCCACCTGGATTCCTTGGCTTGTAGCTCCTTCCTGTCT
Organism: Pan troglodytes; assembly: GCF_028858775.2. NCBI lineage: Eukaryota > Metazoa > Chordata > Mammalia > Primates > Hominidae > Pan > Pan troglodytes. The sequence continues at coordinate 36,594,806 of NC_072404.2, forward strand.
GCAAAGTAAATCACTCCAATCTCTGCTTCCATGTTCACATCGCCTTCTCTTCTCCCTTTACCTCTTTATGATAAGGATTCTTGTAATTACATTGGTCCCATTTAGGTAATATAGGATAATTTCCTCATCTAAAGATCCTTCACTTATTCTTATTTGCAGAATCTCTTTTGCCATGTAAAGTAACATTCAGGGATTAGGATGTGGATATAATTGAGGGCCGTTATTCAGCCTATGACACCACGTGACATTGCATTTAGCATCTGTTCATTTTACGTATCTGTGTAATGTGTTTCTTCTGGGCAGTGAGGTAGGCCTGCCAGATAGCCTCACATGTGTGCTGGGTGAGTGAGTGAATAAATGAATGAATGTGTTCTTTGGAGCTGAGAAGAAGCTGATGTTCCGCTTGGGCTTTAGAGGATTAATGTGAGTTTGTTTGCCAGAGTATTCTAGATGGAATGAGCAGCTTTTGAAAAGATATAGAGACATGAGCTGAGACATTCAGCTTGGAGGAAATGCAGGCGGAGTGTGATGGCCCAGAGTGAGACGAGGCTGGACAGTAGGTGGCCGGATCATGGAGAGCCTTGCAGGATACCTTCATGGGCCTGGATTTTATTTTTATAAGGAAGCAGTAAATGTAGTTATTGCCCTTGTCTTTGGAGTTATCGCCTGGGTTTAAATTCCTGTGCTGCCACGGGATAGGGTTACTTGCTGTGTAACCCTAGGAAAATTACTAAACATCTTTGAGGCTCAGTGAAATAAGTGCTTTATAAACCTGTTCTGAGAAGCAGATGACTTTTGAGGCTTGCAAAGCACTTAGCACAGTGTGTGGAACGGTCAAGGGAGCCTTTAGGAATGTATTGGCATTCTTGCTGTTATTTTAATACATGTGATTATTGTTATTATTGATGGTGATGATGGGGACTCTTTGAAGAATTTCAGCCAGGCTTCAGTGTCGTGATCAGATTTGCTTTCTAGGAAGATGACTTTGGCAGCCATATAAAGATGTCGGGGGCCAAGGGTGGGTGACACTAAGGGTCGGGAAACCAGTTCGGAGCCTATTAATATAATCTAGGTGAGAGGTGAAGAGGCAGAGAGCAGAGGTGGGGGTTCAAGAGAGATGTTATTGGATGCAGGATGTTGGGGAGATGTCTTTGCTGCTGCTGTTCCCTGCTTGAAATGGTTCAAGGAGGATTTTAGAGGCTTAGTACCAATGCCTTAGTCCTTGATTTTCAGAAAGGGACACTGAGGCACAGCAAGGGGAGGATGCCTTGCCTTCATCTCCAGATGAAACAGTGACAGACGGGATAGGCAGGGTAGAACCAAGGTCCTCAGCCCTTTGTTGCAGAGCAGGCGGAGGTGGGAGAAGTGTGGCTGGAAGAGGCTTCTGATGGAAGTGCAGTTCTTCATGGGTGGGGGTGTTCTGACACAAACTCAGTGTCGACTGCCCCTTCCACATCCCTCTAACCACCCCTCTATGCCTTAACTCCTCTTTCCAGCTCATTCTTCCACCAGTCCCCACAAGAATGCCTGTAGAATCCTGGTGGTGTTGGGCAGAGGAGTTTTGTGGTTTTGAATTAAGGCAAATGACTTGACTGAGTTGAGGAGGACACATGGAGGATGAGGACTGCCTGGGAGGGAGGGTGAGGGAGTTCTGTGTTCTAGCGCCAGTGAGAAACCTGGAGTCTGAAGAAGTGTGTACTCAGAGATTTGGTACTGTGCGTCCTCTAGCTCTTCCATTCACGCCCCTTCATACATCTTCAGGAGGAAACCAATTCAATGGAGTGCACCAGGGCAAGATTACGATTGTTACTTCAATCATATCTTACCCTGCAAGGATGTTGAAGGAAAATATATTTCAATGCCACACTCAAAAGAGCTGTCACTTTTTAACATAGTAAATGGGTTTTCAGAGAGTGATGTAATATTGTTATTTTTAATACATTCTGTTTAGAAATGATTTTACTTTAGTTCAGGTCAATGTATGCTGGAGAACAGAAAAATCTAAAGGGAGCTTTAGAAAATGCTCCCTCAAAGGGTCCACCCTTAAAAGGTGGACCCTTTTAAGAAAGCTCTGTGTGCACATACCTGAATTTACAAATCAGAATCACAGGGCAATGTTTTAAGTAACAGGAAGATACAGGAGGGTTCCTTTAAACACTTTGGTGCATGTCAGAGGTTTCTTATAAATAGCTGCTGATGGCTTTACAAGAAAGCTAGGAGAGAGGAAACAAACAAACAAAAAACATAGAGATGAGATGAACAAATTCTGGGCAATGATGACAAGAACTCGATTTGTTTGTGTGTGTGTGTGTGTGTGTGTGTGTTTCCCAGAAGTATTGCAGTGAAATTGGTGAGATAGCCTACATGCAGTGCTTGGCAAATGCCAACCTACAGAGCTGACCATCCTGTATTGGCTGGTGTATGAGTCTCTTTGTGAGAACACAGAATCGACAAGCATCATGGGGGCTATTTGGTCCCATCCCATGTGGAACCTGTGGCTGAGAGAGGGGGAGTATTCAAGGCACACAGAGGCAAGGCCAAGACTAGAGAGACTTGTCTCCTGAATGCCTGTCCATCGCTCTTAACAGTCTTCTCTGCCGTTTACATTTCTCTGTCAGTCTCCTCTGGTCCATTGATATTTTCTATTTTCCAGGAAAAATCAGTTGCTGCCGTCTGACAAGGTGGATGGTGAGCTGGGTGCCCTGCGGCTCGGTAGGTGCAGCGGGTGCCTCTGTGCTGTGCCCATCGGGGCCCAAGGGGTCCTCGTTGGCTCTGTCTGGGAGATGGGTGGTAGGGGGCCCCTTTCCTTCCACCTGACCTCAGCAAGTGGGGCCGGTCAAGTGAGTAGAGCAGACTACTCTCTCTGATTGATGTCTTCTACTGCTTGCCCTTCTCTCCTGGGGACATCCTTGTAAGAAGACCAGTCATTTCTGGATCTACACTGTGGGGCCAGAGAAGCTCTTTCTGCTTTTGGTATTTTTTTAGGGCCATTCAGTAATGGCCTCTTAGTAAGTTAACTAAGGTCTCCAGAAAACAGTTCTCATTCAGAGTATCAGTATAGCTCTGGCTGGGAAGGCCCATCCTTTTTAAAAGTTTATCAGTGTATTATGGAGGCATAAGACACAAACAGTGAAGGCATTAAGTGTACAACCTTAAGTGCCCTGGTCTGCATCTTCACTTCTGTGTACATCTGTGTAACTGCTCTCTAAGATCAATATAGAGCACATTTCCTTCCACTCTTTAGTTTTGAAGCAAACTTTTCTTCTCTCTCTTTCTGTAATTCCCTACTCTCCAATGACATGCATTTGCAGGGTTTTGCAGAAGCAGCTAGAGACTGAGGATGTTGAGACCAAGGACTGGCCGTGAGAGGATGAGGCTTGAGTGCTGCCAACATTTGCTCCTTTTCTGGAGCCAACAGTTTACCTATTACACCATTTGGGCAGACAAGAGCTGTTCACATGCTCTTCATCTCCCTTTTGAACTCTCCCTTTTAAACTGAAGGAAGAAAGCAGTGCCCCTATTTAGAACTCTCTTGTGTGAGACGTGTAGTCTGACAGTTTGCTTTGATGAGATTGAAAGAAAGGTGCAGGCCTCTGAGCTGCGGAGGTGGAGGTGGGGGTTTGTTTACTCTGCCTAACTCATCCTAGAAGTAGCAGATCCTCAGAGCTCCCCAGATGGGGTAGATGTCTGTGCATGGCTGTGCAGAGTACAGCATGGAGTCAGGAGGTGCTGGCATCCAAACCCTTTTTGTGCACCACTGCACTTTAAGATTTTGCAGTGAAAGCTGCTTGTGTTTGGACACAAGAAAAGCGGTTCCTGGTCTTCAGAACCCAGAGAGCTTCTACTGGAAGGAAGGCTGTTAGCAATTCTCAGAAGCAGCTGTTTGAAGTGTGTGTGTGCATGTTTTCTGGAGGGAGGCCGACCCCTCTTTGCTAATGGCTCAGCTAATGATTTAGGAAAGGAGAAGAAGGTGAAGGATAGGAGGCCATGGAACCCAGTCACGGAGAGAGTTCATGAAAGGAAAGGAAGGAGAAGTCTTGTGGGGGCCAGGGGGTTGGGGGTTGAGCAGTTCAGAATCAAAAATCAAATTTGGTTAGAGGAACAACACTCCTTCTCCACCCCAGTTCATTTTACTTTGGTTCGATTCAGTAAACTCTTGTCAGCAATTACCTGCCAGCGCATATGCAAGGCTCGGTAGAAGGCAGACCAAGGTGAATAAAAGGTGGCCTTGCCTTTTTGGAGGATGGGGTGGGTAGGACAAAGGAAGAGAGGTATCTTCCCATAGCAACACATGAAGCAGATGCCCAGCAGTGCCTAAGTGCTTTAATAAGCCAGGTTCTGTGATGGGTTTCTGTATTAGTCTAGTCTCATGCTGGTAATAAAGACATACCAGAAACTGAGTAATTTATAAAGGAAAGAGGTTTAATTGACTCACAGTTCAGCATGGCTGGGGAGGCCTCAGGAAACTTACAATTGTGGCAGAAGGGGAAGCAAGCATGTCCTTCTTCACATGGTGGCAGGAAGGAGAAGTCCCCAGCAAAAGGGGGAAAAGTCCCTTATAAAACCATCAAATCTCATGAGAACTCAGCATTACAAGAATAGCATGAGGGTAACCGCCCCCATGATTCAATTACCTCCCATCAGTTCCCTTCTATGACATGTGGGGATGATGGGAACTACAATTCAAGATGAGATTTGGGTGGGGACACAGCCAAACCATATCAGTTCTGGAAGCTTCCATAGTGTGTAGGTATTTAATCTGGACTCTGAAGAACGGGCAAGGTCTTGTCAAATAGCGATGTGGAAGGAGCCACATGGGCAAATGCCTGGTGTATATATGAGAAAGATTGGCTGGAGGTAATGGCCCTGTTGGGGAGGATGTGGGGGTCAGTGTGAGATGAGGCTGAAATGAAGACTGGGCTGGGCAAGATGATTTTGAGTGCTGTGCTAAAGAGCTGGACAGCAAGTCATTGGGCAGAGATTCTGTGCTAGTGAGATACCTAGGGCTGCGCATTTGGGGGCTATATCTGGACTTAGGTGTAGAATAGACTTTAGGGATACAAGCTTAGATGTTGGGATACTGGTGAGGGGCTCTTGGGATAGTCCAGAGAAGAGGTAATGAGACCCCTCTTACCTGGGAAATCCAATGGGTATTTCAGGACCTGCCCGAATTTCACCTGTTATAGGAAGTTTCCCTGAGCATTTATAGCCGAATTAATTGCCTCCTTCTCTGCTCTGAAAACCCTTGCACTCGTTCCTTTTTCAGCACTTACTAGGTTATGTTGTAATTTTTCAGGGAGCTCTATCTCTCCCTTGGCAGGGAGCTGCTTGAATGAAGGGGTGGGGCCTTAGTCATCTCTTACCTCTGTCCCACATCATCCCTAGTACATCATGGGTGCTAAAGAATGCACTTGCTGAGCAAATAGAAAGATAAGGACATATTCCTGTAACAGTGGAGAGAGAAAGGCAACAGGGGGGCAGGATACGAGACATTCTGGAGGCAGAGTGATCCAGAGGCTGGACCGGCGTGGTGGGTGAGAGGGGGTGGAGGTTTCAGCCTGGGGCTCTGGTAGAAGGGTAGAGGAGAGATGGGGTCTTTTATTGAAACTGAAGCCAGGAAGGGTTCTGAGTTTCTGGTGTTGGGGCACTTCCAGAAGATATCTTGTGGTCAGTAGGAAATTCTGCACAGGCTCCCAGAAAAAAGCTGTGTGGCCCATTCTCCCTATGGAATCTTCCTGTGAACATCATTCCCCTTGGTATCTTTGACTCCCTATGGAAATAAAATCCAATTACTTTATACATACGTACATGTATCCTACAAAAAGCACATAAAATAGTATGGGAAACAAAACCCCTTGCTTCTTTTCAATCGGACATTTAAACTAGGACCTTAGAAATAGCATTCTCAAACCACTGACATTTACAGATGGCTTTGTCTTCCTGGCCAACATGTCGTTCTGGAGTGTTTTGTTTTTCCCTTGCATGGCATTCCCACCACATCTGGGCCCGAGGCCTGCTATATGGTCCTAAACCAACTCCCTGCACTTGGACCAATTCCTGCCTGTAGAAGCCAAAGGAGTTTGCCTTTTCCAAGGGGCTCACTCTGGCCTATGCTCCATTGGCATCTGCTTTTCCTGGGCCCCCAGCCTTCATTCCCAGATTTACTTCATGGGACCCAGGCAGAGCATGTTTCAAGCCTGGATCCCTCCCTGACAACCTCAGTCTAAATAGAAACCTCTAAATAGGCTTAAATACTGTCACTTTGTGCCTCCAGGAAACAATCTGGCTCAAGGCATTGCAAGAAACCCTTCAGGGTCAGTCCTCCAGTAATCTGGAATCACTCAGGTTATCCTGCCCCTTTGTCTGGGGCCTCAGATGTCTAAGGTGGAATTAATCACACATCTCTTTTCCTGCAGAGAACATTCTCAGTGTTGGTCTTTGCAAAGCCTGCCTATCTGTCTTCTTCCCTTTCTTCCTTCCCACCCTTTTTTTTGAGATGGAGTCTTGCTCTGTTGCCCAGGCTGGAGTGCAGTGGTGTAATCTCAGCTTACTGCACCCTCCACCCTCTGTTTCCTGGGTTCAAGTGATTCTCAGGCCTCAGCCTCCTGAGTAACTGGGATTACAGGCCGGTGCCACCACGCCTGGCTAATTTTTGTATTTTTAGTAGAGATGGGGTTTCGCCATGTTGGCCAGGCTGCTCTTAAACTAGACCTCAGGTGATCCACCCACCTTGGCCTCCCAAAGTGTTGGGATTACAGGCATGAGCCACTGTGCCTGGCCCCCTTCCCTCCCTTTTACATTTCCCTCTCTCCTTCCCTTTCTCCCTCTTAACTTTCTTTCCTTATTTATCTTTAGCCCTACCCCTTATACTCTTATTACCTTCCTTTCCCATAAGCAACCATTCTCTTATGCTTAATCTATATCTTTTTCTTGTGTATGTTCTTGCAAAATCTATACTGTTTTGTATGCATCATTTTTACTTGACATAGATAACATTGTGTTATATATCTCATTTGGTTTCTTACTTTCTCTACCCAGCACCATGTTTTTAAGTCCCATTCTTGTTGCTGGGTAGACATCTGATCTTTGTTTTAGGTTATTTATGTAAGGCCATGGTCATAGGGTAGCTTTTCAGAGACCCTAACTAAGAAACTGTATTAGTCCATTTTCACGCTGCTGATAAAAACATACCTGAGATTGGGCAATTTTCAAAGGAAACAAGTTTAATAGAGAACTCACAGTTCCACGTTGCTGGGGAAGCCTCACAATCATGGTGGAAGGCAAGGAGGAGCAAGTCACATCTTATGTGGATGGTGGCAGGCAAAGAGAGAGCCTGTGTAGGCAAGCTCCTGTTTTTAAAAGCCATCAGATGTCATGAGACTTATTCACTATCACAAGACCAGCACAGGAAAGAGCCACCTCCATGATTCGGTTATCTCCCACAGTGTCCTTCCCACAACATGTGGGAATTATGGGAGCTACAAGATGAGATTTGGGTGGGGACACAGAGCCAAGCCATATCATTCTGCCCCTAGCCTCTCCCAAATCTCATGTCTTCACATTTCAAAACCAATCATGCCTTCCCAACAGTCCCCCAAAGTCTTAACTCATTTCAGCATTAACCTAAAAGTCCACAGTTTAAAGTCTCATTTGAGACAAGGCAAGTCCCTTCCACCTATTAGCCAGTAAAATCAAAAGCAAGTTAGTTACTTCCTAGATACAATGGGGGTACAGGCAGTGGGAAAATGCAGCTGTTCCAAATGGGAGAAATTGGCCAAAATAAAGGGGCCCAGGCCCTACGCACGTCCAAAATCCAGCAGGGCAGTCAAATCTTAAAGCTCCAAAGTGATCTCCTTTGACTCCATGTCTCACATCTAGGTCATGCTGATGCAAGAGGTGGGTTCCCATGGTCTTGGGCAGCTCTGCCCCTGTGGCTTTGCAGGATATGGCCTCCCTCCCAGTTGCTTTCATGGGCTGGTGTTGAGTGTCTGTGGCTTTTCCAGGCACATGGTGCAAGCTGTTGGTGAATCTACCATTCTGGGGTCTGGAGGACAGTAGCCCTCTTCTCACAGCTCCACTAGGTGGTGCCCCCGTAGGGATTCTTTGTGGGGCCTCCATCCCCACATTTCCTTTCTGCACTGCCCTAGCAGAGGTTCTCCATGAGGGCCCCGCCCCTGTAGCAAACTTCTGCCTGGGCATCCAGGTGTTTCCATACATCCTCTGAAATCTAGGCGGAGGTTCCCAAACCTCAATTCTTGACTTCTGTGCACCTGCAGACTCAACACCACATGGTAGCTGCCGAAGCTTAGGCCTTGCACCTTTGAAGCCACAGCCTGAGTTGTACATTGGCCCCTTTTAGTCATCACTAGAGTGGCTGGGATGTAGGGCACCAAGTCCTAATGCTGTACACAGCACAGGGACCCTGGGCCCAGCCCATGAGACCATTTTTTCCTCCTAGGCCTCCGGGTCTGTGATGGGAGGGCCTGCCATGAAGACCTCTGACATGCCCTGGAGACATTTTCCCCATTGTCTTGTGGATTAACATTTGGCTTCTGGCTACTTATGCAAATTTCTGCAGCCAGCTTGAATTTCTCTTCAGAAAATGGGATTTTCTTTTCTATTACATTTCTTTTCTGTTGCAAGTTTTCCGAGCTTTTATGCTCTGTTTCCCTTATAAAAATGAATGCCTTTAACAGCACTCAAGTTGCCTCTTGAATGCTTTGCTGCTTAGAAATTTCTTCCACCAGATACCCTAAATCATCTCTCTCAAGTTTAACGTTCTGCAAATCTCTAGGGCAGAGGCAAAATGCTGCCAATCTCTGCTAGAACATAACAAGAGTCACCTTTGCTTCAATTCCCAACAAGTTCCCCCTCTCCATCTGAGACCTTATTGTTCATACTACTATCCGCATTTTTGTCAAAGCCATTCAACATGTCTCTAGGAAGTTCCAAACTTTCCCACATTTTCCTGTCTTCTTCTGAGCCCTCCAAACTGTTCCAGTTTCTGCCTGTTACTCAGTTTCAAAGTCACTTCCACATTTTCGGGTATCTTTTCAGCAGTGCCCCACTTTACTGGTACCAATTTACTGTATTAGTCTGTTTTCATGCTGCTGATAAAGATACTCCTGAGACTGGGCAATTTACAAAAGAAAGAAGTTTATTGGACTTTAAGTTGCACATGGCTGGGGAGGCCTCACAATCATGGCAGAAGGCAAGGAGGAGCAAGTCACATCTTATGTGGATGGCAGCAGGCAAAGAGAGCTTGTGCAGGCAAACTCCTGTTTTTTAAAGCCATCAGATGTTGTGAGACTTATTCACTATCATGAGAACGGCACAGGAAAGTCCCACTCCCATGATTCGGTTATCTCTCACTGGGTCCCTCGCACAGCACATGGGAATTATGGGAGTTACAAAATGAAATTTGGGTGGGGACACAGAGCCAAACCATATCAGAAGCATTCTCATCTAAGTTCAGATTCATATTTAAATTCCAGACTTTTTTCCCCCAGCCCAGCAGTAGAATCTATCTGCTTGTTCAGTGGCCTGAGTCTCTAGAAGTTCCCCTTGTGCTGTGGCTGGGTCTCCCTGGGGAGAAAGGAGGCTGTAGCATAAGATATAAGCTGTGTGTCCTGGGAATGGTGGCCTTTGATACCACCCCCGCCCACATAGGCCCACTCTGGCAGGCCCCTCTAGGGAGCTGGATTCACAGAGCCAAGCCCTCAGCTACCCTCTGGAGTTCACTCTGCTCAGCCTTGCCGGCACCATTGCCTTGGCATTGTTTCTCCCTGGGTCCTTTATCACTGTGTTCTGGTGAATGCAGTGGCAGCAGGTGTAATGACAAGGGGGCCTTAGCTAACTGGGAAGTCACAGCTGGTGCTACCAGAGACCCAGGTGGGACCCTCTCTAGGCCTCAGTTGTCCCACTATGAGAAAACAATATCTGGAATATGGCTTAAGGTCCCTGCTGGAGGTCCAGGACAGTGGGATGGTAGAGTTACTAGGAGTCACTCTCTCTGCCACTTTCCATTTGATTGATTTGGGGCCAGTTACTTAACTCCTCTAAGCCTCAGTTTCCTCATCTATAAGTGGGGGTAATGATAATTACTTTCTCATAAGGCTGTTGTGGAAGAAGGTGATCAAATTCAAGCAGTCAATAAATGTAAGTTACAATAGTGATTATCTGCAATAATTATTTTATCAGCAATGGTTCCATTTTCTTTCCCAGTCCTGTCCTCTTCACCTTTGTCCTTGGGGGAATGATCTTTTGAGTCATGCCCACCTTTTGTAAGAAATGTGTCTGAGCTAGGCTTTCCTGGTCCTGGTTCGATGGCTTAGGACCCAGGCACTTGTTCCACTGTATGTCCATGCGTGGAACTTTCTAGGGGACCAGTAGCTAAGTCTCACTCGGCAACATCCTCGTGGTATGAACAGAGCAGGGTTGTGACAAGGAGCGTGGACTCTCTTGATCTGGTTGCTTTCCTTCCGCTGAGGGTCTGGGAACTTCAAAACAGAGCTGGGGTGAATGAATGCGGGGAGGAACCCTCCTTTCACTCAAACCTTCTATAAACTTAGCAATGTCTGTGGTGTTCAGTGACTTCATGTTCTGTTCTCCATGAGTCATAACGAGGGGCTCACATGGCCATGGTTTTCTTTCAGAGGATGTGGAGGATGAGTTGATAAGGGAAGAGGTCATCCTGTCGCCAGTCCCATCAGTGCTCAAGTTGCAGACAGCATCAAAACCAATCGACCTCTCAGTAGCAAAGGTAAGTGTAAGGAGACTCCTGGATTAAATGTGTCTTGATTTGAATGGATATGGATGGCGTGATTTTGGTGTTTCTGCCCCAATCCAGCTCATTGTAATCTCTTGGTCATTGTTGAAATGGAAATTTGGGTGTGATGTAGAGGAAAATGTGAACCGAGAGTCAGGAAAACTGCAGTCTAGTCCTGGCAGCTCTCATTCCCTCTCCAAGACAAAAGGTGAGGGAGGAGGTTATGTCCTCCCCTCCAAATACCGTGGGAATAGAGCTGCTTCATCATGTCCCTGTGGGCACCGTTAGGGTGTGATGGAAATGGTCCAGTTGTCCCCATTAGAGCAGCACTGCTCCTGTACTGGTCTCCTAAGCCCTGGCCAGGTTGCAGTGAAGGAAGGACAGGGAGGTGTTAACAGTTCTTCAGCACTGTTCAGGTGCACTCCCTTGGCCACTTAAAGGGCCCCGTGGTCACAGGGGACCAGGAGCAGGTTCCTGGCCACAGCAGCCTCCTCTGCAGGGGTGTCTGGGATTGCTCACCATGCTCGGCTACCAGGGTGGCCTCACCACTCCCGTGACCAGAGGCTCCTGCAGGATGGAATGTCATTCCCGCTGTCCTCTTCTGGCCTTTCACCAAGATCCAGGAGGGAAAAATAAAACTCCTAGGGACACAGCTGACTTCCTTCTCTTCCTACTTACTACATATTTACTCAGCATACAAATCAAAGAGCAAAATATTTTTCTAAAGGTTTTGTCCTTTCATTTCCTTCCCCTCTCCTCCCCTCTCCCCTTCTCTCTCATATCTCCCCCTTCTTCCATTCTCTCTTTTGAAGCTACAGAGGGTCAGATACTCTTAAGTGGCCCCAAACCTGGGAGGAGGTGCTCTGTCATCTGTCACCATGCAATGAGTCTTTGCAGAGCGCACTTATGCTTGGGGCAGACCCCTCAGGCTCCTAAAGACTACGCAGCAGTAGCGTCTCCAAAAGCAACTGGAAAAAGTGAGGCCTGCAGAGAGAACAGGAGGGCCCAGGGCACATGGCCTCTGGAAAGCAGAGTCCAGGTTCCCAGGCTCTGTTGACCACACTGTGCCTAGCGGGAGCTGTCATTCTGAGCCCTGACAGATGAATCCACACATCCTTTCTCCTGTGTGCCACCAGCCCACATTTGATGACATGTGGACAAATGCTTCTGTCAAAGAGATTTTTCCTTATATTTAATGAAAAGGAAAAAAAGAGCTGATTCTGGTGGAAAATAATGAGTCTGTAGGAAAGGTCTGACCGAGAGATGGGGTGCAGGGAAGTGGCTGTAGAATCCACCTGCTGGTCTTGGGGCTCACTCAAGGCTTCAGGGACCCCCTCAGATGTAAAACCATGGCAGAGAGAGGGCGGGCCATCATGAAGGGAGTGGGCGGGGACATGCTGCCTTTCTCATCTGAGGGCCTGTCCATGGGGAAGGGATTGACCATTCTGGGGGCTCTGGAGGGTGATGCGTGGGTTGATGGGAAATGAACAGTGAACTCATTATCAGCCAGAAGTCTGGAGAAGACAGCCGTGAGAAAGTAGAGGGGCTGCCTTGAGAGGTGGTGGGAACCCCTTCACTTGGGGGTTGGGATGGTTCAAGCAGAGTTCACGGGGGACCACTCATGGGCGGCATCACAGAGGAGGTTCTTACGCATGGTAGAGAGTTGTACTAGACCAGGAGTTGGCAGGTGTTTTCCGTAAAGGGCTCAATAGTGTATTTTTGGCTTTGCTGGCCGTGTGATCTCTGCTGCACCTATTCAACTTTGCCATCATGGTATGAACGCAGCCATGGATGGTATGGAAACAAATGGGCTTTGCTGTGTGCCAGTAGAACATTATTTACAAACAGGTGGTGGGGGCAGATTTGGCCTGTGGGTCACAGTTTAGTAACCCTGCACTAGAGCACTGGCTCTCAAACCCGGCGCACTGTGGAATCACCTGGGGGAATCTTAAAACTACTGATACTGGAGTCTCACCTTCAGCAACTGGGGTTTAATTGGCTGGTGTGTTTTCTGAACATCAAGATTGTTTTTAGGAACTTCGTATCCTAGATGGTTCTAATGTGAGGTCGAGTTGGAAAACCCCTAGTCTTGCCTGTGGAAGATCAGAGGACCTCCAAGATCCCTTGCAAATCTAAAATTTTGTTTCTCAAGGCCCCTGTAAGGAGCTTACAAAGATTTTGGCCCATGTCAGCACAGGCTAGCTTGGTTTAAAGATGTTCCAGAGGTAAGACCCTCAGGATTGAGTTTCTCTTTCATCAAATATAAGAAGAATGAGCTTGAAAAATAAAAAGAAAAGAGATGAACCATGCTAGAAAATGGACTTCCCTGCTAGAATTCAAGAACAACTTCTGCAGGAATATGCACACTGAACATCGTATTGTTGCTTGCTTTTAAAACAACCAGTAAAACTCTCTCTTCTTTTTATAGGAAATAAAGACCCTTCTGTTTGGTTCCAGCTTTTGCTGTTTCAATGAAGAATGGAAACTTCAGAGTTTTTCCTTTAGTAACACAGCCTCGTTAAAATACGGCATAGTGCAGAACAAGGCAGGTTGCTCCTAGGTTTCCTTGGGACCTTTCTGCTGGGCCATCATGCATAGGGGTGGGTGTACCTCCCAGTTTTGGTTAATCCTGTGAGCATTAGCTGGGCTATTCTGGACCAGCCAGCCCCACATGTGCTGAGTTGTCACTTGGTGCAGGCACTTCAGATGTGGCTGGTGCAGCAAGAGCTGGGGAATAAGACCCTCTGCTTTGGAGATGTTCAAATTGAACATGGATTTAAGGAGCACTTGCTGTGAGTGGTGCAGGTGCTGGGATCCTCAGCAGGAGAGAGAGCAGTAGGAGGCCTTCAGTCTGCTTGGGGCCACTAGAGGGACCTTCTTAGGCTGATCATTGAGAGATTCACAGGATTTTGCAGATAGAGCTGGAGAAAGGGCACTCCAGGCAGGTGGCAGCATTAATGAAGGGGAGGCGGTTTGAAAGTCTAGGGGCTGCATGAAAAGGCAGAGGGATCAAGTGTGCAGAGCAAGTGCTTGAAGAGAAGGATGTAATAGAAGCTGGGCCAGCGGAGGCCAATGGTTGCAGGCCTAGAACATGGCTTTTACCCAGTTCCCACATTATACTCATGGGCAGAAAATAAGCTAAACCCAGGATCAAGAATCAGCAGATGAGCAGGGCAGCTTGGTCCGGTTCAGTTTCTTAAGCCCCAGGAACCTCCCCTGCCACACACTGCCTGAGGTCGAGCCCCAGGACCACCAGCTTCTGTCCCTCCCTCTTGTGGCCAAACTCAGCTGGTCTTCATGAGCACCCCAACCTGCCGTTCAGACAATCCTTAAACCTGGATGAGGTCTGTTTGTGGTGTTCAGTCCCACTAGCCTTTGCCAATGTGTCCCAGGAGTCAGATCCTGTGCTAAGCCCCGTGATGCCTACAGAGATGAGCTCCTCAAGAAGCCTCTGCACCACAGGGTGGGAAAGGACAAAGATACACCTAATGTGGTGCTGAAGCAGGCCACAAGTGGGGCAGAAGAGAGCGCAGAGCTCACGTAACCACAGGCTGTTGAAGGGGCTCACTGCCAGCCGAGATGGTCAGGAAAGGCTTCTTGGAGGAGGAGGACTTTAGGATGGGCCTTGAAGGCTGGGTAGACAATTAACACCCTCAACCTGTAGACGCAGAAACATTTCCCTAGATGATAGAAAACCTATGGTGATGTCCTTGGCTTCACAGCTGACTGGTTATGAAGAGTCACTTTCCTCCCGTGACACACTGCCAACTGGCCCCTTCCCCTAGGAGTGGACAAAGGGTCTTGTCACTCCCTCTCTGTGGCCCAAGGTTAGTGTGTTGTAGAAGCAGTTGCCACATCAGAGGCCCTTCTGTTGCAGAAGGTAGGGCCCCTTTACTCTATCAGGTGGGTTCTGGGGTGGGTTTGGGTGAAACCAAAAACTCTGCCCCAGGCCAGTTCTCACTGGCAGCAATGGTCTCATTCTTTGCAGGGTGGTCCTTGCGGAGTCCTGGCAGCTGTCCAAGGCTGTGTCCTACAGAAACTCCTGTTTGAAGGAGATAGCAGAGCCGACTGTGCTCGGTAAGTCAGTGCTCTTTCTGGCAATATCTTATTTTCCCAAGTCTTCCCCAGAGTGTCCAGAAAAAACAAGCAAGGAAGCATGTGTGTTCCCTGATATTTCCTGTCTTCTGCAGGTCAAGAAAGGAGAGGTTAATGGCAGCTAGCTGACAAGGCCTGCGCAGACCAGTGTTAAGGGGACTTGTGCGCGTTTGTTTCTGAAAGCGGGGAGGGTTCTCAGTGGTGCTCCACCTGGGAAGGGGCTGCAGGAACGACATCAAAACCAATTTCCCCTCCTCAAACAGCAAGCTGCCCGAATCCCTTCCACCCACCAGGTCGACCTGCTGACCTTTTGACTGAGTCCAGGCCTCCCTTCCCTCCCCACGCTATCTCCCCTCTGCCAACATTCATAACCACACATTCCAGGCCGCCCCACAGATCATCACTTCCACTCCCTGCAGCCGTTCAGTTTCCATTTCACACATTAAGTGTTTTGCACATGAGCACCTTGTTCTCATTCATTCAGCACACATTCCTGGAACATCTCTGTGCAGGCACAAATGATACAGGGGAGAATTAGATGAGTTCTGTCCTCTCCAGAAATGCTCCATGAGGTTGAGAGGCAGATAGAAAACCCCAATCCCATACCATCGTTGGTGCCAAGATGAAAGGATTGGCAGGGCACTGGTGGGGCTGGAGGCGAGGCCTCCTTGAGGAAGTGACCTGCCTCTCTTTCCCTCCCTGCAGGCCCGGTTACCAGCTTGTACCGAGTCACCCTCAGAGCTACAGAACTTCTGGCAATTGGCCTTTTTTAAAAAAAAAAATTTAGTTAAAATATAACATATACACAGTAGTTATACTATATGTGTTCTGCTCAATGAATTATCACAAAACCGCACACCCATGAACACATTGTCTAGATTAAGAAAAAATATTTCTAGTACTCCAGAAGCATCCTCTGGTACCCAGCAGGTACCCCTATTCTCCTGAAGTTATATTAATAATTAAATGGATTTTAAAACCATAGCTTAATCTTGCCAGTTCCTGAACTTTATTGAAAGGTACCTGTTCTTTGAAATAAGCGTTTGAGAATCTTTTTTAAAAAAGCCTAGGTGTTACGCAGACAACAAGACCCATTTCCCATGCATTCCTGGGAACGACACTGTTCACTAGGAGAGCCATCCAGCCAAGCTTGGTACTCCAATGAAACACATTTCACCAGCACGGATGATTTTTCCTTAGATAGGGTTCAAGTGAAGGTGGCTTTTCATGCTTGGCATCTTAAAATTTTTTCCAATGGTTTTGCACAGTAATAATTGAGGTGTTTCCTCTCCAACCAAAAATGCGAATCAGAAGCACAGCAATGTAACACTTCCGTGGCAAGATCTCACCTGTCCTTGTTCTTCTCTCTGCTTCCCCTCCCCTTTGCTCTCCGGTCTATCCTTTGTGGCTCTTGTCTGTACAGGATCATGCCCCACTGCCTGCTCTGGAAGTTCACCCCCACAAAGGGCTGGGAGGTTTGAATGTCATGGGCAGAGACCCTGCCATCAGCTCTCCCTGGTGGGCTCAACACAGTCCTGTATGCTCAGGAATGCTCCTGACTGGGTGGAACTTTGCTAAGTAAGAACCGCTGGCTGCCCTCAGAGGGTACAGGGATACTGAGCACATATGCACCTACCTACCTACCTACCTTCCTTCCTTGCACTGAAAAAATGTGCAGAGTGTGCTTAGCAGGTCCTTAGCAGGGATACAGGGCTGAACAAGACACATACAGGTGCCCTCATGGCACCTATGATTGAACAGGAGAGCCAGACAGGAACAGGTGGTTACAGGGGACATGCACGGTGCTAAGGGTTCATCTGGACATGAAGTGGCTCAGGGCGGGCAGCCTGGTGGACTGACATTTTCATCTTACGGAGATAGGAAGGATGGACAGAACCGCTGATTCCCCTTCATATGCATCCTTGCACACTCTTATTCCCCCTCAAATTGTTTTCACCTTCCCAGCAAATATTCTCAAACACCTTCCTGAGCCCTCAGGCTCTGTGCTCAGGCGCTGTGCCTGCTGGCTCCTCTCATCGCACAGAGGCCACATCTTTGTGGAGGCCTCCTGGGACCTCCCCCATTAAGATAAAACCAGGCCCTGCCTCTAATAACTCCACTGCCAGCTGGTGCTCTTGCTCATCGATATGGTTACCTGTCCACATCTGCCGCCACCTACTACTGCCCACCCCACTCCAGAACACAAGCCCCGTGAGAAGAGGGACCTTCCTGAGCTGGTTCACAGCCAGGGCCCTGGCATCCAGCCCTGTGTCTGGTCCACAGAAGAGGCCCTCAGAATTTTTGTTGAGAGAACACATGGACAAATGAATGAGTTATCCAAACAGGGAGGGGAGGCAGAATGGTATTCCAGTAAAGAGAACAAGATGTGCAAAGCCTGTGGGCAGTGAGAGGAGTGGAGGAGTCACTGGGGGTGGTTAGGGCAGCATTTGGAGGAGGAGGGTGGGAGCTGGGGTAGTGGCAGGTCAGCGCCAGGCTGCCAGAGGGGCCTTGGGTGCTGCCAGCTGCTTGGATCAAGCCTTGGCCCTTGCAGGAGATTGTCTCTAAACTCATTTCAGCCTAGTGCTCCTTCAGAGTTGCTTTTGAACTTCAACGTGGGCTTCTGGGGGAACTTGTGGATGGTTTCCCAACAGTCAGGACAAGGCATTTAAGCATGTTCCAGGAAGAGCCGACTCTGCTCAGGGCACAAGGCAGACTTGGTTTTTGTTACCCCACCCCCACCCCACTAAGGGGATGCGAGAGCTTCTATATCCCCCAGGCCACATCCGTGGGGTGGAAGCCCACTGCTGTCCACACCAGGGAGGGAAGCCAGGCCTTAGAAGGCAAAAGCCATCCAGGTTGGGATCCCAAGGGGGTGTCTGGGTAGAAAGAAAACTGCTAAGCTGGAGGAGTGAGGTTTTCTATCTGTCATTGCCGGCCAGGCAGGTACCTCCTAGCTGCAGGCCAAGGATGGTGCAGCCCAGTGGGTCCTGGGGCTGTGGGGGTGGGCAGAGGAGGAGGGAAGAAGGAGCTGCTGGCCTGTTGGGGGTCATCATGTGTGGAGGTGTGCCAGGTGCCAAGGACCCAGACCTTATGGGGGGGCCTGCCTGGCTGGACCAGAGGAGGTCTGTGCCATGCAGCTGGGAGAGCACGGCCTGCTGGCCAGGGCCACCTTCTCCAGTGAGCCTGGAAGGATTCATGGTGTAGGAGAGTGACCTCGCTTTTGTTTGGAGCCCTGCAACTCTGGGTGCTGCTTGTAGCCCACCCCCTGGACTGGGTGCTGCTTGTAGCCCACCCCTACCAGCTGCTGCCCCATCACAGAGGTGCTGTGCTGTGCAGGTTGAGTGAAGCGGTCTGACTTCCTGCTCCCACAGACCTCCTAGTAGGCCTCAGGGGACATTCTTCAGACTCCCCTGAGAGGGAGGAGTGGAGAGCCTGGCTTAGTTATGGAGCTCGCTGAAAAAGCCTCAGGGGATTCAGGCAGAGTTGTCACAGGGAGACAAGCTGGGGAGGCCCAGAGACCGTCTCCCCTGACCCCAGCAAGGACTCGCCTCCTCCTGATGATGGGCCCTGGGCAGCAGGCACCAGATGCCCTCCCCAGCCCTCCCACCCCAGTCTCCTCCCACTCTCCTGCACTGGTCCTGCCTCAGGTCGCAGGTAGATAGGGGTTGGGGAGGAAGAACCCTCCTGAGGACAGGTTAGGGCTTCTGTGAAGTGAAGACCCGGAAGACCAGGGAGTGAGGGCCTGCTGTCGGAGGCCTGGAGAAGAGAAGGGAGGTGGAGTCCATGTCGCTGCTTTGCCAAGGCCCTCAAGGTCAGAGGCTACAGAAGGTCGTCCTTGCCAAGTGGGTGGGTGTCTAGCCTGTAGATGTTGGTGCCCAGGCTGGGAGGGGGAATGCCTGGCTTTGTGCCCCTCAGCCACCCTGGGAGAGGGGAAGGGTGCTGAAGAGGGTACCAGACCGGGTCAGGACCTGGATTATGGTTGTGTGGAAACAGGGCATCACTTTCTCCGTTTGTGAACTAGGAATAGTCATCTCTGGCTTGCCTAAATTGGACTCAGTAAGAAAATGCAAAGTCCTTTGTAAATCTTCAAGGGCTCTACAAGTGAGTAGGGCCATTGAACTCAGCCTGCCATGGTACAGATGGGGAAACTGAGGCCCAGAGAGGGAAAGATGGTTGTTCAGGGTCACATCTGGCATTCCTGGCAGAACCAAGACTGGCACCTGGTGCCCCTGTGTCACATTGTGCTGCTGTGCCCTGCAAGAGGCATGGAGCAGTGGGGGCCCAGGGAGGCCAGGAGGAAGGCTGAGGGCTCTGAGTTTTAGACTTCCATCGCTGGACACCCACACAGACTCCTAGGGACCAAGGGGTGGCTCTGTTCATGAACGGCTTCACGGTGGAACCTCCCCTTTGGCTTTAAGTTAGAAAAGATGAACACAGAAGAGTACAGAGAGCAACATAGCAAACACCTACAGAGCCCCTGCCCCACACGAGCAAAGGGAAACACTGGGTCACGTGGGCAGGAACCTCTCTCAGTCCTCAGCTTCTCGGTTTCATTGACTTATATAGTTTTCACATTGATTGATTGTGTTATTGATGTTCCTTCAAAAGCCATGTGTGAATGGTTGGGTGTGAGGCCTCAGCACTCCCTTTTGACTCTGAAATTCTAGGATTTCAGACATGATCCAGCTTAAAAAAAAAAAAAAAAAAGGCAAGCTCTTCTGTTCTCTTCAGGAACACCACGATGACCTGCCATCAGCTGCCATCTGCTCTGCGGCTCTGGGGAGCTCAGGCCCTGTGGACCCAGAGGCAGCCCCTGCACTTTCCTGCCTGTGTGCGGGGTCTGCCTCGGCCCTGGAGGCCCCCACCTCAGATGTTGCCCACCACCACTGGTGGGGAAATGGTTCTGTGAAAGCAGATGGAGGATGGGATCGCACCCTCCAGGGAAGTCACGCTGAAATAAAGGCGTCTTGGCAGTGGTGGTGTTTTTTCTGCAGGACTGTCTGGCTTCATTACGACTCATTCCATCAGGCCGGCAGCCGGCCTCTCCTCAGTCGGGAAGGATGGAGCTGGGCGGCAGGACTTGGTGTTTTTCCACTTGAGAAGATGCTGTGCCGGCTTGGCTCACAGAAAGAGATGAAGAGCTCTTGATCCCCCTGAAGGCCTGGAGAGAGCCACAGGCCAGGAACGGCCCTCAGAGGCGGGTGCAGATCTGAGAGTCGGGGAATCCAGGAAGTCCTCCTCTCACTTCCACTTCCCCTCTGAAGTTGGGGAATTCGAGGCCCAGATAAGGAGAGGTGCTTGCCCAAGGCCTCTGTGGACATTGGTAGCAGAACCCATGGTCCTGCAGCCCCAGGCCAGCCTTTCTACCCCCTATTGCAGCTTTTGACCCTGAGAGGGAGCAGACAGGGAGCTCCCCCAAATTATAGACTCTGTACATGGCTCCATGGGCACGTCACAGTGGACAGGTGAGGCTATTTTGAGAAAGTTAGGGTAGAAACATCTCTTTCATCTGAAACACTTGGGTAATTTAGGTAAAAGCAGGATGTATTATTCCCTCAAGATCATTTATTTTCCCTATCTCTAGATAAATGTCTTTTTCCTGCACTTCACCTTTGAGGAATTCGACTCTTAAACTTCTCTTGGTTTAAGAGCCTGGCCAGGTGCCAGCCTCCTGGGAGGAGTCTGACTGATCAGGAAATGCAGACCTGTTTGTCACCCGGGTTCTGCCAGTGAAGGCGTGCGCTGAGCTATCTGGTAAAGGCCTGGGTGATTCAGATGCAGCACCTTTCCCTGTCATCATCTGTGGGTGCAGGTTCTCACGCAGGCACATACAGCCCTGGCTAATCTGGGGTGGGTTAAATCCACGGTCCCCAGCCTTTTTGGCACCAGGGACTGGTTTTGTGGAAGACAATTTTTCCATGGACTGGAGGTGGGGGTGGGATGGTTTCGGTATGATTCAAGTGCATTACATTTATCATTAGATTCTCATAAGGAGCGCGCAACCTAGATCCCTTGCGTGCACAATTCACAATAGGGTTCCTGCCCCCACGAGAGTCTTATGCCACTGCTGATCTGACAGCAGGCAGAACGCAGCTTCACTGGCTCGTCCGCTGCTCACCTCCTGCTGTGCGGCCTGGTTCCTAACAGGCCACAGACCAGTGCCAGCCTGTGGCCTGGGGGTTGGGAACTCCTGGGTTAAAGACAGAATGGCAGTGTTGGAATGATGCTTTGGGGGCATCTGACCCAGTGTCTGCATTTGTAGGTGGGCAGGGAAACAAAGGCCAGGGAGGGCAATGGTTTCACCAGAACCTGTGAGCCAGGAAGCCAGCCCAAGCCTCTTACCTGTCTGATCACTGTACTTTTTCCAACTCTACTGTGTTTTCTAGAAAACTGTGTCTCAAAAGAGAAAGATGGAGAAGGCCCAGGGAAGAATAGAGAGACTGGCAGAGTTACTAACTGGAAGCCAATGAAAAGAATGAGGACTTGTGCTTGGAGACATGGTGGTTCAAAGGGGCTGTAAGCAGAGCCTGTAGGATGAGGGGACAGGCCCTGCCCAAGAGCAAGATCTCTTGATTGTGTTACATGGTGCTGAAAAGACAGGGTCAAAGGCAAAGGAGGCTGGTTCCTGAAACCAGGTGCCCACGGCAGTTGGTTCTACTTACCCAAGCTCTCCTTCCTTCCTCAGTGTTTATTTTTTCCAGTTTTTACTAACTATCTGATCTGAGTAAATCACTGTGTCTCCATGCCTCAGTTTCCCCATTTTACAAAGAGGATATAATAGTACCTCCCTCATAGGGTTGCTTTAACAATTTGATGAAATAACATGGAGTTTATAACAGTGTCTGGCACATGATAAATACTCTATATATATGTGTGTGTTTTTTGTTGTTTGTTCGTTTTTGTTTTTGTTTTTGTTTTTGTTTTAGAGACGGGGTATCACTCTGTCACCTAGGCTAGAATGCAGTGGCACGATCATGGCCCACTGCAGCCTCCAACTCCTGGGCTCAAGCAATCCTTCTGCCTCAGCCTCCTGAGTAGCTGGGACTGCACATGCCACCACACCTGGCTGATTTTTTGATTTTTCTAGACAGAATCTCGCTATGTTGCCTGGGCTGTTCTCAAACTCCTGGCCTCAAGCGATCCTCCCACCTGGGGCTTCCCAAAGTGCTGGGATTACAGACATGAACCACTGCACCTGGCCACTGTTGGCTTTTAAAATCTTATTTGTTGCTACACTGAGAAGCTTCCAACTGAGAATTACCTGCTTCAGTAAGTTAGTGTAGAAGTGTTTGACAGGGGGTCTCCTTACTTCCAGATATGGAGTTTTTCCAGCGTAGGTGTTCTAGGCAGAAAGTACACTCCAGGCACGATTTTGTGTAACGTCTATCCATGTTGGGGAACACTGGTCACACCTGTGTTGTAGGAAGACACGCCCCCACCTCCACCCCATGTGTATGTGCAATGGTGATTGGACGGTGGGGTGAGATGGAGCAAAACTGCTGGTGGGGCACTGGCTGTAACAGCTGAACTGAGGGCAGAACACCCTGGCCTGGGCCACACAGCAGGGGAAGGGTGGGCATGAGGTACTCAGGATGTGCAGTTGACAGTACATGGCCATCATTTGTATGAGAGCAGGGCATGAAGCAGGAGCTGTGGGGGTGATGGAGTCACATTTGCGGGTTCTGAGTCCAGTCCTTTCTCCTTTTTCTGATAAGCTCTGCTTTCCAGGGCCCCCTTAGTCCTTGGTGTGGGCTCTCCTGAAACCTAGAGCAATGTTTTCTCATGGTTGTTTTCATAGTGAACCGTGACCTGGGCCAGTGCTCCCAGCAGCTGGGGCATCCGGTTCGGTGAATGCTTGGTAACTATTTCCTCCAAGGAACATGATGGGCTTCCTGAGGCCAAAGAAGTGTCAGGCAGTAGCTGTTTTATTTTCTTAAGTGCTTGAGTGCTTGTTGCTTGTCTCATTGGATTTGAAGGATTTCCAGTGTCAGAGGCTTGGTGTCACTTTCATATTAGATGTTGGAAATCCACTTTCCCCTTGTCATGGCCCAAGTGGGGACTTAATGGTTTCATAAAGACAATAGTCATATGCGCCATTGATTGAATAGTCACCACGTGCCAGCCACTGGTCCAGGGACCTTACAAACATCTCCTTTAAAGCCACGAGGGAGGTGCAGCGGTCATTGCCAGTTTATGGATGAGGAAACTGAGGGGCCACTGTGTTCTGTCACCTTTTAAAGTAATTGGACCACAGCAGCCTAGGTGTAGGTCACTGGCTATGTGTCCCAGGCACCGGGCAGTGACCACATGCTGCCCACTGTGGTGGGCTGGGTTCTGGTCTGGTTTCTTTTCTCCTGTCCTGGAAAAGAGGGACAAACTTCAGTATTCTTCCTCCCCAGCACAGTTCCGCATGGAGCTCAGGAATTATTTGGTGACTGAAGGCAGAAACCCCCCTCCTCTGTATTCCTTTGAGCCCTAGCAGGGTCTTCATCAAGTCCTTTTGTTTGTTAGGGAGAGACCAGCTAGCTTCCGTATGAGTTTTTTAAAAATTTGCAGAATCCAAGAGAAGCCTAGAAGTACACCTCGAAGGAGTCCTGGGAATGTGAAATGGAAAGAAATATGTATATTCGGCTGTTTCCCTTCCCTCTCATTCAGTTCAGGCACCAGGGACCTCTTAGTTACCATTTTTATGATAGAGAGGTCTCTGCCATGTTTGATACAGCGGACTGCCTGTCCATTTGATCCTACGACTGTGTCGTGGCACTCTCTCCTCATTCTGCCCCTCTGACCCTTCTTCCTCTACCTCCGCTGATTCCTTAGAGTTCCACAGGGTTCCACCCTTGGCCACGGTCTCTGTTTTTCCTCATTCTGTCTCTGGGAAATCTGTGCCCAGCCCCAGCTGCTCTCTTGGGCTTTCTACATGTCTGACAGCCTTATCTAAAGATCTGAGTGCATCTCAAACTCAGTAAGTCTGAAGTGTGGCTCTTTATCTTCTATCTCCAGCTACCTCTTCCCAGCCACATTGTCCTTATTTTGCTTGATGGCACCACCGTGTGCCCACTCAAAACACAGAGCTCATCCTTGAATCTGTCCTGCCACTCATCCCCCACTCTCTGTGTCTAAATGTCCAGCAAGTGAGGCTGCTGTCCCCTTGGCCCTGGCAGTGAAGAGCACCTGCCTGTACATGCTACTGACTCCAGGGGCTTGGAGGTGGGCATGGCCAGGGCCAGGGCAGGGTCCTGAGATGGCAGTCATTCCCGAGCACTGCTGGCTGGGCCTCCCAGTCCCTGCCAGAACTCATAGCACTTTCTCTCACACACTTCTGGGCCCCACCAAGCCTGCAGAGCCCTCTTTGCTCCTGTGGGCCCTTTCCTCTGCCTCCTCCTTCACCAGCCCCACCCAGGGCCTCCCACTTGAAGGCACCTCCTTTGGCCCTCAGCTGTGGAGACCCCTCTTTCCTGGGCTTTGCCTTGGGGCTCCTGGGCTGCAGGTGGCCCCTCTGCAGGCCAGAGAAAGAACAGGCCATCTGTGGAGGGGGCTGCCTGACCACACTAAGTAGAGCTGCACCATCTCAACCTTGTGTCCACATGGGCATAAATGCCTTCCTTTTCTTGTCCGCAGGGGACTGCAGCCTTCAGATGCCCACCGGACCCGCTGCCTCGTCCTGGCCCTCGCAGACATTGTGTGGCGGGCAGGGGGCCGAGAGAGAGCCATTGTTGCACTGTAAGTGGTTCCGAGGTCTGTGTTGCCGTGGCTCATCGTCTGCTGGCAGCTGCCGGCAAGCTGGCTGTGTATGCTCCTATCCTTGGGTCCTTCCGTTACCCACCCTGTGCCACATGCTGGGATGAGCCCTGCAAGTCAGCCTGATGTGCTGAGCAGCCGCAGACTCAGGGAGAGCCCTGGCCTTCCATGCAGCCCTGCGATGCCCTCTCTGGGCTCCAGTTCTCATGTTGGAAGGCGTGTTCTGTCTGCCCTGCCTTCCTCCTGAGGAGCTCTGGGGTGACCCCTCAGAGGAAGCCTCTGACCCCTGCAGCCAGCTCCTCTCTATAGTTCTCTGATCTGGAGGCCTCAGGAAATAGCCCCTCAGGTTGAGTCAGTCCTGACCCCACTGTACTGCTCTTCCCAGTCCCCAAAGCACACTGCCATTTGCTCTGTCACTTGGGTCCCCATCCCATAAAGACTCAGGGAGGTGAGGTGGAGCCCAGGCCCTGGACCCAGTTATCCTGACCCGCATCGTCTCTTCACCGCTGGCCCCATTCTACTGCATATAACCCACATGTAAGGTTTGCTGGGTCTTCAGCCTGATCCGTCAGAGTGGAAGCATCGCTGTCCCAGCTGTGAGGCTAAGTGGTAGTATAAGGAGATCACTTTTGGGGCCAAGGACCATACTCTGGGGGCACGTTGGTCACTGTAGCATATTGCTTCAGAGAAAGGACTCTTAGGTCAGACTCCCAATGCTGTTGCTTATTGGCTGTGTGACGTTGGGCAATTGATGTAATCGCTCTGTTTACTCATCTGGAAAATGGGGATGATTATAACAATTACTTACTTGGATGGCTGTGAGACCTAAATGAGTCAGTATAAAGAAATGATATAAATATGATTATCAGTTTAAATCATTTTATCAATATGAATAGCTGATAAATAATAATAATTGCGAAGTGCTTAGGACAGTGTCTGGCACATACTAAGCACCACGTTTTAGATATCGTTATTTGTTTTTGTTATTATTACTGTCACTTGTCTTTGGTACTCACCTTCCAGTTAACTTATTAACACCGGCCCTTAGGATCTGCAGGGCAGCCCTGAGAACAGATGGGGCAGGAATTCAATTTCTCCCTGTTTTACAGATTAGGAAACAGAAGCCCAGAGAGGGAGGGTGGCTGGTCCAAGGCTACACAGCCACTAAAGGAGCACAGGGCCCCAAACCCGGCTCCGATTCCCGGACGTCTTGGGCTGCACACCCCTGGGGACTGCACACCCAGGGGGAGCCTCAGAGAGGATGGAGGTGGAGTTCCTCCATCAATGAAAACAAAGGGCAAGTCAGCATTCCGCAGTCTGGGAACACATTTGTCAGTTGTGGGTGAGATTCAGACTTCCTACTGCCAGGGCTTGGGTTTGGGTTTGGTTATTCCAAGCTCTCCCTTTGCAGTCTTTTTTCCATTTCTTTTTTTTTTCTTTTAAATCCTGCTATTGGAGTTCTCTGGGCCCAGCCTAGTGCGTGAGTTCAAAGTGGGGAAAAATGAGAAACTCTTGGCTCCATTTTCTCTCTGGAGCCACCTTCTTATTTGTCCTTATTTAATGACACATGTGGTTTCACCCCGGCTGGAGGGCACGCCTTCTCTCCACTCAGAGGACTCATGCACCTTCCTTTCCTTTTTAGGGCTTCGAGAACACAGCAGTTCAGTCCAACAGGGAAATACAAAGCAGATGGAGTCTTAGAAACAGTACGACTTTCTGGAAAATTATCACGCAAACTTTGGCTTTGTTTGGGGACTGTCTCCTTTCATATAAGTAAATCCTTCCTCAGCTGGGGACAGGCTGGCCTTCCGCAGCCCAGGTCCCAGGAATCCTCATCCTGGGATTAGGGTGGGGACAGACGTGGGGTGGCTTTGGGGATGGGCTCCTGCTAGAGCTGGCTTTACGGCCAAAAGGCTGACTGGCTTCCTGTCCCATCGAGGGTGTGCACAGCTGAAGTCTGTATGGAATGCCTTTCGGTTAAGCCCCAGGCTTCCCTGTGTCCTTCTTCCTCTTTCTTTAGCATCTGCTCCAGGATTGTTGTGGGAGGGGGTGGGGCAGGGGTGGTAAGGAGAGGGAGAGAAAGTTAGAATGTGGGGAGGAACTTTAATAGCATGGAACACCAGCCATAAAGCCAGATCTAAGTCATACACAATCGGGGAAATAATGGAAGACATACATTTTTGTATTTTGTAAAATATAAGAACAGTGAAGTTTTTCAGCTACCTCTTGCCAACCTCTTCACTGAGAATTTTTGTTTTAACAAATTAGTTTCATTTGACCTCGGTTTGGGCACGTGTTGCCCTGTGACCCTAATTGAGGGTCTCGCATTGTTGAATGTTTTCTCTTGAAGTGTTTTTTCCTGGCCTGCCTGAAAAAGCAAAGGAGACTCCTAAGGGCTGCTTCCTGCTGAACTCAGGACACGGCCTGTTGGCTTCCACCTGGCCTGGCTATTGTGATTTGGATATGGCCCCTGCCTCATCCACCTCCCTGCCAGCTGCCTCTCTGATATCAGTGACTCACCCATGGGGTGCAGCCCTCCCCTGTTGGGGCCACACAGGATGCTGGAATTCTGGGGTCTCAGGCCCAGAGCTGCCGTAGCCACCTGAACCCTGACGACTCCAGCGGTACCGGCCAGCCTTTCACTCACATACAGGTATGGCCATGCCTCTCAGCCCTGACTTGGAGATGCTGCTCTCTGACGCAGGGACATTCCCAGGTTGGATTTTGTAGCTACTAAAGCCAGGGAGCAGAAGCTAATTCAGGATGGGGCACTGCGCGGGGCTTGGGCCACTCATCCTGAGTGTTTGTGTCTTCTCAGCTTACGCTTCACAGTTTGACCTGCTATGAGGACCTGGTGACTTTTCTTCAACAAAGCATTCATCAGGTATGAAGCATGCCTTACTCCTGTGGGATGTGCGTCACTAAGCCTTCTGATTTCACTGTGGGAACAATGCTGTGAACTGGAGTTGTTCTCCCTGTCGTCCCACCCTGGGATGGCGAGGAAGCTGGGAAGGAGTGATGCTGGCCCCTGGTTGGGGGCTGAGGAGAATGGACTTGGGGTGAGGGATCTGGCTCCTGCCATTGCATCCTCAAGAGCTGGTCCTGGAAGCAGGGCACAGGTAGTAGCCACAGCCAGGGCTACCGACAGCAGAGCTGGATGGGTGGGGTCAGGACACAGGAAGCAGCTGTTAGATGGAGGTCACCAGAGCTTTCTCTCTGTCTGAGTGGAAGCAGCCGCCACTGGAATACAGGAGCTCTTTGTCAGTGGAGTGGGTCCTGGGACCAGCTGGTGAGGTAACCAGAAAGCGGCTTCTTGGGTGGGTTGGAGGGCTTAGCAGTGTGATACACACCTTGATTAGTATCCCTGGGGTGGCAGGGCTGCTCTGGGTGGGGGCTCTGGAGCCCCTCCGCCTGCCAGAGGAGAGCTGTACATCCACTCCTGGCCATGAGCTGGGCGGGACGTGGCCAGGGCCAGACAGCAGCAGATCGCAGGGCTCCGGGAAGTCATGGCAGAGCTGTGGTATCACAGGCTCTGTGGGGAGGGGCTACACACTCCAGGGGTAAAGAACGCGGTCTCTGGAGCCAGTTGGCCTGGCTTTGAATCTAGATTCACCCTTCAGTAGCTCCCTGACCTCAGGCAACTTTCTGAATCCTTCTGTGCCTCACTTTCCTCATTTGTAAAATGTGGGTCAGAAGAACAGTGCCTGCCTCAGAGCATCGTGCAGAGAGCCTAGGGCAGCTGGGCTGTGCTTGATGTTCTCAGTAGTTGTTAGCTTCTGTTGTTGACATTAGGATTGCCATTGTAATGATGCTCTAAGGGCAGCCTTGAGATGGGTTCCTTGTAGACATGTAGAAATGAGAGGGAAGCATTACAGAAGGCAGGTGTGGCCTGAGCTAAGGCCAGCAGACCCGCGACCTCTGAGATCCCCACTACGAAGCCTCACAATTCTGACATCTGTGTGTCAGGACTGAAGCAGAGGAAGAACACAGACTTTCTCTCCTAGTGTGCTGGCTGGTCCCTGAGCCTCACCTTGCCTTCCCTTTGACCTTCTGGATGTGGGATCCATTCTTTTCAGCCCCACAGAAGGCACTGGAGGGTTTGGTGGTAAGCCGGAGAGTGGGAGAACTTGCTGGAAATGGGACCAGGACTAAAGCTCCTGCTGTCAGACTGCCTTCTGCAGAACTTTCCCAAAGAACCTGAAGGCCTGGGCACAGCCCTGGGAAATGATCAGGCCCTGGCAGCACCAGATGTCCCTTGGGTAGGCAATGGGGCCTACCCTAGGAACAAAAGGAGGCAGGTGAGGTCACCGGAGGGGCAATCCACCTGAAGTGCTTTCACCCCTCAGCCCGGGGAGAGGCCTCAGGGCCTGTCCCAAAAGCATGGATTAGGATGGCTCCCTTTCTACGTGGGTTGCTCTGTCCAGGCGCATGGGAGAAGGAGTGCTGGCCGGGGCATCGGGAGCCCCAGGCTGTCTGTCCTTTGCTGCCTGTCCCCAGCTCTGGTTTTTCACTGGAGTCACTCAGTAGGCCATCTGCTGATGTGGTGCATCCACCGCCTGGCCTGGGCAGAGGAGGCCTGGAGCAGGGGCCTGGGGGCCTCCTCTGGCTTATTCCTTAGTCATATGTAGCCTTGGGAAAGTCACTGGGTCTCAGTTTCCTCACCTGGAAAATGGAAGATGGAGCAGTTATCAGGTAGCTTCCAGCTCTTCATCATCTAAGTGTGGTCCTCAAAGAAGAACCTTAAACACGTGGAGAAGGGTGTCTTCCAAATGCAGTAGTAGGCAGTCTGAAGGAGCAGAAAGGAGACCTGCTGTTGATCCGGAGTGTCATGAGAGTGCAGCAGTCACAGGAGAGATGAGCAGAGCCTGATGGCGTCCGTGTGTGGGATCTGGCCAGGGTGGCCAGGAATGGGATCACCTGGTCACACTCCCAGCTGAAGCAGAACGTGGAGCCACCAGAGCCAGGAAAAGGAAGTGACTGGTGAGGCTTCAGGGGCTAAGGTGGAGCCTGAGGGTGATTGCTCAAATGACCACAGATCCTGAGGCTTGTAGCTGCCCACTGATGGACTGGGGTGGCCCCTCAGCACCAGGACCTCTGCATCCTTGTCTATGAGATGGAGCCTCCCCCTCAGCCTGTACCCCAGGGCTTTGATGAAGCCTAACCAAGACAGGGACTGTGGAAGGGGTTCAGAGAGTGGGATTTGTTCCAGGGCGAGGGGGCCTCCTTTCAGTGATGCCTCTGGACTCAAAGCAGTCGCCTCCTCGCCTGGCTTTGGTCCTTGGTACAGGCGGTCAATATTCGGCCCTCCTCACTCTGGAAGGCAGCTCTCCCCCTGCAGTTTAATTCATGTTTTTGCTGGAAGCAGTTGAGCTGCCTCAGCACTGCCCTCACCAAATTCATTTTTCATGGCCTGGGCCTAAGAGGGGTTCCTCGTGCCAGGCCTGGAAATGTATACCAAGCCATCTTTGCCCAAAATAAATAGCTTCCTTGCTATGTTTTCATTACTGCTCACCCTCTGGGCAAGGTGTCTGGCAGGCTTCTGGCCAGCTGGAGGATGCCCCCACCTCTGCCTCCCATTGGAGTTCCTTGGTAGACTCAGGTCTCTGTGGAGTGCAGAGCAGCACTGGAAGAATAGCCCCTTCTTCCCAAGTGGCACCACTTTCTAGACCCTGATGGCAGTTTTCAGGCCAGTTGCCTTGCCTGACCTCGCCTTTCAATGCAGACATGTTGCCCTGTGGCCTCCCATGTCTTGGCAGCTTGAATTTGATGAGATAATTGTAATAAAAGTTTTAAAAAACAAAATGGAATATTGGTGCCATTTAGTGTGTTCCAGCAAGGGCAAGAAGCCTCAAGCAGGGTTCTTCCCCACCCACTGCAGAGAGGCATGTCCAGGGCTCAAGGGGTCCCCTTGAGGGTGTTCCTAGGACTGGGGGCAATGCTGGCATAAATGTAATAATAGTTCCCCAAATTTACACAGAGTTGGGGTTTACAGTGGGCTTTTGTGTCTGTTACTTCACTGCAGGTAGGTAGGCGTTACAGGCATTGGCGGAAGGGGAAACAGACCACAGACCAAGAAAGTACTGCAGCTGCCCCAGGACTGCATGTATGTCCATGGCAGAAGTAGGCAAGAGTTCTAGAAGGAGAAACTGAGACCAAGAACACTTTGTGACTGTCCAAGGGGAGATGGAAATTTGTGGCAGATTAGGTAGGCTTTCAATGGAAAGGGACACTGAGACCAAGAGCTTCGTGACTTCCCTAGGCAGCATGCAGAGCTGGGACAAGGGGCTGGTGACCCAAGTCCTCCTGAGCCTGCGTCCCCCTGTGCAGGGGGAGACATCAGCATTACTCTTTGCCATTGTCAGAGCACTTCCACAGACATTGTCTCAAGAATGTGCACCATAAGCCAAGGAAATAGGCCAGGTGGGTCTTCATTATTCTTATTTTGCAAAGAGGAAACTGAGGGCAGCATAAATGAAGTGGCTGGCCTGAGATCACAGAATGAAGACGAGGTTGATTTAACATTGTTGTTGATTCATTCATTCCATTCCTACTTCCAAAAAAAGACTGGAAGTTGCTTTTAAAAGAAAATGATGTCCTCAGGGCTCTGCTGTGCCCCCGCATAGTCAGCTTGCCCTCTCTTGCCTGTGGACCTTTGCACGTGCTTCTCCTTTTGGAGCAACGTTCACTTTTCTGATTCCTTACTGTCCCTTAGGTTTCTGTTCAGACATCGCTTTCTCCAAAAACCCTTCCTTGATACTCCCTCCCCGAACTTGAAGTCTGTGTTGAAGGCACTTCCTGTGTGTTTTGGAAGGAGCCTGCATTTCTGTCATGGCAGAACCCCTTCTCCCGGCCTTTTCAAGGTGCTTATTGTTTTTTCTTCCCTAAGTTACTTCCCCAAGAGGAGGGATCCATATCCACCTTGTTAACAAGTACAGCCTTAGCCAGGAGCATCCTCTTGGCACAGAAATTTCACCAATACAATTTTTTTAAAAAGACTGATTGACCAAGTGAATTCCTGGATGACAATAAAGAGTATATTTTGAGGAAAAGAAAAGGTAATTTTATCAGAAGCTTGAGCTGCAATAGTTACCATAGTAGAGCACCATATTTGGCTCTGAGCTTCCTGGCAGCCAAGGCAAAAATGTAAACATGGTAAGTTTTATAATTTTCATTGTCTGTTCCAGGAGAAACAAGTTGGGATTTTTTTTTTCTAATTTTAAGTCCAAAATGTGATTACACATAAGGAACACTGACTATTATAACAGGCAGTGTCTTCAGTCACAGTTCATGGTTTCCAAAGTGGAATGGGTGAGGCCTTCACACTGACTTGAAGGTGGGGATGGTGTTTCTCCGGGGAGCAGAAGTGACATAGCCGATCCCAGTAGGCTGTGGCCCACTGGGCTTACTGGACAGATGGGCAGGGCAGAGCCAGCTTTGTTTTAACAGCTAACACAGGTGCCAGGCCCTGTTTGAAATGCTTTATAAGGATTAACTCACGTAATTTTCACAACTTGATAAGGGTAGGTGCTGTGATTATTACCCTCTTTTTACAGATGAGAAGACTGAGGATAGAGGAGTCCAGGAGTGTTTCCATGGTCACATAGCAAGGAGTGGCAGAGCGAGGATTTAAATTAGGCGGCCAGGCCCCGGGACACCAGCTCCAAACCAGAGTTGGGAGGAGGACTCACTTTGGATGCAAAATCTAAGGGGGTGCCAAAAATCTCAGAAATTAGCAAAACCTATCTTTTTTAAAAATCAGAGTTAATCAGAAAAATCCACAATGAACAAAATACCAAAATGTTGATGTTTTAAAATATATATATATATAAATTTAAGACATGCATCTACATGGCTGCCTCCTTTGCCTCACCAGATTCTGACTCTGCTCCAAACCTGCTCTCTGCTGCTCTCAGCACAGCACAGTTCTTCTGAGTAAGGGATCTGGAATTAGAGATCCCTGGGGTCCCAGTGTGCTGCTGACAAGCTGTGTGGCCTTAAACTGGTCACTCAGTTTCTGAGCCTCAGTTCCACATATGCTAGAGGGCAGTAATCATAGTACTGTCCCCCAGGACTGTTAGAGTGTTCGGGGTGATAATGCCCATTAGATGCTTGCACCATAATGGAGCTGGCCATGACTGTTGCTGTCTTGTGAGTATTGAGGACTCTGAGGTCACTGATGCTCTCTGTGGTGGCCCCTGCATCACCCTCGCTCTGCTGTCATTGTCATTCAGGCTGTTCCAATGTCCCATCCTTTAGGAGGTCAGCCTTCGGGCCACCCAGCAACCCCAGGGCTGGGCTGGAGGCAGTTGGCTCAGGGCAGGCTGCTCCCTGGGGTGTGGCTCCCACAGAGGTGTGGGGCTGGGAAGAGGGAGGTGCAAATGGGATGGAGCTCATTTTTCTCTCCCCCTCCCAGTTTGAAGTGGGCCCCTATGGCTGCATCCTGCTCACCCTTTCTGCCATCCTGTCCAGGTCTACAGAGCTGTGAGTATCTTTCTCCCTCAACTCCCTGGGGCTGGGCTGGTCTGTCTTGTTCACTGCTGCCTCCCTAGAGCCCAGGATGGTGCTTGGCACATGTTGAGGGCTCTGTGAGTGTTGTGGAAAGGATGAATGAAGCAGTGGAGTAGGGGAAGGTCTGCTGGTGGAGGAGAGAAAGTAGTCGCATTCTACATATACACGTGTCCAGGGCTACCATGTGTGTGGTGGACAACCTGAAGGACACACCACCAGCCCTTGAGGAGCTTGCCTGGAACTGCAGTGCATGCACACTTGAGCACTCAGGGGGATGCCCCTGGCACTTGTGCAGGGGATGGACAATTGAGGCTGAGACCCAGGAGATGGCTGAGGGCCCTCTAGAGCTCAGGACAGGAAGGCCTCGCTGTAGACCAAGGCAGCCCTGCAGTCGCGTGGACAAGGCTGGCATCCTGGGTGGTGAATGGGCGGTGGCCAGGAGGCCCTGGAGGCAGGGAGAGGTGGCAGGGCGGCTTGTCCTAATCTCCCCTGCCTGACCCCTTTCGGCAGGGTCTCTATGCTAACTGTATCAGGTGGAACATGGTCCCCAGCCTGCTCCACAGCCGGAGTTTCCCCATGAAGCTCATTTGCTAGGAGCTTTTTAGGCCTCTTTGTCTGTATTTGTCACCTGGGCATGTCATCAGGAAGTGTAGCAGATTAATAGCGCATGAACGGTTGTGGAAAGTACAGTCAATTGCCCCATTCACTTTCAAGCAGAGGACAGAGCCCTGGGGGCCTGGAGTCCTGGGAGAGTGAATCTTACTTTGAGGGATGCAGGCGGGGGAGGACTTGGGAACAGCTCTCAGCAGGTGGGCCCTGGGAAGTGGGGAGGCAGGGTGAGTAGCCTTGTGGTGCCCAGGGGCGGGAGGTCACAGCAGGAGACACTTCTTTCCCGGCCTGGTTGGGTCTGGTCGGCGCCCTCCCTGTTTCCAGGGGCCTCTGCTGTGGATTCGGGGGAGGACAGTGGGGGCTCTGTGGCCTCGTGCACCAGGCTGCCTGCTGCTTGCTGCTTCTGACCTTATTAAATGCGTGTGAGTGCACAGCGCTTTCCAACTTCTAATCCTGCCATAATGATATGATTCATTCCTGGCGTGGACTCACGTGCATGGAGACCATAAGCTGCACCACCTTCTCCCCAGGACTGGCTTTGCACCTGGTTTGGCTCATTTCTGGGCTGACGGGTTGGGTGGGAGTCTCCAGATCTCCCTGAGGGGAAGCTGCACTCTCAGGAGGGCCAGGCTCAATGACACCAGTCCCAGCGCCCCCATCCATGTGGGGGCCCTCTGGCTCTGGGAGTCTAGGGCTCTGTGCTCGAGTGTGTCAGTTCTGGTGGTCACCGGGAGTGGGCGCCTTGTTACATGCATGCTCCTGCATGTAGCCCTGTCCCTCTGAAAGGGGCTTCAGGGTTCCATGCCCAGGCCAGTCTTCATGTTGTGCACAGCTGGGGGACTAGGGCTGCTTCTTCCCCCTCCCTACCCTTTCCAATCAAGCTGGGCACCTGTGGGGAATTAGTATGGGGAATGCTGCCCTGCTGGACCTTCACAGCCTCATGCTTATGGGCCTGAAGTCACACCCCTGCCAACACACATACACAAAGACAAACATGGATACACACAGATATACGGATGCACATACGTGGCCACACACAGAGACACACACACACAGACACACGAAAACTCACAAAGACATGGACACACACAGAGACACATAGTCCAGCTGTTCTTCCAGGACATCTGAGGCCCTTCCCTGGGTCCTGCAGGCAGATGGTCAAGGCCCCTGGGGCAGTACAGGCCTCTGCCTCCCAGAGGGCCCAAATAGAGCCCTGCTATGGTGTTCGGGCCAGGCAGGCAGGCATGGATTGGGCTTTGTCTTACACTGTGGCCTCCCCTTCCCCTCTCCTAAGACGACAGTGTGTAGGCAGGTCTCATTGCCAGCGGTAAGGATAGCGTCTGTGAAGCTTCCCGTGTGCCAGGCCCCTTGCCTTAACATTCTGCACATGAACGCATCGAGTCCACAGCAGCCCTGTTAGGTGGGCGCTGCTGTGAGTGCTGTCACCATCCCTGTTTTTCAGAGGAGGAAGCAAGGCTGAGGGAGGTGAGTAGGCTTCAAGATTATACAGCAAGTAAAACTGGTGGCCTTGGGCCCCACCCAGGCCATCTGGCCCTAGAGCTGGCTTTTTGGGTTTGCTGTTTGAAAACCTGAACTTTGGAAAAAGTTGGTTGGTTTTAGGCCTGACTCTCTACTCCTCTGAATAGAGCTGGAGTTTCTTCCTCTAAAGTGGGAGTGGGAATTCCTGCCTCATAAGATGTAGCTGTGCTTAGCACAGCTCCTGGTGGGTACAAGCCGGGAATAATGGCCACGGCTGGTCCAACCGTATCCCAGGAGCTCAGATGGCTTTGTGTGTCTTCTTGTGTTTCCTTGCCTGCAGCCTTGGCCTGGGGCCCTGTGGTGGAGGCCGTGCTGCCATCTCAGTAGGCACAGCCACAGGGATGTCCAGCAATTCCTGATGGGGCTTCTGTGGTGACACTCACCCTTGGCAGGCATGTCCAGAGCAACCGAGAGCATCTTGTGCTGAGTGCCACTGGGGGGGTGAGGAGGGGCCATGGGACCAAGCCCCGCCCAGGGGCATGCAGTTCAGAGGTGTACTTGAGAAGACACCCAGCTCTCTCTGATTCGTTCAAGTTCAAAAGAACTTTAGTTAAGCTTGTAGTTAAACTGAGGGCTTCAAGTGAGGAACAGGGCAGGCCTTGGGCAGCCTGTGCTGCCTGGGGGCTCCTCTAGTGCTCCCTCCCGACTGTTGCGTGCTTGCCCCGAGGGGCTGCAGGAGAGGTGGGCATCTGAGTGGAGCTAACCCTCCTACCCCACCTGGAACCCAGGGGAGACTCCTGAAGAGGAAAGACGGGAATGCCAGCAAGGATGGGAATAGCCCGGGTAGTCGTGGCACTGCCCAGATCCCATGAGACAGCCACACTGAAATTATTTCAGATAATGTACTAGCATTCCTGCATGTGGGAGTGCGCCCGTGAATAAGCCATTCTCTGGCCTTCCAGAGAGTAGTCCCCAGAACAGCCTGCTCCTCTCACGTGCCAGGCACACTGCACTCCAGCAGCGCCCCCTGCATCCCGGCACCTCCAGCCTTGGCTCTCTGAGGGATACCAGGCTCTGCTGAAGGTTTGCGGTGATTCGCAGGGCAATGATAACAGTTCTGGGGCTGGAATCCCACCTCTGCCTGCTGCCTCTGGGGCTAGCCGCCGGCAAGGCCTTTCTCTACAGACATTTGGACACTTGGGTGCAAATGTCACCCACCTCAGGCTCCATTAGGTTTGTCCAGGGAAGCCCAGTGGGGTGGCAAGTCACAGGAAAGCACTCACTTCTTGACCACAAGAAGAGCACCAGGATACCTAGGTCCTCAGCGCAGCTCAGTCACCCACAGCCGTGTGGCTGACCCAGCCTGTGCCTTAGGTTCTTTATCTAACAGGAGGGGTTAGGCTGGTGCTTTTTAAAACTATGTTTGTAATGAAAACAAAATCTGATTTTTTTTACCCAAATAAGCTTTATTTTCAAGCTCACTGTGTGAAGCAGATGCAGCGGAATGACTTTGATTAGAGCGGCAGAGGTGGGAGGGAGAGGCCCCTGCTGCCCCCCTCCCCAGCCTGCCAATCCAGCACCAACCCCTGCTCTCCAGCCACTGTCCCTGAGACCCCCCTTTGGAGAAACCCCACCTCTGCATACACAGCTTAAAAACCTCGGGACCAGATGATCGCCCAGGGCCTTCCTGTTCTGGGGTTCACATTCAGCTTTGCCAAAGAATCCTCTGATGCCATTTCAGGGCAATCTGTTACCACTTTGGGCAATTGAAAACATGTCCTGGTAGCAAAAAGAGACAGCTGAGTCTCCAGGACCAACTGCAGTTCAGCTCGAGAGAAGCAGAGTGGTGGGCTGGGAAAACTGAGCCAGTTCTTTACAAATACAGCATGTGTATGTGTACATTTGTGGTGGTGTGATAGTGTGTGTGCGGATGGGAGAGATTGGTGACACTGTATGGCCGGGTGTGAGATGACATGGGTGTTGGTGGTTGTGTTGGAGATTGTGTGAAGGGTGACTTGATTGTGTACATGTGCATGTGATTGTGATGTGTGATGGAGAGGGCATAGTCGTTCCTCCCTCCTGGTGAGGGTTCTCTGACTCATGCCTGGGCACTGGAGGCTTCTCTTCTTTGGCCCTTGCACCAAAGTCAGTGCCTCCTGTCTGTTGGCCATTCCTAACCCAGACCAGAGCCAGGGTGAGGACATCATGGACAGATGTAAACCTAGCCGAGTGCTGCCGACCACTGCCTGCCTGGCTACTTCATTGTCAGAGGCCCCAAGAAGAGTCGAGAAACAGACCTTTGAGGTTTGTTTATCCCAGGCTGTGCAAAGCCTTGTGAAGGTTTTTTTTCCACTTGATTTCAAGCCGTTTATTTTCTTTTCTAAGATCTCGAATTGCTTCCGGTAAATCTCATGCAGGATTTCATGCTTGCCAAGCTTTGCTGCTTTTCAAACCACATGGCTAGAACTTTCCCCAGGGAGCTCTCACAAGCCCCAAGGATGCTCAGGGTCCTGGGGTCAGGACCAGCTCTGAACCAGACCTGGGCAGCACTGAGCATGGGCTGCTCTGGTGCCTCAGTGGAGCACAGACCTGGCCAGATCATTGAGGCCCTGAGAAGGTCCAGTGGGGGTGAAAACCTTTTCATGCAGTAGATTCTTGGCCTTCATTACAGCAGCAAGTTCAGCTGCCCAAAGGCAGTCTTGAAAGTCCGGAAGAGGTGGTAGCTTCTCATTTGCTGAAACAGTTGTAGAACAGCACAAGCTAGGTGCTGAGGGTGAGGGATGACGCTGGGCAGGACCCACACCATGTCACTCTGTGGCTCTTTGTAACTCTCCTCAAGAGATTAAAAGCAATGGCAGCAACAAAATAGTTGATTCCTTTGTGCAAATAGTCCTGAAACAAAAGCCAACTGTGAGTGTTGGTTGGAAAGACAGTGACAGAAGCTCAATTCCCAGCCAGTGTAAGCAGAAACAAAGCTACTGACTGATTCCTATCAGAAGCCCAGGCTTTAAGAGGGGCTGGATCCAGGAACCCAGACATTGTCTTTGGGAATTGGTGTCTGTTTTTTTGTCTCTTCACTTTTGGCTCCTCTGTCCCAGCTGCATTCTCAGGAAGGTCCTTCTGCACGGTGGGCTCAAGGGAGCCCTTCTCCAGCAGCTCCTCAGCCTGCTGGGTGCTGGGTGCCATTCCTGGTGTGATTGCCGTGGCCAGGCCTGGGCTGCACCATCACATATATATGGACATGGGGTATCCCCAAAAGGCAGTCACCGCCCAGAGAAGGCCACCACATCCGCTAGCAAAGGGATAGGGCAGAGTCAGGAAACAGGTATCTGAGAACAGGAGAGCAGATGTGGGTTTGGGGTGGGCTGAGCCTTCATGGAGGCCCCCAGGCTCCTCTCAGTAATGGAGAAAAGAGATCACCAAGCTTTCTGTTCCAGCAAGTGCGGGCAGTGCTCACCCCGTCAGAGACCCTCTGGGGGGAATCACGGGGGTGGGTGGTTCGTGGGGTGAGATGTGAACAGGGGCTGTTCCCCTTGAGAATCACGGGCTCTTGGAGGTTTAAATGTGCTGTTCTGAACGGGAGGGGTCCATGGGATGCTCGTCAGCTTACCTGGGACTCTGCTGAGCCTCTGCCAGTCCAGAATAATGAATAATGAGGTGTGAACAGAGCCACCCAGACCAGGAGCCTGACCCCTGGGCTCCCGTCTCTGCACCGACACCTGGCTTTGTGGCTCACTTGCCCTCTCTCACCTGAATCTTCCCCCAGGTCACATGTGAGGCAGGGTGGGTTGGGTAAGTGTCCTTCCTACCCAGCATGCTAAGACCTTTTGAAGCTTAGCTGGGAAACAGGAGAAGAGGAACTTCCTCAATAAACTCCAGCCGAACTTTGACACTGATTCAGATTAGGGCAGAGGCCCCACTAATGAAGATTTTCAGCAATGTCTCAAGAGACCAAGGTGACAATGGAAGGTGGACCCACGGGGGCATGGATGCCAGTGTCATGGAAATAGTGGGCCCCCCACTGAGACTCCACTTCCTTCCACTGACTCTGTCTCTCTCCCTGGTCCCGTCCCTGGGAGCCACCTGCTCCTTTGTCCCCAGGCCCCTTTACAGGGAACCAAATTCTGTCCTGTTGATCTCTGCCTCGCTTCCTCTGGAGACCCTGTGCAGACACCTGAATCTGGAGGCTTAGCCTCAGCGGGAGCTGGAGGTGGAGGAGAGAGGGAAAGGGCCCTTGCTGCCATCTTAGGCCTTTGTTGTCTTGTGGCAACCCAAGGGATGGGCCCACAGGCCGGAACCCTTTTCTCATTTACAGGTGTGGGAACTTTGAGAAGTGAAGGGTCAGTTAATGGCACAGTTGGCAGCATCACCTGAGGCTCCTGGCTCTCAGTCGAAGACCCTGTGCCTGCATCGTCTTCCCTGGACTGTGGGAGGGGTAACAGGAGCTGCTCAGCTGTGTCTGCTGACTTAGAAAGAGAGGTGGCAAATGAGGCCCTAGATAGGCCCATACCAGCTGGGTGCTTGACTACCTGCTGTCCTCTCGCAGTGCAGCTGGCATGGGCTGGGCTAAAGCAAGCCAACTGTGCCTGGGCCAGACCCCTAAGCTGCTGAGATGGCAAGTCACAGCCACTGAGCTGTGAGGACAGTCATTCTGTCATGGACACTAAGCCTGAGAGCTGGGTTGGAGGGGTCCACCTGGCACAGCTGAGAAGGGGGGCCACACCCAGGCCGCTGAAGAGCTGGGAGGTCTCAAGACCCTCGGTCCTGTGTGCATCTCCTGCCCCTATCCACTCACCCAGGGACCTTACATGTTCACGAAGGGCCAGGTGCGCAGAGAAAGAGGACAGGCCTCAGAAGGAGGGAGAGGTAATTAACCTGCTGAAAGGGTCTCCTGTGCCAGACCAGCCTCAACTGTGTGGGTGGGGTGCTCACTTCCACCTGCCTCTTCCAGCTCCTGGAAGCTGTTCACCAGGGCCTTTCTCACATGCAGTGTCACCTGGGGTAGGTGTGGGTAGGCTCATGTCATTTAGGGGCACAGTTGCTGTGCACCTGCGGGGTCTGGAGACCAGTTCTAGCCCTCAAAGTCCTTGCCACCTGGAGAGGCAAGACCAGTGTGTGAAAAGCAGTCGGTGGGTACCCTTAGGAAGCGGAGGAGAGATGGGGCATTTCTGTCCCTGGGTTGAGTGAGATTTTAGAGGAGGTGACATTTAGCAGGGCTCTGAGGGATAAGTGGGAAGGGTTTTGGCAGGCAGCAAGAACAAAGTAGGCAAAGGCCACTGGTGGGGGTTTGCAGGGATCAGTTGCAGAGGGTCTAGTTGGGAGGGAAGGAGCTGGACATGGTGGGTGGGAAGAGGTGGGTGGCAGAAGGCAGCTTGGGAAGGGCTTTGGCCAGCTGCTGATGAGCCTGGGCCCCTGCTTTCCCTTCTTCCTCCTTGCAGGTCCCTCTTTTTCCGTCCTGCAGAGCCTTCCACCAACTCTCCCCCTGCCTCCTGGGCTCCCATCCTAGCCCTCTCCTCTTACTGCTTTGAGAATGGAAACAATTTTGACCCTCTAGCCTGTGGGGCGCTCTGCAGTTTGCAAGACCTGATATGGTCTAGTCCCTTATTGCAACAGCCCTTTGAGGTAATTATTGTTATCCCTGTCAGGATGACACACTGGAGGCTCAGAAATGGAAAGCGATTTACCAAAGGTCACGAAGTGCAGGTGGCAGAAGGGGCCTGACACCCATTGGTTCTGACTCATCGTCTACTCCCTCTTGGCCGTCCTGGGAAAACAGTTGATATCCGCTGTATCCAAATCCTCTTCAGATATTCACAGCTCCATTTCAACTGCTCGGAGGTCTCGGTTTAATCTGGGTTCTTGGCCGTGATATGAGTGGTTGAGATGGCAGGAATCATGACCTCTTGGTTATTGTTTTTTGTTTTGTTTTGTTTTTTGTTATTCTGGTTGTTATAGTAGGAAAAAGGAAGTGACATTTACCGAATGCCAAATGCTTTATATAGTTCATCTCATTCAGTTCTCACAGCAGTCTTTAATAGAAGGAGGCATCATTGTACCTGTATTGCAAATGGGGAGACTGAGGCTCAGAGAGGGAAATAACTCATAAGTGGCAGTAATTGGATTTGACCAGGGCCCTCTGACTTTAGAGCCCAAGTTCTCTTGGTTGTACCACAGCTGCCCTTACACTATTGATGTTGTCCTTAAAAGTCAATATAAACCCCACAAAAGGGCTGTTATTTCTGGAGGTCACTGCTGGTGGGTGGGGGAAGTGTGGTCAAGGGTCAGTTTCTGGGAGTGGCAAGCAGGAGCTGGCCTGGTAGGACAGGGATCCTCCAGGGCCCGGTGCCCTAGTGGTCAGGTGGAGGGGGTATAGCTGGTTGGGTCTCCCCAGGGTAAGTACTGCCTACTTCAGGCTTGGTGTTTTCAATAGAGTCATGGACCAGGCACACTTGTGCACATCCTAGGAGGCCCCTAGAGATTTCTTGCTCCAGTCCTCTGGCTTTCTAAGTGAAGACACAAGCTGAGAGAGAGGTCAGGACATGCCTGAGGTCACTCACCCAGTCAGGGGCCGAGTGGAGGCTGGTGTTAGGTGAATGGCTGTGACTGTAGGCTGGGACCTGGTCTCTAGGCCACTTGGACTTACTTTCCTTCTTATTCAGAAACTTTTATACCACATGCCCAGATTCACACAGGGAGGCTTTTAGATGAAGGGACAAGCTGTGCCTGAGCCAGCAATGGTAGGGGCTAGGGGTAGGGCTTTGGGACTCTAGGGCTTGCTTGGAGCTGGCTGACCTGGCTGATCATCCCATATTTCAGGCCACAGCAGACACTGTGATGTTGGTACTAGAGACAGAGTCCTAGTCCTGCCTACTCTGTATGACCACAAAACCACGAGTCCTTTTTACTGACTGGACCTCAGTTTCCCCATCAGTAAAACAGAGATGGTGGTCTTACCCTCCTGGCCTTACAAGGCTTTTGAGAGAAAGATGCATTTGAAGGTGCCTGAGACTATGCAGATTCAAGGCCCATGCATTGTGCAGCCTGCTCAGTGGCAGAGCCTCTTCCCCTTCTGGGATGTATGGACAGAGGGCAGGTGGAGAAGGGAAGCAGAGAGCCCTGAGTCTGGGCTGACATCTGTCACTAACTCAGGGCCAGTTCTGTACTCTCTCTGGGCATTCATCTTACCTTCTGCAAAATTCTGAG
Organism: Pan troglodytes; assembly: GCF_028858775.2. Taxonomy (NCBI): domain Eukaryota; kingdom Metazoa; phylum Chordata; class Mammalia; order Primates; family Hominidae; genus Pan; species Pan troglodytes. The sequence goes on from NC_072404.2 coordinate 36,637,209, forward strand.
CCTTGCAAACTCTCCCAGCCCTGATATCCCCTTTGTTCTGTTTCTTGATACAGCATAGTATCTCAGGGACCTTCTGATGGTGGACAGAGTTGGGAGGTTTGGTCCTTGCTGGCATCCTGGGCAAAGCTCTCTATTCCTCCTTCTCTGTCTTTGGGTGATACAGGCATCCCTGGAGGCTGGGTCATCACCCCAGACCCTTGGTTCAGGGTTCTGACCCTTCGCTGCCAGAATGCTGCAGAGGTTGGTGTCAGGGCAGCCAGGGCAGCCAGGGCCAAGCCTATTCTGTGAGTTTTCACCCCCTGGTCAAGCCCATCTCTCCTTTGTGCTTATTGGATTGAAATCCCAGCAAGCTCTGCTCCCTGGAGGGGCCCCCAGTGCAGGACAGCTTCCATTTTGTCTGGTTCTGGGCCCTCCTGGCTCCTGTCATCCAGCTTGGTGCCTGGTTCCTCAGGCTGTGCAGAATTCTCTGAGGGCCCAGGGTCATCCAGCCCCCAGGAGGACATGGAGGAGACAGCTGCTCATTAGACTGGATGGTTAAGTCAGTCTTTGGTAAGGGACAGTCACAGCTGTGGCTCAGGTGGCCTGTGCTCCTAGGATGCTGCATGTTCTTGGAGATCCAGGGGCTGATAGAGGAGAAGGATGGGACAAGCCTCCACACTGCCTTCAGCCTGTGTGTTTCATGTAATGGGCTTCTGCCTGTAGTATTGCATTTGAAGAAAGGGCTCTGAATCTAAAAAGATTTTGGAGGCTACTTGTGTTGGTTTCTAGGGCTGCCATAATGACAGACATTCGTGTCTTATAGCCCTGGAGGTGAGAAGTCCAAGATCAAGGTGCCAGAGGGTTGGTACCTTGTCAGACCTCTCTCCCGGGCTCGCAGGTGGCCACTTTCTCACTGAGTCCTCACTTCATCTTTTCCTTGTGAGTGTGCATCTTTGTTGTCCCTCTGTGTGTCCAGATTTCCTCTTCTTCCAAGTCAGATTGCATTAGGGCCTACCCTAATGGCCTCATTTTAAGTTAGTCACCCCTTGAAAGGCTCTGTTTCCAAATACACATTCTCAGGTGCTGGAGGTTAGGACTTCAACATATGAATTTTAAGGGGACGCAGTTCATGCCATTACACCTCTCATCTTGTCCAGGCCCCTCATGCTGCAGGAGGGGAGACCGAGGCCACACAGCAGGCTGGGACTAGCCATGTGGATTACCTTCTCTCTGGGGCAGTGCTGAGGCTGTTGTTCCTCTGCTCAAGGACTCCTCACACTCAGCTCTCCAGAGAATTCCCGTATTCCCCTAGAGGGAGGTCTGGGCATCTAGATTTGTAGATTTGCCAAAGTTATAAATCTCTTAAGCCATAAATCACTCCTTGGCATCTCTCTGTCTCGAATGCCCTGATATGAAATGCAGATGTTCCTCCCTTTTAAGATCTCAGTGCACTGCTGAATTTCCCATCGTGTTTGCACCTAAGGATGCAATTACCATTTCCTCCCATTGTCCTTTCTGCCTGTCCCCCTGCTCCCAGCTGACGCAGGCTCTCGAGCCCACTGGGTGAACACGAGGCAATGAGCTTATGAAGATTGGACTGCTTCTAAAAGCTCCGGGTGGCATGGGGCCAGTGATGCTTATCGGCCCCCCCTCAGGACCCTTTTGAGGTTATTTTCTTCTCTTCAGAAGATGCTTGTATATGCTGCAGAGAGCATTTCCATCAATTCTTCTGCCTGAGCTAGCGCCAGCGAAGCGCTATGCTCTGCCATGAGTCACTCCCAGCTGGCTCCTTCCCAGGCCTGCTGGGCTATCTGTGGTGGGTGAGCCTCAACCACCCTTCCCAGAAGACCCCCAAGCCTTAGTGGTTCTCTGCAAGCTCCTGCAAGGGTAACCCCAGCTCGTCTTCTCATGTGGACCATAAACCTTCCGTGTTTGGCCATGGTTATTAAAAACCACAAGCAAGTGTTTTCCCCAAGTATTGTGGAGCTGGAATTGCTAAACTTGTTTTGGAAGCAGACAGAGACCCAGGCATGTATTTTAGGCTTGTGGGCTTATGGCAGATCTTAGATTTAAAGCATAAATTGAGACCAAGTTTATCTTCTCCTCTACTGAAAGGAAAAAATAAATGCTCTGATTGCTAAGCCCTTCCTACCCTTGGGTCTCCTCTCTAAATCTTATACCTGGCCCCTCTCTTTGGGGTGTGGTTGAAGGAAGGGGGCCAGGCCCTGAACACAGTGCTGGGTGGCTGTGTGTGCACCCCCAGGGCCATGTGTGCCCCCCAGGGTCGTGTGTGCCTCCCAGAGTCAAGTGTGCCTCTCAGGGTCATGTGTGCCCCCAGGGTCCAGTGTGACCCCCAGGGCTGTGTGTGCCCCCAGGGTTGTGTGTACCCCCCTGGGTCGTGTGTACCCCCAAGGGCTGCATGTGACCGCCAGGTTCAATTGTGACTCCCAGGGTCGTGTGTGCCCCCAGGGCTGTGTGTTCCCCCCAGGGTCATGTGCAGAAGTGGGGGGGACAGGCCTGGGACCCAGGCTCCCTGGTCTCACCTTGCCCCCCAGAGCCAGCTTCTCTGTGCTTCTTCCCACATCTATAAAATAGAGACAGGAATTCCTACTTCAGTCGGGGCTGGGGGTTGCAATTGCCACCTGCTGAGCACAGTGAGTAGATAGCAGCTCCTTCCCTGTGTGCTCCTTACAGGGCTCTGTTCAACAGAGTTTTCATCTCCCAGAGGGAGTTACATTGGGGTGGCTAAAAGGAACCATGTGCTAATGGCAGGCTTCCTAGCAGGACAGCAAGCCGGCAAGGAGGATGGAGACTTGGGAGGGTTTTCTGCCTCACGTGTGGCACACCTCTGCTTACCGGGATACTGAATTGTTCTGGTTCCTAGCGGTGCTCAGCCCATTTCTTTCAGTTTGGGGAATGTCTTCAGCAAAGTAGGTTTTCACCTTGCATCTTTTGAAGGACTCCATTCTGAGGGTGGAACCACAGTGGTACCAGGGGGTGGGGGCACAGGCCTCAGAGCTGGGCACCCTTGAGCAAGACATCCCTTTTCTGAGGCTTGGTTTTCTCAAAGGGTTTTAGGGAATAATGTGCGTACAGGGCCTGGTGCAGGAGCAGGTGGTGGTGACTGTTACTCTATAACTCAAGGAAACATTAGAGTCCATTCCTCCCATTTTACAGGCTGGCAGACTGAGGCTCAGAGGTGGAAGAGTGTTCCTCAGTCTACACCATTGGTAGTGACAGTTGGGATGTGAATTCAGGACACTGGATTCCAAACCCAGGGTCCTCTCTACTGTGTCACGCTTCAGTTGCTGTTCTCTGGTGTAGGCAGAGCCCTGGTGCGGCTGGAGTGGAGGCCATTGCCCAGAGAATGCAGTGAGCTCTACTCTAGGAGGCCTGGGCTCTAGCCCCATCCCTTCTGGGTGGGAGCCTCCTCCATGGAGGGCACAGAACGGAGCACTCAGGTTCCCACCAAATCTGGAATTCTGGGTTTAAGCCTGGAACCTAAGGGGAGCGCCTGGTCACCTAGTGAGGTTTGCAACCTGGGTCAGGCAGAGCTGTGCTAACAATGCTTCTTGTGTTTTCCAGCATCCGCCAGGACTTTGATGTCCCCACCAGCCACCTGATTGGAGCACATGGCTACTGTACACAGGTCAGGGGGCGCTGTGGGGCCCAGGTGGTCCTTCCCCCTCCTCTGTCCCTCAGAGAGGGAGATGTCCTCCTCCCTCCTCTTGCCCAAGAAAAAAGCAAGTCTTTCTTGCCTCTGCCAACACTCTTCAAACAGCTTTCACGTGTCCACCTCTGCTGGGTTTCACTGTCATGTCATGGAGACCTAGAAAGAGAGCTCAGTTTAGCTTCTGTTTCTGGACAGCTTTCTGTGCACTGATCTATGTGCTCAGAGCTGCAGAGGATGCAAAAGAGGCTGAACTCAGACCAAAGTGCTACACAGCCCGGAGCCCAGGACACAGGGAGTGATGTCTCAGGCATGGGCCAGGGGACCCTGGGTCCAGCTGGGGAGATGATGGCCCTGGCCTCTTCTACGTTTGCACAAGGTATTGTCTTTATAGCCACCCTTCCCTTTGCATCTTTACAAAGGGGCCCTCAATGGACCTCACAGGGGCAAAGAAGACCCTGAGCACAGTTGCTTGTCATCAGTCCTCTCAGTCACCCAGGTGACACCAGGGAAGGGACCTTTTCAAGATGTTACCTAGTGAGCATCAAAACTGGGAGCTCAGCTCTACACCTGGCTTCTATCCATGCCTTTCTCCCCATGATGAGGCCTCCCAGAGCGGCCACACAGGCCACAGTGAAATCTGGCTCTCAGCACATGGGGGGCCACAATGCGTAGCATGGACAGGCTGGACAGAGCTGCACATCTTCTGGGCCCAACTGAGGACTCAGTTGTCCTGGGGGTCCTGGCTCACTTGCGCCCAGCTCTGGAAACCTACCTGGGCACCATACAAGGCAAGCTTGGGGCCTGTGGTTTGTCCAGGGCACCCACAGAGGGACCGTGGGGTTGGCTGCTGCCCACCACCCTAGAGGAAGGCCTCACGGGGAGTGGCTACTCTTCTGGCTGCCCGGGGTGGCCTCACTCTCACTCCAGGCATCTGCCTGCCCCATGGGAGCTTTCCCTTTTCTGGGGCAGAGAAGGATGCTGCCCAGGTGTGGGCAGTCAAGCAGGGTGCAGAGGAGCCCAGATCAGAGTCTGGGGCTGGGTCCCAAGCCCTGTTCTCTGTTTCACTCACAGTATGAGCTGGGGCAGTCTTTTTCCCCTCCTGTGTGTCAGTTTCCTCATTTGTACAAGAGGCATTTGGACTGGACCAGGGCTGCTTACACTTTGAATGAATCCCCTAGGGGTCTTGTTGAAGAGCAGGCTCAGATTCAGTGGGTCTGGGCTGGGGCCTAAGATTTTCAATTTCTATCAGGCTCCCCAGGGAGGGCGATTCTGCTGGTCCATGGACCACACTGAGTAGAAAGGGACTGCTAAGCTTTGCCATTGTGTGACTTTGGAGTCTAGGAGCAGGGAGAGGCCTGATGCCCCTTCTTCACCATCTCAAGAAGGCTTCCTGCTATGAGGAAGGTTTTAGACACAGATCAGGGAGCAGGGGCTTTTATCCCTCTTGAAAAACCAGACGGGAAAACTCGAACTTGCCTGAAAAAGGCTGTGCCTTTCTCAGCAGCTGCTGCCCCTGACGTGCATTATTTTACAGCAGATATTTCCTCCAAATTCTTGTGTCTCATTTCCTCTACAAGGACACAATAAGTCCCCTTTGGTATCTCCCTCCAGTGGGGGTCCCTCTGCGGCCATCAGAGGAGGCCTCTTTTACTGTCACTGGGGCAGGGGTATTGGTGTTAACTGAGGGATTTATTAACCCCCGATGTCATTTTCACGATTCAGGGGAAAACACCTCTATAAACTCTGCCCTCCAGAGTTTACACTGGTCAAGGGCCGTTCTGGCCATTCCTACGTGCTCCACTGTGGGAGTGATGCCTAGCTTCTTGTGTCACAGGCAGCGCCAGCTGTGGCAGAAGGTGGATGAGACAGAGAGACCTGCCTGCCCTAGTGCTGGGGCTGGGCTCGCGCAAATTCCTCCTCAGCAGGCCCTTAGAGGCCACCCTTCATCTTGAATCTGTGCCCAGGCAGATAGTACCATGAGGGCAACAGGGTTGGGGGAAGAGGGAAGTCACATGGGACAGAGAGAGCCAGATGTGGGTGGAAGCTCAGCTCTGGCCCTAATGGGCTGTGTGGCTTGGGTAACCCGCCTGTGAGCCCCAGTTTCTCCATTCCTAAGAGGAGGTTGGATCCTTGGTTACCCTGCATAAGGAAGGGACCTTCCAGCCATGTTGGTACACCAAAATGTGGGAGGCATGGGTTGCAGGTGACTGCTGGAGGAATGTTGCTCCACACGTCACTGTCTCCAAGTTCCAGGGTTGGCATGCTTGTTGGCTTGCCAGGTGTGTAGCTTGAGTCACAGGACCACCCAATGCCTCATGCCACGTAGCAAGACAACAGCAGAGGCAGAGCTAGCACTCACACTTGGGCTTCCTACTCCCACCTCTCTGCTTCTGTTCTTGCTGCCTACTGAAGTACCTTCCTCGGCTTTCCCTGCCCTGTTAAAACCCCACCGTCACTAATGAAGTTCAAACAAGGCCTGGAGTTTAGTTATTGGTACTGCACCATGGTCAGTTTCCTGGTTGAGATAATGGGCTCTGGTTATGTAAGATGTTATCGTTGGGGGAAGCTGGGTGAAGGGTACACAGGAACTCTCTGTACTATTTTTACAACTTCTTTTGAATCTAAAATTATTTCAAAATAAAAAGGTTTCTTTAAAAAATAACATCGTTTAAGACTCACCCAAATGTCACTTCTCCTTAAAGCTGCCCTGACTCAGTCATGTGGCCTCGTATTCATCTGGCTCCAGAATACTCCATGCACACATTTTTACAGCCCCAGCCACATCCTGCATTGAGTCAATGTGCAGACATGCACCTGACTCCACAGTCTAGACCCAAAGCACATGTCAAGAGCCATGTCTCACCCTCTCACCAGTGCCCCCAGTAGCCTACAGCATAGGACAGGGTCCTGTGAATGGTTGGTACTCAAGGAGTGCTTGTGGAATAAAGGTGGATGGGTGCCTGGAGTTACCTTGATGAGAAAAGTTGGTGCCTTTCCCACAGGACTTGTGGGAGAATTGAAGTCACAGCCTCCTCTGCTCTCAGGCTCTCTCCCTCCTTGCTTTCCTTCCTTCTTCACCCTTTTTCTCTTTCCCGTCTCCTCTCCACTCTTTCAGTAACTGATTCAGACTTGATGAGTCTTTCCCCTTTCTCTCATCTGCAGGAACTTGTCAATCTGCTCCTGACTGGGAAAGCTGTGTCCAACGTTTTCAACGATGTGGTTGAGCTGGATTCTGGGGATGGGAACATCACACTTCTCAGAGGCATTGCTGCACGCAGTGATGTTGGCTTCTTATCTCTCTTTGAGCATTACAACGTGTGCCAGGTACCCAGATGCTCACGTTCACCACAAGTAGGGGAGCCTGACTCTCTGGAGCAATGAGGAGGGAAGGGGGGAAGGAAAGCTGGACTCCACTTCTCAGAGCTGGCTGAAATTCGGGTCCAGTTAGAATCACAGAGGGCTTGGGAAGAAGTACAGCTTCTCTGCTGTGGCTACAGGCCTGTAATTCAGATCAGACCCAAAGCCAGCTGATACCGTGTTCTGGGGAAGATGGTTTGAAAAGGACTTCGAGGGATTTCTGCCGTGATTGCCTGTCACAGTGGCTGCAGCTGGTGTCTGTATGGTGGGGGAGCCTTCTCAAGGGACAGGAACTTGAGGTCTTAGGCCTCGTGTTAGTTTCCTAGTGCTGCCTAACAAAGTACCACAGACTGGGTGGCTTGAAACAACAGAAACTTAACTGTCTCACAGTTCTGGAGGCTGGAAGTCCAAGATCAAGGTGTCAGAAAGGCCATGCTCCCTCTGAAACCCATAAGGAGAATCCTTCCTTGTCTCTTTTAGCTCTCGGTGTTTTCTGGCAATCCTTGGCATTCCTCGACCATATAGTGATGCTTCTGTAGATGTATCACTCCAGTCTCTGCCTCCATCCATCATCACAGGGCCACCTTCTCCCTTTGTGTCTTTTCTTATACAGACCTCAGTCATATTGGATTAAGGGCCCACCATACTCCAGTATGACCTCGTCTTAACTAATTATGCCTGCAACAACCCTGTGTCCAAATGCAGTCACATTCTGAGGTACTGGGGGCTAGGATTCAACACATCTTTTTGGAGGCACAGTTCAACCCATAGTAGGCCTCACACATCCTGTTTGTTGGCATGTGGTCCCTCTGCATCCTGTGTCACTGCAGCCAGGGGCTCAGAAAGGGCTGGGCCCCCAGGTAAAGCTGGATAGGGCATGGGTGACTGTACCTCTGGAGAATGTGGCCAGGTGCTGAGGGGGCTGGGCAGAGGAGCACTGGACCCTGCCTTCTTGTTCCAGCTGCCATGGAACATTTTTCTGAGCATTGCTTTCCATGGCTTCAGAGAGTCCATTGTTCTGTGGTTGATTAAATGGGAAAGGTTGTCCTGAGGGGCAGCAGGAGCGCTTTTCACAGTGGCCACCCCCTGCAAAGATTCTTGGAGGGTCTGGATGAGGCCTCATTCACCACCTATCCTCAGAAACAGGACACAGAGATTGACTCAGCAGGGCCTTGCAGATAGCGCCAGGCGATTCCACCCTGGATTTTCAGGGTGGAAAAAGACTAGGGTTTTAAGCCAGGGCTCAGTTTTACCCACCCTTCCCACATGACCACATGTTGGGGGGGTGTGCTGTGTCTTGCTAATGACCCATGTGGTGCAGCCCCCTCCCCAGATCCCCTCTCTGGATGATACCCCCAGCATGCCAAAAGCAGACTTCTGGGTCCCAAAGACATGCGGGAAAAAAGAATGAGAGTAGCTGCTTCCTGGCTGTGCTGGTGTTAGGAGGGAGCCCAGGAATGTGGCTGGTGAGAAGCACCAGGGCTCTCGAGCACCAGACCCTGGGTGTGCTCTGAAAGTATTCAGCTCAAAATTCCATGGGCCAAGAGAGGTAACCTTGGCTAGGCTCATGGAATTCCCAGGCTCACCATGAGCTCTGGTTTCATTCTTGGGTCGAGGGCGTTGGTCAGAGAGTAAACTATTTTCCTGTGGTCTGTGGAGGGTACTTGATGGGAAAACCAGTTGGGGTCATCCTTCCCTTGTAATAAAATTGAAGAAATTCAGGCCCTACAACCATCTCCCCTCCTTGTGGGCTTCTTGGATCCGCATAGACCCTCTGCTGTTCTGTGCTCAGCTGAGGACTGGGAGTTTTGTTTCCCTGCAGTAGGTGGATGCTTCCTTCCTCTGCCTTGCAACTGCAAGCTCACTAAGGAAGGAGCCCTGGCCTCCTCTCCTCCTCCATGAGCTCACCGAGGGCTGGGCCTCAACCCCTGCCTTCCACTGAAGACTCAGGGCCCAGCAGCTCAGACAAAGCCCTTCCCTCTTCTTCTTCTTTTTTTTTTTTTTTTTTTGAGACAAGGTCTCACTCTGTCACCCATGCTGGAGTGATCTCAGCTCACTGCAACCTCTGCCTCCTCTGTTCAAGCAATTCTTCTGCCTCAGCCTCCTGAGTAGCTGGGATTACAGGGGCATGGTTTTTTTTTTTTTTTTTTTTTTTTTAAGTAGAGATGGGGTTTCACCATATTGGCCAGGCTGGTCTTGAACTCCTGACCTCAAGTGATCCACCCACCTCAGCCTTACAAAGTGCTAGGATTACAGGTGTGAGCCACTGCGCCCGGCCCCTTCCCTCTTCTTTAACACCACCTTCCATCCCTTCTGTCCCCAAGTCCCTCGGACCCTACACAGTTAGCCACATTGGACATAGAAGGAGTCCAAGGGGGTCCAGCACCCAAGCCTGGACCTGGACTCAGAGCCAGGGCCCCTGCTCTGGCCTGGCCTGGCCCTCTCCTCAGGCAGCACAGACACAGCCATGGGAAGACTGGCATTTGGAACAGCCTGGGCCATGACGTCCACAGCGTTCACTCACTAGCAGGTGAAGCCTCTCACTTGCAGCTTGTCTCCAGGCTTCTCACTGCAGCCTGGGGTTCTGGGGCCCTCACTGGGTATGTGGGAGGAGGAGGTCCCACCTAAAAGTGAGCTACCCAGATGACCCATACTCAGGGTGTACCTGGGGTAAACAGATGAAACTCTGGGCTGGAGAAACTCACCCCCTGCCATAAGTAACTGGCCCGGCCTGGCTGTGTCCTGCAGGACCTCCATGGGCTATCTGTGACCCCACCAGCTGGTCTTGCCCATCTGACTTCCAGCTGGCTCCCTCAGTCCCACACCTGGCCCAGGACAAGGCTCACCGGTAAGGGGTGGACTGCATTCTAGGCTGCAGTTGGAGGCCAAGCCCCTCCAGGCTGATGGTCATGGTGGTGATGGGGGACTGACAGTCCAGGAGGGATGGGGTGGGACAGGGAGTTTAGCCTTAGCACTTCTTTCATGACCTGCGAGGCATGTTCATTGCCATCTTCGTGAAGGGACCCACAAAGGAAAACAGCTTGACAGGCAAGAGTTCTGAAAGCTCCATCCTCCTCCCATCCTCCCCAGCTCAGAGATGGCCACCATCCACCCATTTCCTCAACCAGGAGCACGTCCTCTCCATCAGGAGGACATGTGCCTCCCCCTGAAGTTGTTTCTCAAGCCCATCCACTTTCACCAGGTCAGAGCCACCAGCATCGCTGATTTTGACACCTGTGACAGCCTAGCCAAATTCAGCTCCTGTCCCCATCACTTTCCCCCTTTCCAATCCTGTCCCTTCACTGAAACCAGTGTGATCTTTAAAAATATACACACGATCATATCATTCCTTTTCTCTGGACCCTCAGTGGTTTTCCATCCTCTGAGACTGTTGTGAGCTGAACTATGTCTCCCCAAAATTCCTGTGTTGAAACGCTGACCCCCAGTACCTCAGAATGTATTAATAACTGTATTTGGAGAAAGGGCCTTTAAGGAAATGATGAAGGTAAAATGAGGTCACTAGGGTGGGTCCCAATCCAGTATGGCTGGTATCCTCCTAAGCAGAGGAGGTTAGGACACAGGTCACACAGCAGGAAGTCCTTCTGAAGGTACGGAGAAGGCAACCATCTACAAGCTCAGGGGCACGGCCTTCAGAAACAACCCTAGTGACATCTCAGACCTCCAGCCTCCGGAACTCTGAGATAATAAATGTCTGCTGTCTGAGCCATCCAGTCCATGGTATTTGTTATGGCAGCCCGAGCAGACTAATGCAGAAACTAAAATCCAAAACTTCTCACCACCCCCAATGCCCTGCCAGACCTGCACCTGCCTTCCTCTCCCACCTCAGCCCACACCACTCTCTCCCGCAGGCTGGGGCTTCTCTCGGGCTCTCTCCCACCTCCTGGCCTTTGTGCACGCTGCACCCTCCACCTGCCCAGCTTTTCCCTGTTATCGTTTTGACTTAAACGTTACTTCCTAAAAGGCAGCCTTTCCTGCCCTCATAACCCCATCTAAGTAGGGGGTCCTTCTCATTGTCCCCTCCATACCTTGTCAATCACCATCAGGGTATCTTAATTCTTTCCTTCATAGGGCCTCTTCTGGATTTTAAGCATCTCATTTCATCGCCTTTAAGATGCAAACTTGCCCACATTTGAGCACTTCTGAAATTCTGATGCATTATTACAGTTGATGGTGTGTCAGACTTTGACACACCTGCTTTTTCTTACTTAGTGATACAAAAAATAATGGCGAATCTGAGGGCATCCTGGATTCACTGAAGTGCAGTGGAAATGTGTGGGTTTGATTATTTAACTAATGTGTCATCCCCATCAATCTGGTAAGCTCCGTAAGGACAGCACTGTTCTTATTGTCTCGAGCACTATGTCCCCATTGCTGTTCCTTAGAAATGACACACCATAACTCTGTCCTTAGAAATGCCACACCATAACTCTACGCAAGTAAATGCTGATCCTTTTAAGTGAGTGCTTCTAACCTGGCTGTCCATGGATGGCTTTAGGCCATTCACAACCCCCGCCCTAGAAGATTAAGTAATCCCTAATTGTGCTACATGTTCCCCCACCAGGACAAAGTCCCAGACTGTGCTGTAGGAAATGTGGCCCTCCCCCGCACCCCCCCACCCCAGCCCCCGACTGCAGCCTTGCCCCAAGCCTTTGGTTACCCAAGAATTTAAAGGAAGTGAATTTCATCTCTGGAAAATGTCACCCACTTGGAAAGAGGCTCCTGAATGAGGAAACTCATTTATAAAGTCTATGGGCAGCTTTTTTCCCTTAATCTCTCGACTGTTATTTCTGCATGGCAAGCTGCGCTTTTGTCTCTCCGTTGGAAAATTCAGGGTGGCTGATTATGCAAAGGCCTGCTCCCTGGTTGGCTTCGGGACTCTCTCCCTGCCGTGAATGAATGCTGGGTCCCTGTGTCAGGGTTCCCTGTTCCTGGCGATGCCCTCACCAGAAAAGCCTCTTTGAAGCATGGAATGGAAGCCAAGTTTACGTGGGGTTTAGGCACGTCCAGCCACGTCCTGTAAGACATCTAATTCCCCCACACTTCACTAAGGAATGAGCTCTGCAGTCCACTTGAATGGCACACAGGGCTGGGGTGAGGCTTCGGTGTGGGGGGAGGGGACACTTGAACCGTAAGAAAGGATGAGTGCGTTGTAAAGACCGTCTCCCTACCTTCTGGAGGAGGCAGCTTTAAATGTGCAGGAATTTCACTGGGGACCTGATTCAGGACCTTCAGAGCACAGCCCCTCTGTCAGAGACATCCCAGACCAAGATGGGAGCTGCTCACCCACTCTCCTGTAAAGGGTTCTGGAAAAAGTATGCCCTTCTCCCCACTGGAAAAATAATTCCCATTCTTTCTTTAATCCACAGGCTGTAGCTGTAAATACCTGAGCATGCAAACATCTCCCTGGGGCTGGTAGGGATTAGGCTAGAATCAGCCTGGCCCGTGGCACGTACATAGCTGGATAAACCAGGGCCCAGGGTCAGGAGAGGCGCTGCCCAAGAAGTGTCAGGGGCTGGGGGAAAGTGCATGGAGGCCAGGCATTCAGGGGCTTCACAGGGGGCCCTTGTCACTTCTCTTCCCATTGCAGTCAAAATGCTAGCAACGTGCTGAGGGCCCTGGTGCTTATTCCTCTGTGTCTTCTTCCAGAAACACTTCCACCATGAAATTCCCCTGCTTGGAATGCTCCTTATCCAAGTGTTGCTGCAACCTCAGTGCCCTGCTGTACCCTGAATTTCTCTGGCCCTCCATTCCTGGCACCCCCACAGACTTCTCACTCAGACCTTTCCCTCCTGGCTCCTCAGGGCTCCATTCCTACTTGTCTTTACCGTGCAGTTCTAGTTCAAGTCCTGCTTCATCCATGAGGAATTTCATTCACCCAACATTTACTTACCCCGGGCTCCTGGAACTTAAGGGTATGATCTGTCGAGCATGAGGCAGAGGTGCTGCGGCTGAGGTGGGTGGGCACCTAGTGATGTGCTCCCTGGGAGCTGGAAGGAGGAAACTATTTCTGCTCCAACAAGGGATTTGGGAGATGCAGGCTGTCCAACGGTAAGCAAGCTCTAGGCTAGTGGACAAGCTGAATTTGTTTGAGGGGTGTGGGAAGAATTGGTTAGGAGGTCACTGCTGTGGTGCAGGTTGGAGGCTGAGTAGATCTCAGGAGGAAAGGCTGGCAGTGGGGGAGCTCTTGGATGCAGAATGAGCAGTACTGGGAACCATTAGATGTGGGGGATGAGGGGGCGAGTGATACCGGGTCTCAGGTCTGTATGGCAGAGGCCCTGCGAGCAGCAGCAGGTGGGGTGGCAGGGCAGGGATGGCCCTGGGAAACAGCCCGGTGGCCTGAGCAGCGTGAGGGGCTCCCAGCATCAGACACAAACGTGTCAGCAGGGCCTCTCTGAGGTCAGCCCTGCCTTGAGTCAGACAGAAAAATGCCCGGACCCCTTTCCCTGGGGACGGCATTTCACATCAGGCCTCTCCCTCATCCAGGTTGGCTGCTTCCTGAAGACCCCGAGGTTCCCCATCTGGGTGGTTTGCAGTGAGAGCCACTTCAGCATCCTCTTTAGCCTGCAGCCGGGGCTCCTGCGTGACTGGAGGACTGAGAGGCTCTTTGACTTGTACTACTACGATGGCCTGGCCAACCAGCAGGAGCAGATCCGGCTGACCATTGGTGTGGGCCCTCACCCCCCACCCCCACCCAACCCTGTCCCCAAGGAGCCTCCAGGCTGGTCACAGAAACCAGCCTTCCTATCCACCACCAACCCCCATGACAGAGAGCAGTGCAGACTCCAGCATCCAGACTGGGGGATCAGAGAGCCAATGCCAGCAGGGCCTCCCTGCAGGAGGTGGCCAGAGCTGGGCCTTGAGCAGTGAGTGGCATTAAGGGTGTTGGGTAAAGCCTACGCCACATGGTAAAGAGCCCTGAATACTATGCTGACAAGTTTGGATGTATTCTTCAGGCAGTGGGGAGCCATGGAAGGTTTTGGAATCAGGGTGGTGAGATCAGAAGTGTTTTTAGAAAGAGTATTGCGGTAGCTAAAGTGGGACACAGGGGTGGGGACCAGTGAGTTGTGCAGGTGAGAATGGATGTCAGGAATGAGGGTGGGTCCAGTTGAGATGGAGAGGAGGGGACAGGGACTAGAAGGGGGCGGGTCCCGGGTGTGGTCAGCGCTGACCTCAGGGTGAGTGCAGGGCCCTGGGTGACATGTGTGTGCCTCTCTCCTCCTTCCCAGACACCACCCAAACCATCTCTGAGGACACAGACAACGACCTTGTCCCACCCCTCGAGCTCTGCATCAGAACCAAGTGAGTCAAGCCCCTCTCTGGCTTTGAGCCTCACCCTGAATAGCTTTGAGGAGCCATGGTTGGGGGTGGTCAGGCCTGCAGGAAGGCAGATAGGTTCCTGGACCACCCTGATTCAAAGAGGTGTGGTGATTGGAAAGACACAGGTTTCTCCACTCGTGGTCACTGGGGCCCAGGTTCAGGAGTGTGTAGTCTGCAGTGGTGATGTGTCTTTAGACAGCTTCTGAGACTGCCTTCATGGTTGGGGGTGGGGGCTAAATGGGCACCTCTTGAAGCCCCTCCTCCCTCAAGGCAGCAGCAGCCAGATGTGGCAAGTACTGTTAGGCCCGAAGGAGGCAGGACAGGGGTGCTTACCTGAGGGTGGGGGAGGCTTGAGCAGGATAGGAAGCTGGGAGGCCTGGCCCAGCCTGGGGGTGGCAGGAGGTGCTGCCTGGAGCGGCACCCTCTGCTTGCGGAGGAGCCGGAGGAGCAGCTCCGCCACTCTGAACAGTGAGCAGTGTGCCTGTGGCCTCAGAGGCAAGTGGGACCTTCAGCTCCTCTGACCCAGTCCCTCTGTATTTAAGGGGAGGCTGAGGATCAGGCCAGGGGAGGGGAATGTTCAGTAACTGGGGTGAGTTGGGGCTCACCTCCTTGCTGTGTTCTCTGAGTGGGCCCCTGGGCTGGTGGGGCTGTAGCTGTCAGAAGTGCTCCCCTTGCTCCGGCAGGCCCTTCACAAAGCCCTTGGGGAATGACCCAGAGGCCTCAGCGTGCGTGAGAGGAGCAGCCCAGGAGGGAGAGGACTGGATCCTAGTCCCTTCTGGGGGAGCAGTGGAACTGGTAACCTTTATGAGTGTGGGCTCTGGAGAGAAGTTGCCTGGGTTCCAGCCCTGGTGTTGCTGCTTCTTGGTGTGAGCCACTGGACCTCACCTTCCTGCATCCCACTTTGTCATCTGTAAAATGGGGGTGATGCATACCTTGCTCACTGGACCTTGTGAAGAGTGTCTGGGACGTTACTAAGTGCTCCATGGTGTTTGTGCTCACGATAATGACCTCAGCCACTCCTGATTTGGTGTGATCTCAGAGAATCTCCATTTCTCTGCCTGTGAAATGGTTGGGGTTGTGACAGGGGGATGCAAAATGGTGAGGCCCTGCAGTGCTTACTGCCTGAGATCCAGGGGGCACAGCGAGCTTAGGGTTGATGCCCACCACAGGCAAGCGAGCCCTTGAGAGGAGCTGCAGAGAAAGAGAAATGTTCACATGGTGGAAACACCAGGAAGGGGAAATGGGAGGAGTGCCGAGACATCCTCCACATGCTTTGTCCGTCCGTCCATCCATCCGTTCGTCCATCCACCTGCCCGCCCCCTGAGCCAGGGATGAAGCATTCTTGCAGGGTCATGTGCTGGTGCTTCTTTCGTCGGGAGGATTAAGGGCACCTGCAGGTCGCTTTCCTTTCATGTACAAAGGGCCACTCATTCAAAGTGATGAGAGAAAGGCAGCAGTGGGGACAGGAGGTGACACCAGCCTTGGCATCTGTACAGGACAGCGTGGGAGGCCACAGGGCATCCTTCCTGCAGGTGGGCCTGTTAAGCAGGGCTCCAACACCCTGGACACAGCCGCAGCTTGCCTCTGGACTCCTGGGACCCTCTCTGAAGGCCTCCATCTGACTCTGTGTCTCTCTACCCCTCCCAGGGGGTGGCCCACCACCTGAAACCTCTCCACTGCCTCTTCTGGAGTAACTCCTTTTTCCCCAGAAATTATTCCACTGCATGACTCACCAAGCACCCCCCAGCGTGGGCCCAGGATTGGACTTCTTGGGCTCAGCTGTAATTGACAATTGTTTGAGATCGACCTGGGGCTTTGGCCTGCATGGAGCTTAGTCCATGCAGAGTGAGAGTCTTAGTGTGTGGACACGGGCCTGAATCTCCTCTTCCTCTTCTATTGGCTGCCTTCATCTCCCAGGACTTCCTTCCCCTGCCCCTTGTTCACTTGCAAGCAGGTGGCGGTGAGGTTATGTGGGAAGCAGAGAGGCTGCATGATTTGGGCCAGGGCCCTGCCCTTCTCTGCCCTCACATCTGCTTAGTGTCGTGTGAGCTTGGACAAGGCTGAGCCCCACCATCTCCTTGAGCAGTCATGGATGGAAAATAATTCTATTTGTGTAGCACACAGGGGCTAAGGGGAGCCCATATGCATTTGTGGCTCATGCTTGGGGAAAGTTTGCTCCAGAGCAGTGGCCTTCAAGCTTCAGGGGCATCAGAGTCACCTGGAGAATATGTTAAAACACAGATCACCACCTATAATCCCAGCACTTTGGAAGGCCGAGACGGGCAGATCACCTGAGGTCGGGAGTTTGAGACCAGCCTAACCAACATGGAGAAACCCCATCTCTATTAAAAATACAAAATTAACCGGGCATGGTCGCACACGCCTATAATCTCAGCTACTCGGGAGGCTGAGGCAGGAGAATCACTTGAACTTGGGAGGCGAAGATTGCAGTGAGCTGAGATCATGCCATTGCACTCTAGCCTGGGCAACAAGAGGGAAACTCCGTCTCAAAAAAACAAACAAACAAAAAACCCAAAACCAAAAAACACAAAGCGCCATGCCCCACACCAAGGGTTTCTGAGCTTTTTATTCAGTAGGTCCAGGATAGGGCCCAATAATTTGCATTTTTAAGGAGTCCTCAAGTGATGCCGATGCTGCTGGTCCCAGGACCACACTTTGAGAACCAGGTAAGGGCAGTCCCCACCACCCCCCCAACCCTGCTGCCTTGTGAGAGTTGGGTATCAAGTGAGGCATTGATTCTCTGGCCCGCCATAGCACTGGGCCAGGGGAACCTTCTTCCTGGCTCCATTAGCTATCCCCTCATCCCCAGGTCTGTGTTCCATGTCTGCTAGAACTTTGCTGACACCAGCTGCCTGCCTGTTCCATTTCCCCCATCAATCCCCCATCATGGTGGGTCCACCTTGGCAGTTATTCCTAGAAAAGCTGAGTGGGTGAGTGGAGAGTGGGAACACTGCCCCCATACCCACCAGGTGACATACCACTGCAATGGGAAACAGCAGGCTTAGGGGTAAGTCCTGCTGTCTGTAGGAAGGCCCCACCATGTCAGGAAGGGGATACATGTGACATCGTGGCATGAGCTCAGGTCATTTCAAAGGCTGCAGTGAGAGCCCAAGCTCCTGATAAGATGCAGCTGTGTGCCCACAGCATCTTGTCCATCTTGCTCGGTAGGTGGGGCTGCAGGGTAGGCCAGTCTGGTGGGCAGGTAGAATTCCCCCACATCAGGTCAACCCTCATAGAACCCCTGGGCTGGACACCATGGAAGAAACAGCTGAGTAAGACTTGGCTCCTGCTCTCAGAGAGTTTGCCATCAGCCAAAAGTCAAGTTTGGAATCAACCCTGTTACCAGTCTAGGGAAAGATGCACCACCCACCCTTAAACCCAGCTCTGTTGCCCTGCAAGAACCCCCAAGCCACACAGCTGGCTGTCTGGCAGCTTGCTTGGCTCTACAGAAAGGCCTTTGGGCACCCCCTGTTATCACCTCTTCTTTTACAGACAGGGAGATGGGGGCCTCCAGAATGGAGGTCCGTGTCCCAGCCACACTTTGAGTCACAAGCTCCAGGGACTGTGGCTTACGCTTTTGCTGTCCCAGCCCATTGGAAGGTCACTGAGTGGGCAGTGACTTCCCACCACCTGGCTTTGTTGCCTCGGTGACATTGCACAAGCCCAGACTGCTGGTTTCGCCTTCAGAGAAGAGCATCCTAATTCAAACCATCCCAGACCCCATGTGTCTCTGCTCTTTGCTGTGACGCAAACCTCGGCCTGAGAGAGTCTCCTGTTACCTTTGCTTGTGTCAGGAATGTGGGGTCTGTCCCCTGCCCCCTCCCCCTGTTATACTGTAACCATCTCAGCAAAAAACAGGCTAATTTATTATGGTCATTTCCAAATGAGACACACACAGTGACCTCTCTCATGCTTCCAGCCTGGCTAGAGTGAGAAAAATGAAACGGTTGTCAACAGTCCAGAGAAAAGAGGAAAGAACTCATAACCGGAGCCTGGGGCTGGGGCACAGATGTTTCTGTTCGGAGGTGCAGACAAGAAATTGAAAATGTAATTCCAGCTGGGTATGGTGCCTTCGAGGGGCAGAGGCAGAGCCCCCGCCTCCCTCAGCTACCCCCACTCCCTGCGGAACCTCCCGTTCAGCTTCCATGCTGACCGTTTTGCCCAGGCTCCCTGTCCATAGTGCCTCCCACCCATTGGAGGAGCATTCTCTGGGCGCTGTCACTCCCACTGTCCATGCCAGCCCTCTTCTGATGCCCTGCCCCCCACACACATGCCCTGTGCTGGCTCTGCAGTCATCAAGCTGTGTGAGCTCCAGAAGGTCTGGTTCTGCTCCCAGCCTTAGTTTCCCCATCTGTCCCTGGAGTCTAAGGATCCCTCTCCTGAGCCGCTGTGAGGTTGAGAGAAGAGCTGTGGAAGCACTGCCTTTCCTGTGAGCCGCAATGGCCTCTGGGCATGCATTGGGGAGGAGGAGGAATCAGGTGGTGGCAAGTTGGGCCAGGGCTCAGGAGCAGGCAGAGAGGAGAGTGCAAGGCAGGGCTTTGAAGCGTGAACCAGCGAGGACCATGGTTTCCCTGCTGAGTGCCTGGGAGGGTGGGGCCACTCCCTAAGCAGGTGTCCAGGAGGAGCAGCTGGCCTGGGGGGGTCATGTTCATGCAGCAGCACCCCCACCTGCCACCTCCACCTGGAGTCCAGGCTTCAGGCACTGGTGAAACCAGCTTTGCCTTGGAGCCTGGCCTGGGTGCTGATGGGGACCCGCGGGTGGCCTGGCAGTCAGAGAACACTTCTGCAAAGAGGAATCTGGATCTGATCCTGCAGGATGGCAGACTGGGCAGGGCCCAGCAGGGGTTAAGGCCCAGGGGTGAGGGATACCCACGTGGCTCATCCTAGAGCTGCTCCTCATTCCGAATGGCTGGAGCACGGGAACGGAAACTTTCACACAGGCCTATTTGTCTGGAGATTTAAAGCGTACAAGAGGCGTCCCTGGATGCTTTTCTACCAGTCAGGAGCTTTGAACTCAGGCCTGCTGTCTTGTCCTGGCTGACACAGGCTCTATCAGGCATCTTTTTCCCCATGAAAAACACTGGGTCCATCAACGTTGAAAAGC
Organism: Pan troglodytes; assembly: GCF_028858775.2. Classification (NCBI taxonomy): domain Eukaryota; kingdom Metazoa; phylum Chordata; class Mammalia; order Primates; family Hominidae; genus Pan; species Pan troglodytes. Next base: position 36,656,681 of record NC_072404.2, read on the forward strand.
AGTTAAGGCAGGTAACCACCCCTCTGTTGCAGTGATGCCTCTGGGGGGACAGGGCCTTATTTTCCACCATGAAGTGCCTTTCTCTGTGATTTTAAGTTGACTTGAGCACCAGGGACCATGGTGTTTTTACGGAGCGAGTGGTCTCAACGGGACAATTTTGTGCCCCTGGGGTTATTTGCCAATGTCTGAGGACATTTTTAGTCGTCACAGCCCTGGGAGAGGATGCTAAACATTTCACAATGCACACCACGGTCTCCACAACAAAGAATTACCCAGCCAAAATGCCTTAGGTACCGAGGATGAGAGACCCGGCTATAAACTGGCTGGCTGTCAGCCGCCTCCTGCATTAGCGCTGATGAATGAGTCTGGAACTTTGATTCTGTTTCTTCTGCTCCTCAGAGGTGTTTCCATTTCATCCCTCCCCTTTCCGTGCCTGTCCGCAGTTGTTGGTTGCATATGCAGAGCCCTTCTTACTTGTCCTTGTAATCGACTCACAAGCTTTCAGAACCATTCCAATTGGAGAACGATTCGATTCGTCCCCTACACTAGCACAACATGTGTCTTGGCTCAGCCCTTTCAGTTTTTAAAATGTCTCTGCTTTGATTTTCTATTGTAATTGCAAACTGCTTCCCTCTGGTGTTTCCAGTACTCTCCCTGCATTTGCACCTGTTGGCTGGATGGAGCGGGTTGGTTATGTCTGTAGAAAGCCTCAAAACCAAGCTCAAACCCAACAGCCTGATAGTAAGACTCAGCCACTGTGGTGACACAGATGTTGTCTAGTGGTAGATGAGTGTGACTCACCCCTGCACTGAAGCAGCTTGCCAGGATTCAAGGAATTTGTAAGTTGGGAGCTCATACGAGGTACTTCAGTCTTTCTGAGTGGGGAGGGTAAAGGCTTGAAAAGATAGAGAGGGGCGGGGTGAAGGGGCCTGGGGACCAGGCTGAGAGCAGGCATGTTGCTCTCCTTCCTGCCTCCCTTCTGCCACCCTCTGGGAGTCTGGGTTCAGGATGTGTTCCTTAGTGTCCAAGATTTCAATGCTTACCCACAAATCTTAATAGAACAATAAAAGCTTTTTAATGACACACTCCAAACTGCAAAGATGATGAACAGAATAAGAAAATTGAAAATCTCAAACGCTCATTGTGTTGCTGCAGATTGCTAAGGTGCTTTTAACCCAGCAGATGTAATAGATGAACTCAGTACCCAGGAACTGGGGTCAGCACAATGCCTTCCCAGCCTGCTTACCTAGAACCTGCTCAGTTGTATAAGCCAGAGCAGTGGCCATTTTCCTGCTGGTTGGACCTGTATTAGCCAGTATAGGACATCATCAGACTCCACCTCCAAATAGTATCAGCAATGGGCACTCACTGCCGAGGAGAAGTCTGACTTCACCAAGCCAAGCCAGTTTGTCTCCAAATATGGCACCAGTGACTCTTATTTGAGCAGTGAAGATGAACGCTCTGATATGGATAAATTCCATCAAAGTGGCTCAACCGCAAAACCCAATAGACTCCTCTGGATCTGCTTGACACACAGAAGCCCAGTAAATAGTCTGAAGCACTTGGATAGCGTAGAAGCACTTAATTCTTCCACATCCAATGGAGCAAGTGATGATGCTGGCATTTTCACTTCAAAACGATTGATGAAGGGGAGGTGGGGTTGTGGATGAACATGAAAGTGTTATCATATACCTCTTGTCACAGGTTAGACTGGGAATGGATCTCACTAAGGTAGTTCTTTCAGTATTTATTCTTGAAATATCTTTTAAAAATGTATGCAGATATTTTTGCACATCCAGATCTGTTTCTAAGCATTTATGACCAGAAGGATCCCAGGAACCAAATGGTTCAGGTGATAAAAGGGTACCTCTCAGCCTTTCATGCAGGCAGAAAAGGATTGATTGCCAAAAGGCCATACAACCTGATTTTGGGTGAGATCTTTCAGCATCACTGAACGTCACCAAATGACACGGAGGAGGACGCAGAGAAAGTTTTGGACACAGTTGCCCCAAACATTGTAACATTCCTGGCTGAGCGTGTTTTCCAGCATCCACCTGTTTCAACCTTTTATGCTGAGTGTTTTAACAAGAAGATACAATTCAGCGTTCCTATTTGGACAAATCAAAATTTCTTGGGTTGTTGACTAGGGAGCACAACGTAGGGCAGGACTGCGTCTTGTGTCTAGACTAGGATGAACGTGACATCCTTACATTCCCTGATGGTATGCACGATCTGTCCTCACAGTGCCCTGGGCAGAGCTAGGAGGAGAATGCAAAATTAATTGTTCCCAAATGGGCTGTATGCAAATAACTTCCACACCAAACCTTTCTATAGGAGCAAGAAGCACAAAATTGCCATTAAGATTTTTTTCTCCAAATGACAAGAAATCTTTCTGCTCATTCAAAGGGAAATGGAATGGTGTAAAGTATTCAAAATATGCAAGGGGAAAATTCAGTCTTTACAGATACCAAGAGGGAAGTGAGTTGGAAGAACGGAGTGAGTATGAACCTTGCTGCCTTTGGAAGGGACACTTTCAACCTAAAAATTAGAGACTTTGATGCAGCAATTGAAGGAAAGCACTGACTTGAAGAAAGACAAAGAGCCGAAGCATAGGAAAGAAAGAAAGAGATTCAGTGGAAGTTTAGGCTATGTCATAAACATGGGGAACAGTGGGTTGATGATGAACCATTGACTGAAACCTCTTGGTGGTTCCAAGCCTTCTGTTGGAAAATGCAACTGTGTTACTTTGGGAGAACCTGTTCCCACCCTTCTCATTGCAGTTCCAATGTCAGGAATCCTCGACTTTCTGGATATAGATGTACAATTCAGTTGAAGTGAGAAAAGCTTCCCCTTTTTCTTCCTCCATGGCAGTTAGATTTTCTTCAATTCTGAAGAAAATCTTCAGGTTTTGAAAACAAGATGTCTGTTCCCTGCCCAAACCTCATACTTTGAAAAGCATTTATGAATTCCAGCCTCAAACTCTGCACTGTAGAACTGCTGTGAGATATTCAACATCTGTTTCCTAGTTCATATATAGTCTTAGGATATCTGTATATGTATAATATACCTAGTGCCAGATTTTATGTAAACACTCCATCTGCTATAAATTTGATTCTTCTGAGTGTTTTTAGAAAATTAGCACCATGTGTTAAAATCAAGTGCTAGGAAATGTCATGGTCTCACCTATAGTAACTTTCGTTTTGCAACTGAACTGTTATTCAGTTGTCTCTAACCCTGGACCACAATTTAGTTATACTCCATGCTTCTTCAGGTTAAAAAACAAAACAAAACAAAAAACTGTCGTGTTACTGCAGTGCTCACAGCCATTCACTACCTTTCTGTGGCTCTCAGTAAAGCCCAGAACCCTTACAAGGTCCTGCCAGCTTCCCGGCCCCTCCCCACCCTCTGTCCCCATTGTTTCGCACTCAGCCATATCTAGGACTGCACAGGAGCCTCTAAAGTGCCAACCATTGGGCCCTACTGGAGAGCGGCTGGTCCAGATGTGTGTGGATCATTCATGTCAGTGGAGGGCCTCAGTGGAGGGCCCAGCAGTGCCAGGCGCAAAGTAGGTTGTGGCACAAAAGAGTGCATCACCTGCCGCCTGGCCTCTCCATTGCTCTCTGGGGTCCTAGGTGCATTTGTGTTTCGTAAGAGACTGGTGTGTGGGTTTGTGTGAATTTGGAGGGGTGAGATGAGCAGGATGGAAACCGAACTATTCAAAGCCTCCAAGACAAAACCTTCAGGAAGTGGAGGCAAGAGATGGGCTCTCGTTTGGGACCCTGAAGCTTGATCTCTCTTTGTCTCTCTCCTCACTCTACGCTTAGGTGGAAGGGGGCATCAGTGAACTGGAACGGCTCAGACCCCATCCTGTGACGGTTGGATGTGGGTAAACCCTGTGGTCCACCACTCATCACCTCATCACCGAGGATAACAGCTGAACCCCAAGCCTCTGGGGCAAGTCTCATGCACCCCAACCTGGGTCAGCATGGCTGCAGAAGCATCCAGAGCCTCCCTGCCCCTTCCCTGAAGGGCCCACCCAAGACTGTGCTGGGGACCCAGTGTGTTGCTGGTTCCCCTCCCAGCTGAGCTGTGACTGCTGAGTACTGGAAGGAGGTTGCCAGGGTCTCTGCTACCTTTGTCTGCATCCCTCCCTTGCTCCCCGCTGGGTGGTCCCTCACCCAGGCCTCCAATGTGGTTGGCCCTGGGCACTCATTACTTCTGGTAGCTGGCTTTCTATAAAATGAGTCAAACCCATGTCAAGGGCCCAGGCTCATTTGTTCTACAGCTGCAAAGAGCATGATGTGCACTGTCTGTGCTGATCATGGCTGGTATGGGGAATGTGGTAGGGTGATTCGCCCCAGAGCCCTTGTGAGGCCCCAGGAGAATGGAGGTGGACCTGGAGGGTAGGCTGGACCTGGCCAAGTAGATGCGGGAAAAGAGCCTTCCAAGGAGGAGGGACCTCTTGGCCATGGGGGGACAATAGGACGGGGATAAACAGAGGGACTGGGGACTAGGTGAGGTCCTTGGTACCTGTAGGGGGGGAGCATGTGGGGAGAGGGCTGTCTGAAAATCTGGATGGGCAGAGCCTGCAGAGCCCTCACATTCCAGAACAAAGATGGCAAAGTTGAAATAGGAAAAGTGTGATAATCACTCATGAAGGGGATATAGTAGTCTGAGCCTTGTTTGTTCCATTCATTGATATCCCACCAGTTTCAAAAAGAAGATGAGAACATGCAGAAGTGCGGTGGCCTGCTGATGACGAAGGGGGTGAGGAGAGAGGTTGTGTGAAAAGCATAGTGAAGGACTCCTCTGCAGTGGTTTACAAGAACAGGATGGATGCAGGAGCCCAGGGGCAGAGCACTAGCCTCTCAGGGTTTCTGTCACATGGCTGCCCATATGAAGGCTGCCGTCCCTGTACCCCACCCTGTCTGTGCCCAGTGAGTGCTGCAGTTGGGACTGTGAGGGGGCTGTGTAGAGGTGGGTGTGTATGCACAGGAACCAGGGGATGCACCCCTGCTGTGTCTGCTCTGGCCCAGGGAGAAGCCTAGGAGAGCCACCAGCACCGGACAGCAGCTTGTCCCCAGCTTCCATGTGTGCCTGGGGCTCAGGACACAAGCAGCTCAGGAGCTGTGTCTCTCTGCAGTACTGGCTACAGGAGACCCCTTTTATTTTAGGCGCCAGGCATGTCAGGGGTAAAACTGGCATTTGGTGGTGACAGCAAAAGCACTTGTCTTGTGTTCTTGTGGATGGGGCATGTGTAGAGGCCTGACTGTTGGTCTTTGGGGAGAGGCAGGCGGAGAGCCAGTCAGGCTGGGAGGGAAGTGGGAGGGTAGGGACTGCTCTGTCCAGGCTGTGCCGAGGCCCCGGTGGGGTTTGCTATGTAAACTCCAGCAGCCATTCACAGCAGGCTTCCAGCAGAAATGCTTCCTATATATCCCTGAAATGTTTATGCATTTGTTTTCCTTGGCCAGGGATAGGGCGCTCCAGCTGAGCACCCGGGCAGAGGAAATCGGTTTCCCAGCAGCAGCCTTGTTTATCAGCCTGGGAAGGAAAAGTGTGTCTTTTCAATGAAACTCACTTAACCTCCTGACCAAGGTCCCTTTGGCAGCGCTGGAGAAAACAAACTATTCCCAATGTTGCTTGAGAAGACCATTTCCAACAAATTACAAACCTGCTTCTCTAGAAGCCAGGTACATTGTGCAGTTTGATATTCCTTGCCTAGGTTTTCCTGGAATGGAAGATGAGCACAGCCCAGCACCACCCTCCCCCAGACCCAGACACTGGGACAAGTCCATGGTGCTGCCACCAAGCCTGCAGGAATGAAATACAGGCCCCTGACTCCTCACCCATGGGCGATCTCCATCCAAGGGGCAGAGTTTTCTAGGGAGACTGTGGGTGGGCTTCAGGGAGTCCAGAGCTGCCCAGATTATGTGAAAGTTTCCCCTCCCCTTGCAGTGGTCATTTTGGGAGAGGGAGTTGTGGTTAGCTTTTGTCACCTTTCCACCTTGCCCTTGGAGTCCTCCCCAGATGCCCAAGCTGGCTGTGGCTCCTCCGGGGAGGAGGGGCAGGGCAGCAAGGTCTTAACCTGTCCTGCAGCAGTGCTGGGTGTTGCTGTGGGCCCTCTGATGAGCACATAGGAAGTGCTGGCCTCCTCTTTTGTGAGGGGGCTTCCCGCTGCTAAGGACTGCCCCACGTCAGCTGATCCCCACTCCAACTGCTGCTATGGCAGCTCTCCAGCCCCTCTGCCAGAGCCAACCTCTCCTCCACCACCTTTATGGAAGACCCGAGTCTTCCTTCTGCAGGATCCACACTTGAACTGTGCAAAGCACCAACATATCATTGCCTCCCAAATCCTGGAGATCAGACCTTCCCCACTCACCCCATCTCCTGCCCCACCATCTGTTGGGAGCTCCTCACCTTTAACCTTCCCCACTCCATGCGAGTGTCCCACATCCTGGGGACACACATCAAGCTTTCAGGCAGTCTCCTTGAAGCCTCCCTCACTTGACTTTAGGAGTGGAGATTCACCCTCTCTGCTCCCCATGGCTAGGGAAAGGGGACCCAGGGACCCAAGCACACTGATGCTTCTCTCCAGAGACATCCTCACTAGCCCCTGACCTCTTCGACTGCCAGCCCAATACTTTCTTCATCCTCTCTTGTGGTGGGAGGACCATTCACAGCACTCTCCCTGTTAGTTCTACATAGAGGGAGCACCTGTCAGAAGAGCGGTTTCCAGAGCTGCAAGAATTCCCTGGGGGTCAGAGCTGGGCCAGGGCTTGGAGGGGTGTTGGAGGCTGTCCTAAGGCAAGCTTTGTCCAGACTCCACCTGACTGCTCCCCAGGGTCTCCATGTCTGAGCCCAAAGGGAACACAGCGTTGGGGGCAGGACCCAGCCCATCCAGAACACCAGCCATGGAAGAGGAGCAGCAGCGCTCCCACCTGCCGTGAGGGCCGGGGCTGGTGAAGTCTCAGAGAGGCTTCCACAGGCCCTAGGCTCTGCTAAGCAAGGGTGGCACAGCAGGGCGTCTCTGCCCTAGTCCGGATTCACCACTCAAAGTGCTGTCCTCAGACCAGCAGCAGCAGCACCGCCTGATGTCCAGGCTTAGAAATGCGGACTCAGGCTGTGCCCAGAACTAGTGGATCAGAGTCTGTGCTTTCACTTAAAGCCTGCTCTGGAGGTTGTGATTTTGTGGGGAGACAGTGTGAAATGCACAAGTAGCCCCCAAAATGAAGTACTGAAGGCATGTGTGGGAGGTGCTCATGGGCACATGAGGAAGAAGCTGCATCAGATCCCAGGCCTGAGTGCAGCCCTGACTCCACTGCTTCCTGCCTCTGGGGACTTGAGCACTTGACTCGAGCTCACTGGGCCTCAGTTTCCTCATCTGTAGAATTACAACCTCCTAGGGCCGGGATGAGGATTAAGTGAGTTACTACATGGTGCAGTGCTTAGAACAGGGCCTGGCACAGCATCAGGACTCGGTAAATGTTGGCTCCTAATACTTCAGTGAGATAGGAGGTGGTATCTCATCCGGGTGTTGGAGGATGAGCAGGGTTTTAACAAGTGGCGAAGTAGATGGAAGATCATTCCAGCTGAGAGGAACAGTGAAAGCAGAGACCAGGGAAGTCCTTGATGTCTGCAGGTCTCCTCTGGGGTGACCACAGTGTGGGAGGCCCAGAGCAGTAGGAGTGGAGGCAAAGAGCAGGAGAGGGCTTCAGACAATGGTCTGGGGCTGGGACGTTTCCCTGGGAGAGGAGAACTGCTCAGCGTGCTGCTTCAGACCTCTCTCTGCCTGGCAGGAGAGTGGGGTGTGGGGCAGAGGCTGGGAGCACATTGAGGGGATGGAAGTGAAAGATGGCTGGTGGCCTTTGCTACTGGAGGCCCAGTGGACCATCCTTACGTGGCCACTGAGCTGTTAGGGGATCCTAAAATTTGCAGGAGGCAGTCAGGTTGCCAAGTCTATTTGCAGGTATTTCTCCACCCACCACAGTCCGCCCTACTCCCTAATCATGCACTAATCCTCATGGGGCTGTGGGAGCTTTAATTACCAGGCAAAAATGCCAGGCATTTGCGATAATAGAGATTGCTTAATGCAAACTCCAGCATGAGGGGGTGGACTGATAGGTGGGTGGGGGAGGGGTCAGGCAGAACACAGCTATAGTGCCTGCGCGTGTGTTCCCGGCAGACCTGTTATGCACAGAGAGGGATCAGGACCCTGCTGGTCAAGGGCCAGTGGCTACCAATGCCTGTGGGTGGCCTTTCCTGCCCTTCCTTTTCACGCCATCTCCCAGACTGCGGCGCTTCCTTCCATTCTCCTGCTCACCTTCCCACAAAATACCCATCCTGTGTCCTGTTCCTCCAAGAAGTCACTGAAGGCCTTCTCCATTCAGATGGGGAAACCGAGGCCCAGATAGGAATCATTAGTTAAGAGTCCTCCTGGGCATTTCTTTTCCACAGGGGTCTCTTGGAGACCAGACCACCAGATGGTCTTGGGGCTGGATGGAATAAATCTGATGGGGGGTGGGGGTGATTCCAACCTGCCTCCTTTTGCCTCCTCTCTTGCTTCCCCCTCCAGCCCCACACCTCACCCACCACAGACCCCAGCAGCCTCTTCCCCAACTGCCCCTGGCTGCCTGCAGCCTTCCCTGGTGTTCTTTGATTCACCTGGGTCCTTGCCCTCTGGCTCCCCATGTCCATCTGTCAAATCCTACCCATCCCACAAGGCCAGCTCCAAGGCCCCTCCTCTAAGAAGCCCTCCTGGTTTACCCAGCCGACAGTTCAAGTCCTCCCCTCTGAGTGCTCACAGGACTCAATCACCTCCTCTTTCACAAGCCTAGGTCTTAATAGTTAGAGGGTGTCGGTCACCTGGCCACAGGTTCCTCTGTTGTCACATATGCACAAGCAAACACATAAGCACATGCACACACCCCTGTACACCTCTAGTGCTGTTTCCTTACCCCTGGGCCCAGGGCTCCTTCCTCCCTGCCTCCTTCCCTCCCCCAGGTACCTGTCCCACCCTGGGGGACAAGCCCAAAGCTCCTTCTGCCCACTTTGAGGCCCCTCCCCTGCTCACACCCACTCCAGGCAGAAAGCCTTGGCAGCTGGGTGTCAGGGCGGGAAGGTGCTGCCTGAGGCTCCAAACCGTTGGTTCCAGGTGTGGCTTTGAGATTAAACCTGGCGCCTTTCCTGTGGCCCTTGATAAGGGTGATCCTGGGTGTTTATCTGGCATTTTCTGTTTAAGGCCTGTCTGAGGTTCAGCAAAGTCCCACCTCCCCACGGAGCCCTCGGAGCCCTCCATGATAAGCACAGCACTCTCGGGTCCACCTCCCTGTGGCCTGCTCTGTGGGGAGCCCAGGGTTGGCACCATTCCTGGGCCCTGCCCCTCCCCTCCCCTCCCCAGCACAAGGACTGACCCTGAGGAGTGCTATTAATAATTATATCAGGACAGTTTCGTAATCAGGAACTGCCGTGCACGGGAACTGTAGTCTGCGGGAGGATTGTTCTGTTACTGATTGATCTCCCACCACCCTGCCCTTCAAACTCCGGGTTCAGATCCTTGGATTGTATTTGGGGGATGGAGCTCAGATGAGGGGAATCCTCTTGGAGGGCTGGAGCAGTCGAAAGCTTCTTGAAGGGGGAGGATTGAAACTGGACCCTGAAGGAAAGTGGGTGGGAGGAGGGGCAGAGAGCATTCCAGATAAGCAGAGGGTCTGGGTTGTCAGGGGCAAGGGGCCTGGGGAGTCTGGGGGTGGTGGGAAGGTTAAGGATGTCAGGGCTGTATCCTGAAGGGCTTTGAATGTCAGGTTAAGGAGCTTGAGCTGTGAGCACTAGGGAGCCATGGAGGGTTTCAGAGCAGGGCAGTGATGGGTCCAAGCTGTTTGGGAAGACTGATATGGCAACAATGTGGAGGACAGATCAGAAGGAAGACGCTAACTTCTTAGCTGGGGCCATGGAGAGGAGGATCTGCTGTGAGAGAGCCTACCTTTTTTTTTTTTTCTTTTTTTTGAGACAGGGTCATCCAGGCTGGAGGTGCAGTGGCACAATCACAGCTCACTGCAGCCTTGATCTCCTGGGCTCAAGCAATCCTCCTAAATCAGCTTCCCAAGTAGCTGGGACTACAGGTGTGTGCCACCATGCCTGGCTAATTTTTTAATTTATTTTAGTAGAGACAAGGTCTTTCTGTGTTGCCCAGACTGTTCTCGAGCTCCTGAGCTCAAGCGATCCTCCTGTGCAGGCCTCCCAGAGACATCCTGCCTTTTAGTGCTTCAGCCAAAGGAGCAAGGTGGTGGGCCCATGGACCCGTACCCAAGTCCCCGCTCTCTTCCCTGCTTCCTGGCAGGCAGATCTCGCCTCCAGCAGCGGTTCCCTCTGCCTGCTTCTCTGTCAGCACTGGTGGCTGCAGCTGTCCCGAGAGCATCTTTGCAAAACATCCCTGCCACATGATGAAGGAAGGCTTCCTCTGCCCCCCTGCCTTGGCAAACCATGAAGGAGGGGGCCTCAATTCGAGGAAGTGCCCAGGGCTTTGTTCTGGCTCCCACCATGGCTGGACCCACTGTCTATTGTTTTCCATGCCGTTGGTGACCTTGGGCCAGCTGGACTGGCTGGCTCCCACCTCCAAGTCCATTGCGGAAGACAGCCAGGCTGGCAGGATGATTTTCAGTCCCTAGGTGGTCTTGAGTAGGCCCCTGCCCATGGAGAGACTTAGTTTCCCCAGCTCTTGGGGGTCCCAGTTGGCATTATGGAGACTGTTTATCTCCTGAGGACCAGGAATCTCTTATTAGGCAGGAAAGTGAGTTCCCAGCCCCAGAACAGAGACCCATACCTCCTCCTGTGTCTGCTGTTGTTGGGGGCCCTTGTCCTGGACCTGTGGATCAGAGGCCCAAGTCTGTCTGCCATTCCCTCTCTCTTGGTTTTGGGGATCCTTGCTGCACCTACCACGGGGTGTGGGCTGTGAGAAAAGGGGCTTGGGTTGGATGATGAAGTGGTTACAAGCTTGTACTGGAATTTGGACCACCTGAGTTTAGATCTTAGCTCCAACCTCTCAGTTGTGTCACCTTAGCTAAGTTACAAAACACGCACACACACACACACACAAAGTGACCTTTCTGAGCCTCAGTTTCCCTGTCTGTAAAATGGGAATAATAACAGCGTAAACTATATAAGATTGGTGTGAGGATTAAGTGTAAGGTGCCTAGAAGAGTGCCTGGCGCCTAGTAGGTGCCCAGTAAATGTTGGCTCTTTTGCCATGAGCTGATAGGAGGGTGTGGGGGTTGGGGCAAGTTCACCTCACTGAGATTCAGGAAGGGTGACCGTATGAGATGCTGTGATGTAGTGAGGTCTGCTGGGCATTGTCTCTGTGGACTGATCCCTGGAAATCAGTCCCTCCCTGTACCTTTCCAAACCCAGCCCTGAAAGGCAAGGCCCTCCTCTCCTTTCCCTGGCTCTCCAGGCCCCATAGCTGCTCCTGGGCCAGCTGGATAAATGGCTTCTTCTCTGCTTGCCCCCTTAAGGCTGTTCCTCCCTGCTCTGGGCTTTGGTTCCCTGCTTGTGAAAGGAGGTGATTGGATGAGGAGGCCCTGCACAGCAACTGAGCCAGCATTCCCAGCAGTGACCACTCCTGAGACTGAGATTGAGGGCAACAGGGACAGACACTGTGTACAGCCCCTAACGAGCCTGGCACTCACACCTCCCTGGTGACAGATAAAGAAACTGAGGCTCAGCCAGCCAGGTGCTGGCTCAGGGCCTGAGGCTAACAGATGGCAGGTGCCCAAGCTCTCCCTGCTCGTTCCTCGCCTCCCAGAGGATTTGCTGGGATTCTGGAAGGCCCCCAAGCAGGGCAGAGGAGAGGGTGGGGCTTCCTGGAGCCCCTCCTCTCCTATCTTCCTTTATTTCCTGAGACTTATTTTGGGGACTCTGGAAAAATCTGTGAGTGTCTTGGTTTCTATACCCGTGTGCTATTGTGTGAGAACCCAGCCTTTCCTTCAATTCAGACCCCTCCCCTCACGCCTCACAAGCAGTCCGGAGGGAGAGATGGGTCAGTGCCCCTGTCTGGCTCACCTAGAAGGCAGTCAGCCCAGGGACGTGACGCAGCCCCAGTGCCTCCTGCAAAACCCACTTCCTATCGCCTCTAGGCCACCACAGAAAACGCCAAGCACTTTTTCCTTCTTCCCAGCTAAGGCAGACACACCTTGGGTTTATTTATCTAAGGATTTTCCATTTCCTTTTCTGGAAAGTCGTTTGGGTCCTGCACGTTGCTGTCTCCACAAAGGAGGCTGGGAAGAGAGGCACGTGTCCCCAAGAAGTGAGAGTGGGGAAGGCTGAGAACCCAAGACCTGTGGGACTCAGCAGTGCTCACGCTGACACCTGCCTGAGGCCGTGATGATGCCCAAGGCCTCTTGGGGTGGCCTGTCATAGGGATAAACCTGTTTTAGGAGTGAACAACCCAGGCCAGAGCAGTGACTTCCCCAGGGCCTCATGGCACGAGGCTGCCAGGCCTCCCTTGCTCATGACTGTGCTCACAGTTGTCTTCAGAGGCCCTAATTGAGCTTCTCATTCAGCCCTGGCTCCCACTTGGACGGACTTGGGTGGTGTAGGACTCCCTGAGGGCAGAGCCCCTACATCTTTACCTCTACATCCCAGCCTGGGTGCTCCCGAGGCAGAGCCTGTCCTCCTCGTCTGCACCAACCCAGCAGTGGGAAGCAGAGCATCCCCATGGATCCAATTCAGGCTATGGAGAGAAGACAGGCTCACGTGGCCACATCCTGGCGGCAGCATGCCATCCCCGCTCCACCAGCTCCTCCCTGAGAGTCAGAGCCGACCGTGGGGAGAGGGGCAGGGAGGGAACCTCCCCTGCTCCTGCCGTGGCTAAAAGCCCACCCCTCCTGGCCCTCTTTCTGCTTGGACCTTCCTCTCCCCAAACCACCTCCCTTCCTTTATACAAACAAATCTGTCTGCCATGTTCCCTACTCCAGGAAGCCTTTCCCGATTACTGGAAAGAGGTGGGGCTCTTCCGCTGCCCAGAGATCCACCTCACCCCTTCCTGTGGCTCAGGCCTGGTCCCAGCTGCCCACCCCTACACACCAGGGCAGCATGGTAGAGCATCACAGCTCCAGGGTTCCTCCATCGGCAGGGGCGTTTGAGTCCACTAGTGCCTGAGCCAGTAAGTGATGGAAGGATGGTTTCCTGTGGGCATTGACCCTGGCACTAGCTCAGGCTGGGCACCGGGGCACTGTGTTATCAGAACCATGATGACTCCGCATCAGGGATTCACCCTACTGAGGTGCCGGTCTGAGTCCTTTCCATCAAAAGCCCTGGTACAGCCTGCTTTTCAAATCTCCTGATAGGAAGATCTGCTTGATCAATTCCCTGTATGGCCAGAATTGGGGAAAAGACTTCCTATTGGTGACAGGCAGCTGTCTCTGTTATCATAGAGTAAGAGTTGGTAAATACTTCTTTCCTTTCTTGCCATGACTTCCAGGAAGCACAGATGGAAAGTGATGCTGAATGGCAATCTGTCTGTGATGCCACGAGCAGCTTCCTTCCTCTCTTTGGTTTTATTTTCACTAGATTGTTGTTAGGAGTTTTTCTTGTAATTCAGTCCCTTAGTGTTCAAAGTGTGGTTCTGGGACCAGCAGCATTGGCATCGCCTGAGCGTTTGTTAGAAATACATAATCTCAGGCCCCACACGGCCCTACTAAATCAGAATCTGCATTTTAACAATACCCCCAGGTGTTTACGCTCACATTATAGTCTGAGAAGCACTGATGGAATCCCAAAAAACTTTTTAAATCAAAGTTGCATGAACTAAGACCTGTGATGCGTCTTCCCCTTTCCTATCCCAATTTCCCTACCAGGGGCCTCCCACGAAGCCCTGTCCAAGCCCAGCCACACCCCATTCAAGCCCCACCCCTTCCAAGCCCCACCCCTTCCAAGCCCCATCCCTTCCAAACCAGCCCTTGTTCTGATTTTGCTCCTCATTCTGCTCCCTGGCAGGGTCAGTTACTGAAGGCTGTGGGAGGGGACCCTCTGTGTTGTGGTCTGTAGGGATGAGGAAGATAGCGAGCTTGTGCCCCAGGATCGGGACCCTCCAGAAGCTGGCTGATCCCTCACAGACTAAGTTGACCCTCCTATGGCACTGGGCCCTCAGGGTTCTGCTCCTGGGCCAGGAGGGAACACGAGACTGTTCCAGGCAGGGCAACTGTTTCTTCAGATGCCTTGTCCGTGCATGCACACGTGTGGTGCACTCCTGGTGAATGGGACATCACAGGTGGTCACACTGGGCCCAGGTACTGTCACCAGGACGAGGCAGGAGCAAGGAGGGCCTGAGAGACCTGGGAGTGGTTGGCCTGAGGAGCTGCAGCCCCAGGGAGTGGGTCCTTAGTCCCGCTTCTGCTCCAAGAGCTGTCACTAGGTGGAGGGTGCAGGAAGTGTTGGATCTGCGGCCTGCAGGGAAGCACTGGGACAGGGGGCTGAGTTCCCGGAAGCCACATGTAAGGAGCAACCTTCGGAGCTGGCCCACGGTGGGACCAGCTGCCCAGGAAAATGACCAGGGCCCCACCAGGGGAGCACCCACGTGGGGGTTAGTGGCCCTCCAGCAGGGATTCCTCCAGGGGATTCCAGAGTCTGAACATGTGTGCTCCCAGGCTGCCTTTGCGAGGCCTTCAGATCCACAGGCTCCATGAGTCCAAGCTCTGCCTCCTGCTGGAAGGCTTTGTGACTTCTGCCCTCCTGATCAGCTTCTCCCCCACTACTCCAGGTGTTTGTGAGTCTGGGCACCCTTCCAGCCTTCGAACCCAGGGCCTGGACCTCCTCTGTCCACCCATCCTCAGGCTCAGCGGGTAGAGAAGGGCAGGAGATAAGGGCAGACCCATGATGCAGGCCTGGCAGGCCCCTCCATCTTGGCTAGCCCTGAAAAATGGCCACTTCCAAAGCCTCTGGTTCTCGAACACCAAGGGCTTGGGGAAGGACCCTCATCCCCCACACCCAGGTGGCTGCTAGTGCTGCTGTATTTAGCCTTCTTTACAGGCCTGGGCCTGGTGTGGGGACCCAGGCTTCCTGAGTTCCAGGCCCTGCAGCCCTAACCACATCTGGCCCTGGCTCTTCAAAAGCCCCCGTGATGCCAGCCTGGAGTGGGGTGTTCAGGGAGGAAGTGGGGACACGGGTCCTGCCTCGGTCATGAGGCAAGTCCTCTGCTCTGCTGCATGCCCTGCCGGCAGCCACTTTGCTGTTTATGGGGCTGGGGAGGAGTAGGTCGAGACTGGTTCGCTGTGTATGACATTGGGGAAGTTAACTGAGCCCATGGCCTCAGTTTATTTTGGTGCTATGGGGTTGTAATGGCCTGCAGATCCTGCTGCTGTGATGTTCCAATGCTCTGGTGACAGGAAGGCCTGGAGGATGTGGCATGGGGGGCCTGTGAGGTGGCTTCCCAGGACCTGTGTACCTGTAGAGCAACATCATAAAGCAGGAGGTGTGTGTGCTGGGGTGAGGCTGGGGAGCTGGGAGCTGGCTGAGACAGGGGGCCAGGGCAGGGGACCATGTCATCATTTTCTCATTAGGTGAGACAGTGATCTGTCCATGTGAGATGATCTTGCTGGCCCTGTGGGCTCCAGGAATGTTGGCTTCACATGAATAGATTTACCAGATGGACCTCAGAGGGAGGGGGATCTCTGGGTGGGCGGGGGCAACGGTAGGCCCTGCCCACCCTTGCTTCCACCCTTCCAGGCCTCACCCACCGCAGCCCCTGCCCACAGCA
Source organism: Pan troglodytes (assembly GCF_028858775.2). NCBI lineage: Eukaryota > Metazoa > Chordata > Mammalia > Primates > Hominidae > Pan > Pan troglodytes. The sequence goes on from NC_072404.2 coordinate 36,672,429, forward strand.
TCCTAGGGGAGAAAGACCAAAGGAGTGTTGCCCCACAGGTGGCCCTGCCCCATCCCTGCTCTTAGTGGCCCAGCGTACCTTCCTAACAGTGCCTGGTGAGCTGGCAGATGGCAGGTCCCGTTCAGCTTTGAACACCTTCCCAAGCTGCTGAACACGGAGCCTGCTCCCCACCTGGCTGTGTATAGAGAACTGGGTCAGGCCTAGTCTCTGCCCTACTCAGGGTTTGGGGTACCGTCTGGAGATAGAGACCAGGACACATATATCAAAGTGGAGTGTCCCCAAGAGGGGGCCCAGGAAGCAATGCAGTCACAGAAACACCCATAGCTTCTCTGTTCTGCCATTTAAACTCAGCTCTCGGTGAGGACAGGAGGTGAGGGAGGTCCCTGGATGAGGGGCAGCACAGGTGGCAACCGCTGTGAGCGCTCAGAGGGGCCAGAGAGACAGGCTCAGGGCTGCAGGTGGTGGAGGCCACAGTGTACATGGCACAGGGCTTCAGAGGTGGCAGGGTGGTAGTGACCACAGTGTGCATTGCTCCATGTGTGTGCATGTATGCACATGCGTGTCCTCACATGTGTATGTTCAGGCACACACATTTGTATGTGTGTGCACACATGTACGGGTGTGAAACGTGCATCACGTGTGTGCAGATGTGTGTTGTCTGTGCGTGTGCACGTGTGTGTGCAAGTATGTGTTTGTGTGTACATGAAGCCCATGCACTGTCAGAGGTGGAGGAAGGGTTAACCAGGCCTATTGCCAGGTCTATTGCCCGGTTGTGACTTGGCAGGGCCTGCGGCAGGGACTGCGGACCCATCCTGAGGGAGGAGAGGGTTAGGGACCCACCCTCCACCTGAAGCTTGTTGCATGGTCCATGTGAGCACAGCTGGAGTGTGCCCACCTCCAGCCCCGCCCTGTGTGCTGCTGGCTGGTGGTGGTGGTGGCAGTGGTGGTGTCAGGGCCACATTGTGACTTTTGTGTGCCAGGGTTCTTTGGCCTTCATGGGCCCTTTCCTCCAGACATTAAGATATTAGAAATTCAATTTTACAATTGCGTTGGCATTAAGATGAATACATGAGTCCTGGTGGTGAGGCCTGTTTGAACAGCCCTGAGTGCAGTGAAGAAGGAATTTCACCAAAGCTCTGGGGCCACCTGCATCTAGGCCGTTCCACCATTGGGCCCAGGAGGGAACATGAGACTGTTCCAGGCAGGGCATCTGTTTCTTCAGCTGAAACTCACTGAGCTTTGCATGCTGGGAACACCGAAGACGCCAGGGAAGCTTTGGCCTTTGAAGCAGCTGGCTTGAACCCGGAAGCTCCCAGAAGATCAGACTGGGCCAGGAGGCGGTGGGAGCAGTGTCAGTGGTCACGGCGCTCTCAGGAGGAGACAGAGCCAAGGAAGATGCAGTGAGAGGTGGCAGAGGCAGCAGCCACCAATGACAGGGTGGGACTCACACCAGGGGGACAGATGTCATGGGAGCCTCCAGGAGAGAGAGAAGTGGACAGAGAGTCCAGCACCCAGAGACTCCCTGTGGAGACACCTGGCTGGAGGTGCGGGGTGGGAGGGGGTGGGGAAGGGGAGCATGAGAACCGCAAAAGGCCAGCAGATGGCCCAGAGCCATGAGGCAGTGGCTGCTGACTCTTCAGGGACTGTGGTGTCAATGGGGGAGTTGACAGGCCTCTATCTTGGCTGAGGCCCTGGTTGGAGATGCAAAAACATCAGGTCCTGGGGGGCTGGGAGAGTAAAAGGCAGGGTCTCCTGTGGATTCCTTTTGCTGCCCAGGCCTCTTGGTTCCTGGTCAGGGAGGTCACTTTTCTGAGTCCTTGCTGCAGCCTGAGGAGGAGGTGGCCTCTTGTTAAGCAGAGAAAGGAGGAGGAAGAGGCTGGGTGTGGCAAGCAGAACAGGCCAGGCAGGACTGGAGACCCGGGGTTCCAGCCTAGCTCCACCCTGCCCCACCAGAAAACCCTCTGAGCCTCAGTTTCCCATGCACCAGAGGAGGACGTCAGATCCGGTGCTATTTGACCCCCTCTCCCAATCCTGGTGCTTTGTAATCTAACAAGCCAATGTGGGAGACTTCTGAGGGAGCCCAGGTCGGGAGGAGCAGGATGGGGGGCTGCTGGGGCCTAGGAGAGAGGAGGAGCTCGGCGTAAGGATGTGCTCCAAAGCCACTTACACACATGACGCTTCCTTCCAGGGCCCCACAGCGCCGAGGCCACTCCAGGCAGAGGCCCTTGTTTGCTCTGCCCTCCCTAAGGGTGTGGGCTGGCAGCCTGGCACAGATGCCACCCCCAGCTTTTTCTGCAAGTGAGGAATGCCTGCCCTTTCGGGCCAGCAGGGATTCCTCACCCTCAGGGCAGGGCTGGGGAAAATGTGACTTCACCCCTTCCTGGACTTCCTTCCCACAGAGTTGGGGTGGAAGTAGGGCCCAGCCTCCTCAGGGCACCCTCATTCTGAGAGTTCAGTCTGACTCTCAAATCTCTGCCCCCATCCCTGAATGCAGCACCTCAAGCCCTCACGGACCCCAGCCTGGCTGATGGCAACTTTTTCCCATCCTGTCTCTGTGGCTCATCCTCTATGGCATGAAGCAGGGACCATTGCTGGAGAGTTGATGGTAAAACATCAGAAAACCATGCTTTCCAGAAAGAAGTGAGTGCAGCATTATCCCTGCACCCCTAGGACAGTAAGCCTGGCCAGTGCTCAGGGCAGGCAGCGGCAGGGGTGAGGAGGGGGTGGGGGCAGGGAGAGAAGTGCATGGGAGGCAGTAGCCTAGAAAATTACTAAATTGTTCCAGCTCTGGTGAATCACTGGTGGCCCGCTAAATCCGCTTTTGATTTAAGAGAGATCGTGTGACACCTAAATGTTCAGGAATTATCTGTCAGACAGGGAGGAATTCACAGGCTTTGAGAGGTGGGTGCCTATCTCTTCTCTTGGGGGATTGAGATAGTCAGCAGATGCCACCAGGATTGGCCCCCACATGCCCAGCCCTGTGCTCAGCTCTGCAGCGGGGCATGGTGGGCAGAGACACAGAGGCCCAGGCCCTGCTTCGGGGATGGTGGGCCTGGGATGAGCATGGCCTTGGCCTTCGCCGAGAGTTCTCTTGTGAAGGAGGGGTCAGGAGGGGCTGCTGCAGCTGGGGAGGAGGGCGATGGCACTGTGGCAGAAGGAAGAGTGTGGGTGCCAGCACCCAGGCACGGCCAGCCTGGGGTATGGAGCCGGGGCCTCTGTCTAGAGCAGGAAGGTATGGTGAGGACCTCAGAAGGACAGCCACTGGAGAGCTCCAGGCAGAGGAACTTGAGAGGCCCTGGGGCCATCCTGTCTCTTTTCTGGGTCTGTGTGCTCTGGGCCTGGGCCCTTCCTCTGCTCCCCTGGGCTTGGAGAGGGCTGGCCTTGCCTCGTGCAAAGGACCACTCTAGACTAGTACCAAGTCTGGCCCATGGCCTCCTGTGGGTGCAGGCCTGTGCGGGTGACCTGAGAGCCGGGGCCGGCAGGTCAGAGTCAGGAGAGGGATGGCAGTGGATGCCCTGTGCAGGATCTTTAAGCAGAGCCAGGAGCCACTGGTCAGTTGGGATGGATTCACTGGGAGGAGCATTTTCTGATTTTTCACCACCTCCTTTCTTAGCAGCCTCAGGGACTGGGTCCTTTCTTCCCACCCTCCATCAGGGTTCTCTGCCCCAATTCAGGAAAGCCTGAATGATTCTGGAAAATTCATCCAAGCTGTGGGCGAGCTGATGGTGACTAGATGGTCAGGACCAGTCTGCTGTCTGAGTCCCCTCCTACCCCAAACTCCATCTTCCTGGTGGCCCTCCTGGAGGGAATGAAGTCACTGTTTCCCCTAGCCAGGCTTGTGGGTGGGAAATCCCTGCTGGCCCCAGAGGAATGGTCCATCTCGCCTCAGCCCCTCTGCCCTGCACTTAGCAGAAGCTTCTGGCCAGTGATAGCCTCAGCCACACCCGAGGTCTGGACCCTCAGCCAACATCCGAGGCTCCGTCCACTCTCCTCCGGATGAAGCCCAAGGCTCTTCCACCGGGAGACAGGGCCCAGACAGTCCTGGGAACAGCCAGCTCTGGCTGGAACGTGGGTCTCCCAGGCACGTCAGGAATGAGGCACATCTGGAAAAACCTTTGCCGAGACCATTGCTGTCAGCAGGGCCAGGCAGTGCCCAGCTTCAGTGGCCTCAAGCCCCGCCCAGGGTTCAGAAGTGGGGGTGGGGGCTGCCCCTTTATTAGCTTGACTCAGGCCCGAGTCCATGGGAGGACCCAGGAGCCAGCAGAGGGCAAGGGAACAGCACCTGCTAAGTCAGGAAGTCCTGGAAGAGAGCTGGGCTGCACATAGTACCTGCCCTGGAGCCCAGCCTCCTAGGGCTCACTGCGACCACAGGGGTGGCTCTGGCTGCCCTCAGCTCCTCTGTTGCCCACTCTTAGCCCTGTGCTTCCATTCCCACCCCACCACCCTAATTATACAGGGTTGTTGGAGGGTGTCCCCTCCCTCCCTCCCCACCCCCAACCCATCCTGGCACCTCTCTGGGCCTGCAGCCCCCAGATTTTGTACTGGGATTTCTGTCTGGTAACCAGGTCATTGGGGACCCTTCCTGACAGGTGTGCAGAGAGCTGCATTTGGGCTCTGGGATGGGGGCGTCCTGAGTTTTAGTGCCAGCTCTGCCTTTCCTTGGCAAGTCACTTACAATCTGAGCCTTCCGGGGTTGCAGGAAACAGGCCCCAGCTGGACACTGTGTCCTTTCTTCCTTCCTTCCTTCTCTGGTTGGCCTCGATTTGTGGCAGATCAGGGAGAAGGAGGCGGAGGGGTTGGAGACGTCCCTGGGCCTGGGGCTCCAGCAGCAAGCCTTTCCCCTTTTTAGCCACATGGCCAGGTAACAGCCACAGGGCCCCTCGGAGGTGGTGGGCACATGAGCTCTGTATTGGCATTCCTGGCCGTGCCTGCATTCTGGTGGTGCCTCCTGGCGACAGCCATGCCTTCTTTCAAAAGATTGGAGCCATAATGGTGGTATTAAAGGCAGAGGCCACACTCACAAGGGGGAGAGGGTGGGAGATGCAAGGGGTGGTGGAGTGACACCCTGAGGACCCGCATAGCCTCCTGAGATTGGTGGGCACCTACCTGCCTGGACAAAAGTGCTTTGCCTGACCACTTCCCCCTGGTCCCCCTGGCCTCCTGCCCCAATGCAGAACAGGGGCTTCTGCTGAGCGCGCACACACACACACACACACACACACACACACACACACACACACTCCGCAATACCTCGATCATCAGCCACCGTGTCCTCACCTAACCTGCGGGCCCTCACACCAAGATGGAAACTGCATGTGAACAGGAGCTGGTCTGTCTGGCTCGTGGCTGTCTCCCCTGTACACAGAGCAATGTCTGGCATGTGACACACACTAAACATTTATCCAACTATATGTTGGATAAATTAGTAAGTTCCAGATGACTCTCACCCACATGGGCCCCCTGGAAAATCATGGGTCCTCGGCTGCACAGATGCTGACCCAGCCACGGACACCATCATGGACACACAGGACATGCCTGGGTCCATGCAGGCCCGTTTTCCTGTCTCTGCCACTCTGCATGGCCACACTGGCCTGAGTTCAGTGGCTCCTTGCGGCCTGGTACCTACTCTGCCCCTGCTTCTTTCCTCAAGTCTTCTTGGCTGGGTCCCAGCACCCGACAGCCTCAGAACATAGCAGGGCAGGGACAGGTGAGGGGAGGAGGAGGTGTGTATGTCCCTCAGTAGACATTGTCTATGGGAGATGCCCAGGAGCCTGTGGCCTGAAGGGAAATGGCCATGTTCCAGAGGACCCTGGTCTAAGGGGTGCCACCCCTGCCCTCAGGAGCCAGGTCTGCAGGAGAAACAGTTTGCCCTCCAAAACTTCAAGGTGAGGGGATCCTAGCCCTGCAGAGAGAGCTCTGGTTGGATGCCCCTGAAACTGACCAGAGAGCTCCTCATGTGGGTCAGTGTCCCTGCCAGGGCATGGGGCCAGGGGCCAGGGGCATGAGGGAGCCTCCCAGAGACTGGAATGCTGAGCCAGGGCTCCTCAGAGGAAAGGATGTAGAGGAGGGCCCAGGAAGTAGCCCAGTGGGGCCAGTTCCCTTTCCTGGACAGCTAAGAAAGTACTTATGACCTTCGGCCACCTGGGCTGTCTGAGCGGGCAGGGCCTGCTGGCCACCACTGTCCTGTACAGGCACTTAGGGGAATGAATCTTCCCCACCTGCAGCCCCAGCAAACACACACCAGGCTGGTCCCTGGCAATTCACCCCAAGAGCCAGGCCACAGCTGGGCAGAGGGGTGGCCAGTAACAGCTGGTGTCATTCTCTGCAGGATAGCCCCTGGACAAGAGGCATAAGACCCACTCATCCTTGCCCTGCGCCAGGCACACTTAGAAAAGTCCTCTCACCGGGCCTGTTTCCCACCTATAAATGGGAAGATGCCAACACTCCCGAGTGGGACTGTGGTGGGGCAGGCAGGAGGTGGGAGGAGAGCCCAGATCATCCCAGGCCCTCCCTAGGGGACGCAGGGGGACCCTCCCTTCTGGGCCTGGTTCTTCCAGCACGTTCCATGCAGCAGGCAAGAGGGCCAGGCCCAGGGGTTCCTGACAGCTTGCTGGCCCTGGAGTCCAGATTCTTGTTTGTTGGCTGGCGCTAGGCCTCTGGATTGGAGATGCCCAGGGCACAGGCGGCCCACGGGGATCTGCAGCAGGGCCTTGGCCCCTCCCTCTGCAAGGGCTCGTCTGGTCCCTCCCGCTCTCTGCCTCTCCTCATTTATCTCTCCCTTTCTGCTTCTTGGCTCTGGGTCCAGTCCTATCTCCCCTGTTTCAGTTTGTCTTTTCCTAGCCCTCTGCGCTCTCTCTGTCTCTCTCAGCCCTGCTTGTCTCACTGTCTCTGGCTGGGGGATCTGTCTCTTTCACTTCCACTTTTGCTCTATTTCCCTGCTACTGTCTTTCCTTTCTCCTTGTCTGTCTCTTCTCCTCCCCTCAGCCAGCATCTCTCTGTCTCTCCCTTTCTCTCCTGCTCCCTCCCTCCCTCCTCTCCAGCACCTTCCAATGCCAGGTGGGGCTGCCATTCCTTCCACCTTCCCAGTAACGTGCCAGTGTGACTGCCTTGAGAGGAAAGTCCTAAACTGTCCCCATCTTCACCAACCTGCCCTCAAATCATTGGTTCAAATCGCTCTCGAGAAGTTTGGGAGTTCCCAGGGCGGGGGCTTTCTAACAGCTCTGCCTAGCTCAGGCCTGCCCTCAACCGCAGCATGCAGGGCAGCCACAGACAACCTCTCTGCAACTTCTGATGCCTTCGTGCCCCCATCCACAGAGCCCTGGCTCTGGGGGACTGGGGACTCTGGGACATCCCTAACATGGCATGCAGTGGCCATGCGGGAGGACCTGACTGCCCCTCTGGAGCCCTGGGCCCAGGGACTCCAGGCCAGTGCCTCTCTGGGTCGGGATGGGGATGTCAGGCCAGCAGGATCATGGTACCTGCCTCCAGGGAGGGCAACGTCCACCCACTGAGTCCAGCCCACCCACCCCACCCACTCCGGAGCACCTGGCTCTGTCCTCAGGAACTCCCTGAGCTTTGCACACAGGGCCGAGACACCTGGATTTCTCTGGTTCCCTGAGTGGGGCCAGCTTGGAAGAATTTCCCAAAGCCTATTAGAGCAACGGCTGCCTCCTGCCTGCCTCCTTGGGCTGGGCAGGGCTGAGGGCGGAGGGAGAGAGAGAGGGAGGGGGAGAGGAGGAAGGAAAAAGTTGGCAGGCCGACAGCACAGCCGTGTCTGCATCCATCCAGAGGAGGTCTGTGTGGTGTGGGGCGGGCCAGGAGCGGAGAGAGGCCTTCCTCCCTTTGTGCTCCCCCCGCCCCCCGGCCCTATAAATAGGCCCAGCCCAGGCTGTGGCTCAGCTCTCAGAGGGAATTGAGCACCCGGCAGCGGTCTCAGGCCAAGCCCCCTGCCAGCATGGCCAGCGAGTTCAAGAAGAAGCTCTTCTGGAGGGCAGTGGTGGCCGAGTTCCTGGCCACGACACTCTTTGTCTTCATCAGCATCGGTTCTGCCCTGGGCTTCAAATACCCGGTGGGGAACAACCAGACGGCGGTCCAGGACAACGTGAAGGTGTCGCTGGCCTTCGGGCTGAGCATCGCCACGCTGGCGCAGAGTGTGGGCCACATCAGCGGCGCCCACCTCAACCCGGCTGTCACACTGGGGCTGCTGCTCAGCTGCCAGATCAGCATCTTCCGTGCCCTCATGTACATCATCGCCCAGTGCGTGGGGGCCATCGTCGCCACCGCCATCCTCTCAGGCATCACCTCCTCCCTGAATGGGAACTCGCTTGGCCGCAATGACGTAAGTGGGGTGTCCCTGGGCTTGGGGGGTTCTAGAATGATGCTGAAAGGCACCGGTTCCATCCTCTGCTCATTGTGCAGATGGGGACACTGAGGAACGGAGAGGACAAGAGGTTGCTGGAGGTCACGTAGAGAGCTGGGGGGAAGAGCTGGGGCTGGAACTCAGCTATGCATGCCTCCCAAAGCCTGTTTTCTGCCAGGCACTGTGGGAAGCTGAGATCCAGAGAATAATGGTCTTGCCAATGTCCCCTGCAGGGCATCTATTATGGGGAATAAGCTTGGCCAGCAGTTCCTCGCCCCTTGGCTGTAGCTTTTTGGCCCTTCTCAGTCCTGCCTGTGCCGCCAGCTCCCTCCTCCTGCAGCCCTGCACCCCGGGGAAACTTTGCCCGCTGTCCCCAGCCACCCTGAACCAAATGCCCAGCCTGTCTGCAGCTGGCTCTGCAAGTGTGTGAGCAGGACTCCCTCAGGGAGCCCCCCATATTCACACTAGTTTCCAAATAAACCACCTCTAGGAATCAAGAGAAAGGCCCTCTTCCACTCTTTTGCCCCTGAGAATTAGACAAAGATAAGGGAGTGAAAACACTCTCTGGGGCTGTTTGAAGGTACTTTTCCTGGATTACAGTATGGGCTGGGGGGCAAGCGCTGGGCTCCATGGTCTCCAGGCACTGAGAGGTGTGGCGTGTGTGTGCATGTGCGTGTGCGTGTGTGTGTGTGAAGGTGTGTATGTGTGCATGTGTTTGCCAGCATGAGTCTCTGTGCTTGTGTCAACTGTGTGCATGTTTGTGCTGCTGTGTAAGGGTGTGTGGGGGTGAGTTTGCAACACATGCCCATGGCTCCTGGCTTGAATGGGGTCTGGACTGGGGTCACTAATGACAAGCAGATGCTGGTGACTGGATGGCAGCTGTGGAAAAGAATGTCTCCTGGGCTGCTTAGCATGGCAAATTGGCCCTGGTGGCAGCTGCCTGCTGTCCCAGACACGGCCTTTCCCAGCTCCTCAGACAAGTGCAAACTCAGGCCGGGCTTGGGCCACAGCAGGGGAGGATTTGGCCCGAGAGACTGGGGAAGGCTTGGAGGATGTCTCTGAGGGCCCAAGGGACAGGTGAGCAGGCTTGGGGGTGCCCTTACAGGGAGGGAGAGAAGCTAAGGAGCAGAGAGGAGGACTCGTCTAGAGAGATGAGGCTGGCGGGGCTGTGGGCAGGGCATGTGGGTGTGGGGATGGTGTGGGCCATCTCTGAGGGCGCCTCAGAGATGGCAGATAGTGATTACAGCAGCTGTCCTCTCGCTTCCCAGCCAAAGTTCAGATCCTGCGGCTGGCAGCCCAGGAGAGGCTAGGTGAAGGTCTGGTGCAGAGGGCAGCTGGCTCAGCCTGGCCATGGGGGGCTTAGCACTTTTGTGTCACGGTGACACCTCACCCAACCTCCTCTGCAGCCAACCTCTGCTCGGCCCAAGATTGAAGATTAGCTCCGTGGGCTGGAGTTTAGACTTTAGCCAGTTTAGACGTGGCCGCGGGGGATGTACGGGACAGAGCTCAGGCAGGCCACATCAAGCTCTGCCCCCCCAGGCCTCAGTTGCCAGTGGGGGCAGAGCTTGTGGCCTCAGGGAGTTCTGCTGGGTAGGGTCAAGCTCACACTGAAGCTTGGCTGGGTATGATGGGCTGGGGGAGCATCCCTGTAGGGGAGTGGATGTGATTCCCAGGCTTTCTGGCCCCGTCTCTTCCCTCCCATCTCACAGGGCAGAGCCTCTGCACCTGCTGGCGAAGGCTTCACCCTCTAGTATGCGCATCCGAGGCAGAGGCGGGAGGGTGGGCCCCTTCTGTGCCATCTGGAACAGAGGCCACACCCGACTCCCATGCCCCATTCCCTCCCTGGCCTACATTTTTTATAGTCACCCCAATACTTGGGCTGGGCGTGTTGCAAATGGGAGAGAAAGAGGAGCAGCCTAGTGTGGGGGCCGGCCCTGGGCTGAGAGGCAGACACCTGGGTTCAAGACCTGTCGGCTGCAAACTTGTTGAGCTTCTTTGGAGCTGCGGACCCTGACCCTCGAGAGGTGACTTAGGTCTTGTGACCTCACAGCCACACCCAGACAGCCAGCTCACTTCATTGCTTTGAGCTTATCACCCATCCCACGAAAGCTGGCTAAGAGCAGCCCAGCAGGGGCAGTGCCGAACATAAGGGCGCTTAGCATGATGGTGGGGGCTCAGGCGCTGTCCTGTCCCAACAGTGGAAGGGTGGGGTTCAGGACCTCAACTCTGGGCCTAGAAATAGAGAAGGTACCCCTCTAAGGGCTCCCGTCAGACACTGGCCCTGGAACTGGAGGGGCCTCAGGGGTGGCCTGGATGCCTCAAGAGGAGCACGGAACAGTCTGGGCAGCAGGTGACACACTCTCCTTCATGACCTGGGGTAGGCTCCTGCAGCCTCTCTGGCCCTGAGCCCCAGCCCAGCCAAAACCTGGGTGGGGCAAGTGGTTGGCATGGAGATTTCCAAGGAAAACAGAGAAAGATGTGGCAGGAAGTGGTTGGGGTGAGTCAGGGGGTGTCCCTTCGGGACATGCTGGGGACAACTTTCTCCTGACTGAGTCAGGGCTCAGGATATGCCCTAGAGAGACCGTGGGCCTCCGTCCAGCCTGCAAGGTCCCGGCTAGTTCTAAGAGCCAAATACCAATTTTGGCCAAGGGTGAGAGGCTCTGAGGCTGGGGTGGACACTCTCGCCTGTCCCTGTCCTAGCTCAGCCACTAACACCATGTGGCATCACACAACAGACTGGCCTGTGTGGCCCTAGTTCCTGTCTATGAGATAGGGACATAGCAGGGTGTGGCTGGGCTCTGAGAAGTAGGAGATGCTGGTGGACTCAGGATTCCTGGCATTTGCTGGCTTTTTTCATTCTTCTGCTGTCTGGTCTGCTCAGCCGGCTCCCTGCAAGCATGACCAGGGACTGCTGGGTGCTCAATGCAGGGCTGGGTTAGCCCGGCTCCCTCCCGAGAGAAGCCCACAGCCCTAGGTCAAGATAAGCCAGTGCCCAGCTGCCTGTGATATGAAGCAGGAGGCAGATGCGATAAGAGGTGTCAGGGCGGACCCGGGAACTTTTGAACTTAAGGGGTGGGAGGGCCAGGAAGGCATCAGGGAGGAGGTTTCGTAGGAGCCTGAATGTGGAGACACTGCAGAGGGAAGGGGCAGAGGGACTGTGTGAGCAAGCACAGGCTAGGAGGAGGTGGGGGCCGTGGTGCGGGAGTTGTTGGGTGTGGTCAGGCTGGGGGTGCATGGGAGGAGGGTGGTGAGGGCTCAGGATTCGGGCAAGGGGCTGCATCCGGGGGAAGGGGTCTGGATTCCCAGAGCCTGTGATTTCAGCCCGCTGGGCTCAGGCAGAGGGCAAAGCTACCCTCTTTGGGGTCTTCTCCCAGCCCTGCTAATTCCGGGCCTGACTGCTAAGAAGTGTTTCTACCTGCAGCATCAGGGGACTGACTGAAGCCCTAATTTCTCCCCTTTATCCCGTTTTTCTGGGCTTCAGTTTCCCCAGTCATAGAGTGAGAGGCCCCTTCATGCCACCAGTTCTCCGGGGGGTGCTGCTGCCTCCTCCAGAGCTCAGGGGAGGGATGGGGAAAGGAAGGCAGAGTTTCCATGTCCCTGCCCAGCCCGTCCTGCCCAGGGAGGGGCTGGGGGCTGGGTGGTGATGCCACATCTGGGACATATAATTACTGTTTCCGCCAGCCCCAGATGAGGGGGAGGGCACAGAGATGGGGTGGGAGCTTTGTGGTGGAGACTTCCCTCACCATGGAAAATCCTGATGCTGCTTCCCCTTTAGGGACCTCAGAACAGCCCAGCCGGTCCCAATGTTGCCCACCCTGATGCTTGGCCCTGACTGGGATTTGCCCTGGGAACTGTGAAGGGGCCATGCTTTGAGAGGGGACACGGCCCCCTGGGATACCTGTCTGAGGGGCTCACCCCCTGCTCACCACTCCCAGGCCACAGCCTCCTGTCACACTTTGCCTTCCCTTCTCCACCCCAGGCAACCTTCTAGCAGCATGAAGTGGCCATTAGCTCACTGCAAGCCAATTCCAGATGGTACCCCCACTTAGTCTAGGGCCCCCACCCAGCAGGGGCCATGGCCCTTACCTTCTGGAAGCACCAATGAGTCTGGAGTCTCCTGAATGGCTGGGATCTGAGCCCTCACACCGGGAGGTGAAGGCAGGAAAATGCTGTCCGCGAGGCCCTGCAAGTGGCCAGGATCCCCTCAGTCAGGGCTTCCCCATGGGGATGAGAGGGGCTCCTTGCCCACATGGAGTGGTGCCCAGTGGGATCATGAGGGGCTGTCTTCACTCAGCCAGGAGCTACAGTTCTGTGGGGTGGGCAGACTCTGAGGCTGAAATCTCCAACTTAAAAGATATCCGGAAAGGCCGGAAAACGCCCCCGGCCCTTCCAGCAGCTCTTTTCAGTGCCTGCAATCTCGCTGTCAGGGCCCCTTGAAAGGCAGATTTCTACTCAGTGTAAAGAAGGTTGTTGTTGATATTGTTGTTGACATGAAGAAGGGGCTGCCTCTAAGTCAATAAGCTCCCTGCCATTAGGGGTGTGCAAGTAGATGCTTTCTGGTGGGGAGGCTGCTTTGGGGGTGCCAGTCTATGCGGGGGTCCAGTGGGGTGGGTGACAGGTTCTGCAACATAGGCTTTGTGTCATGCTGAGATCAGCAATTCTGATGGCCTGCGGGGGATCCTGTGCTTAGGTTTCTGGATCTGGGGCTGGAGAGTGACCACCCCGATGTGAGGCAGGAGGCACTTTTGGAGACTGCCTGGGGCTCGAATCTGGGCCAAGGCCTCCATTTTACTGATGGGGAAATTGAAGCCCACAGAGGCATGGAGACTTGTCAAGGTCTCCTAGCCCTTGATTATTTCTGCTGCTCCAAAGTGTACACACATGGCACAAACACAAACATGCACACACATGTGCTCTCACGTGGGGGACACACACACATGGTACACAAAGCACATTCTCAAGACTGGGTGGTCCCACTCAGACTCTGGGACCCAAGGAGGGTTGGGCGGGGATTCCTCAATGGAGCCTTTTCCTCTCCCTGCCCTGGAGTTAGGAAAAGAAGGAGGGAGGGAGGGAGGAAGCCATTGCTTTGTGTATTGTTTCTTGTCAGGAAGATGAAATGGCTTCTGGGAGCAAATAAAGGCCTTGTTGAGACCTGCTGCTTTCTCACATGGGGGGCTCATTTTTTTTCTCTTCTCTTCCCTCTCTAGCTGGTAGTGGCAGCTATGTGGGTGTGTGACACAGGGAGACAGTGAGGCACCCAGAAGTGCCATCAGACATACCAGTGCAAACACACAGCACGGCCTCCAGGACCTCATGTCCTGCAGAGATGCCTGTATGATATAGCTGTTCCCAAGGAGGCCGAGGCACTTGGTCAGTACCTCATCAGTTGACGAAAAAGAGTGTGCATTCTCTAATTCAGGGGTACAGGGTTTTCATATTTTTCTGAAGTCAAGCTTGTTAATTATGGGGTTCAAACCCTCCCTGATCATGTTATTGGTAGTTTTCGGCTGCTTCATTTATTCTGTACATTTCTAATAGAAGATTGTTAACATTTTTCACTCTGGTGGTAGAGTGATCCAGTCCTCCTTGTAATTTTGTCAATTTTCCCCTCATTTACTTTTAGACTATGTTGTTTGGTGCATACAAGTGGGGAATTTTTGCAGTTCTTTTATAGATTTTTTTTTTTTTTTTTTGAGACGGAGTCTCACTCTGTCGCCCAGGCTGGAGTGCAGTGGCACCATCTCGGCTCACTGCAAGTTCTGCCTCCCGGGTTTATGCCATTCTCCCACCTCAGCCTCCTGAGTAGCTGGGACCACAGGCCACCACACCCGGCTAATTTTGTTTTTGTATTTTTAGTAGAGACGGGGTTTAACCGTGTTAGCCAGGATGGTCTCGATCTCCTGACCCTGTGATCCACCCGCCTTGGCTTCTCAGAGTGCTGGGATTACAGGCGTGAGCCACCGCGCCCGGCCAGTTCTTTTATAGATTTTTAAAATGTAATTATTGTGTAATAAACCACTTACAATCTAACAAAAAAGAGAAAGAGGGAGTCAGCCCTGGACACATGTGGTCATCACAGACACAGCAGACACTTATCTACAAAGACACACAGAGGCACACAAAACCAGGAATACCCCATGTCCACGTGTGAACACCCATGGAGGAGTAACACTCTGGAGCCCACATAGGTCCCCTCACTGCCCAGTGCTGAGTCTTGGAGGCACTGGGGTGGGCAGGGCAGGCCTCAATGTCTCCTGTCCCTTGAGAACGAATGCTCAGAGCCTCAGTCAGGCCTGGCTCTGGAGCCTGCTCTTCCCCAAGGCCAGGGCACCAGGGTGCCCAGGCCAAGTCAGGGGCCCCATGCCTTGGAAGCCACCCTGGTTGGCCTGTCTATGGGTAGCAGGGAGGGCTTAGAGCACATTGCCTGGAGAGATCATCCCTGGGCTGCCCTAGAGCCAGGACACACTGGCAGCCACAGAACCACCTTCTGCCAGCTCCCAAGACCAAGCTGGGAATAGCCAGGTCCCTTGACTGGGCCTAGGAGTGGCCAGCCCATTGACCTGTGGGTGTAGGGTGGCACAGACTATGGGGCAAGGATCCTGGCTTTGCTGCATCCTCCCTGGGCCTCAGCCTCCGCATCATCATCTCACTGAGCCATCGCACAGGCTGCCCTCTAGGGCTCCCAGAGGCTAATGATTGGCCCATTGTTTCCCAGCTAGAAAGTGAAGAAGACAGCCCTGGGTCCAGAGAGCATCTCTGGAGCGAGGCTGCCCCTAGCAAGGGTGGGAGTTCTAGAAAATTAGCATTCTCTGCCACTTCTATCAGCACACAGTAAGCCTCCCCTCAGAGATGTGGGCAGAGAAATGGCAGAGGTCCCCCACTCTGTCCTCACCGAGCTCCCAGGCCAGGAGGAGATGCACCCACATAGGCCGCAGGAAGATTGATTTCCTACAAGATGCACAGAGAATTCAGTGAGGGCATGGTGGGTGGGAGCAGAAGTTAATTCCAGCCAGGGATCTGGGAAGGCTTCTAGGAGCTGGTGGGGTCTGAACTGGGCCTTGAGTAGTGGGCTTACAAGGGCTTAGCACAAAATGGAGAGCTTGTATCTTTCTGACACTTCAGAAGAAATGTGTGGATTATTCTTTCAGTAATACTTGCATTCACAAAACCCAGGGCTGCAGACAAAAGCGGGAAGACAATTGAGAATTGAGAATTGTTCTGATTCTTACTTTTTTTTTTTGCCTTAATAAGACCTGGGCCAGGCAAAACTACCTGGGGATGTGCAAATATATATGTACATATATATAAAACAAGTGACTACAATGGGAACTGTCCTTGTTTAAGCAAGTTTTCAAATTTAATGGGTTGTAAACAGTAACGTACACTTGAAGTATTTTACCTGCTCTTTCCTGGACATTGAGTTTCAACAGGCCTTTGAGTGCCCCTTCCAATTCTGAATTATCAAGTGTTTCCAGATGTAAATAATGCAAGTGTATTAGATAGTTGAAGGAAGGTTGTCAGTAGATGTTGAAGCAATCAGGGGAGGCTTCCTGGTGGTAGTGGTAGTGGGTATTGGAGAAGAAGGCTGTCAGCCCATGTGGTTCTCAGCAGTCAGGAAGGCACATTCCAGAATTCCCAGGGCAGGTGGCTGACCCCTCCCCTTCCCAAGGACTCAGAGTACAGGGCCTGGAACTATCACCCTCTGCTCTGCCCACTTTGCATGAAAAGCATGTTGTCTTTGGGTAGGGGCTGGGGCTCTCGCACCTGGTTAAGAACCAGAGGAGATGAGCTCTTTCTGGTCACATCTGTGAGGGATGGGGCTGGGAGGGTTCTCCAAGGCAGGAGCCACTTAGAGCGATGACTCCATTAATCATTGGGGAAGGGCTGGTTTCAGGACTTCTGCCAGCTAGCAATTAGGCCAACCCTGGAGAGCAGAAGAGAGAGGAATAGAAGGAGCCACGAGCTTCCTGAGGGCTCAGATACAGAGGGACAGGGGCCTCACAGGTGCAAGTGTGGGTGGGCATCAGGACTAGCCAGGCTGGCCTCACCAGCCTCAACCCCATTCAGCCTGTCCTAACTCTGGGCAGGCTTCTGCCAGCAGCTCCACCCGCCGTCACTCCTTCTGCCTGTCCCCAGATCCTGCACACACAATGAGAAGAACCAAAACAAGAGTCACTACCACTGCCCCATCCCTCCTGCGTCGACAAGTCTTTCCAAAAGCCCTGAGACGGCCCCTTTGGCCTTTGAACCTCCCAGCTGCTCTGGAGAGCAGGCACGGACAATGAGATCCATTTTGCAGATGGGAAGACTGAAGACCAGAGGGAATAGGCCATGCTCATGGTCCCAGAAAGTAGAAGAGTCAGAACCTGAATACAGGGCTTCTGCCTCTTTGGCCCAACCTTGGGACAGAAAGGGAACTGGGCATTGGCCAGAGGGCTGGCAGACCTAAGGGATGTAGCCCTGGGGTCCGCCAGGAAAGGCCCAAAGCTGGGGCTGCAAGGCAGGGGAGGGGATGTGAGTCATTCCCTGTAACCCAGGGCTGCAGACAAAGGCGGGAAGAGAATTGTTCTTGTAGGATGGCCTCAGGGTGGGGCTGGGAAAACCTCCAAGGTGTGCCCCCCTACCTTGGATTTTGCAAAATTCTCTATGGCCTTGGAGACACTCCCATATCCTGAGGATGGGAGCTGGGTAGTTTGTCTCCCAGCTGGGAAGTGTTTGGGTGCACCAGCCCTGCCTGGGAGAAGGCAGCCTAAGTGGCCTCATGTGGGCATCTTTGCAAGTGAGCCTTTGCTGATGTGGTCCAGCTCCCCTGTGTGAGTGCACTTAGCCCCTGGGACGGCCACAAAGCATAGTGGAAGGTGCTGGGGCTTCCTGGGGAGGGGTCCTCCGGGGGCAGCTGCATGGGGAGGGCCTTCATGACCTCACAGCAGCTTCCATTCCCTTCTCTTTCCATGAGTCATGTTTCTAAAAGTGGCCCAGGAATAAGTGGCAGCCAGACGGTGGTGGCGGGGCCTATCTGGCCAGGCAGAGGGAGGGTGAGGTTGGGGCCAGCAGTGGGGAGGAAGAAGAGAGAAGGAGAGACAGGGAGGGCAGGGCCAGAAGCAATGGGAGACAGGCCTTGGACCAAGGAAAGAGACGGGGTAGAGAAGGAGAGAGAGAGGGTGGAGACAATAAGGGAGGCAGGCACAGAGGAGAAAGAGGGGTGGAGGGAGCCAGGACCTCACTGAAGGCCTCCTCAGCCCTGGAATTTAGATGCAGTCGGGCATGGGGTGGAATGTTCTGGACTTTTGGGTATGAAGCCGTGTCCCCTGCTGGGCCTTCCCACCTTTTTGCATCTCTTCTCCTAGGAGTGCTCCTGACCATCACCTTCATGCCTGGGGCTCGCCCCTTGCCTCTGGTCTTGGTACCCCAGAATACCCTGGCCTGGATGCAGCTGGATGCAAAGGCCCCAGCTCACCCCAGGCCTCTCCAGCTTCTAGGCAGAGTGGGGCCTGGGTCTAGGCAGGTATTAGGGGCTGGGCTGGAGTTTCATTAACACAGGGGGTGGGTTCAAGGCCTGATTTCCACTACCTGCTGTGTAGGCTTGCCTGGGGCCCTGTGATGGGCTCTGAAGGCCCATCTGAGGGTCCGCCCTTCATGCCTGGGCCTGGGAGGCCTGGGTATCCTTGGGGTCCTGGGACACAGTCCCTGCCTACCCTCCTCACCAGTCCTCACCACCTCTCTGCCCTGCAGCTGGCTGATGGTGTGAACTCGGGCCAGGGCCTGGGCATCGAGATCATCGGGACCCTCCAGCTGGTGCTATGCGTGCTGGCTACTACCGACCGGAGGCGCCGCGACCTTGGTGGCTCAGCCCCCCTTGCCATCGGCCTCTCTGTAGCCCTTGGACACCTCCTGGCTGTGAGTCAGGGGCCCTCCCAGATGGAGGTGGGGGAAGGGAGGGCGGGGGCTGGTGGGGTGCCCTGCCATGGGCAGCCAGTGGGACTCCCGACAGGGCTCTTGCCATTGGGTGGAGGATGGCGGGTCAGCACTGGGGGCTGGGGGCAGGGTCCTGCCCTGGAGAGGAGCACAGGGACCTCCTGCCCAGCTTGGAGTCAGCACTCCTCTTTCCCTGGGTCTCATTGTCCCCCACCCTGATTGTTCTCTTTCTCCCTCCAACCTCTCCCTCCTCTCACTCTCTCTTCACCTATGACTCTCTGCCTTCGCCCCTCCCTCTGTCTCTTTCCCTCACAGATTGACTACACTGGCTGTGGGATTAACCCTGCTCGGTCCTTCGGCTCTGCGGTGATCACACACAACTTCAGCAACCACTGGGTAGGAGACCCACGGGGGGTGGGGTGGGAAGCTTTGGTGTCCCATGGTAAGCCTGACCCCACCCTCACAGTGTCCCTTCCTGTTCTGGAGGCTCTGGGAGACAGCCAGAGGACAGGAAATCAGGAAACTGAGGCCTGCCATGTAGAGGCAGGCTGGGGTCACACTGCGAGCAGTTTCAGGCCTAGTCTCTGCCCTCCCAGCTCGGCCCTGCCCCATGCTGCCTGCCTCCAGGTCATCCCAGCTGCGTGGTTGAAAGTGGGGCTCCAAATCCTGGCTCAGCCACTTTTGGGTTCAGCATGACCTTGCGCAGTGTGCTTGAGCTTTGGTTTCCTGAGCTGTGGAGGGGGATATGGTGGTGCCCACCTCTCAGGGTGGCTGAGAAGAGGAAAGGGCTCACTCCCCATCTGTAAACTGAGCTCAACACAGAGGGGGCGCTCAGTGGATTTTAGCTCTTACGGTTGTGGATGTGGATGTGCTAGGCCAGCTTTGCATTAGACAATGGTCTCTGGGGCCCTTCCAAAGCTGGGAGTGTGGGGGCAGTGGCCTTCCTCAAGAAGGGGCTGCTACTGCCCATGCCTGAGCTGGGCCCCACAGAGGCAAGGAGGTGACCCTACCACGTACTCTGGCCTGGGCCGGTTCTGAGGGGCACTGGAATCAGGATGTTAGGATTTGGCTCTCCTACCTGCCTCCATCCCAGGTGGGAGAAAACCTGTCCAACGGGGTGGTGGGCTGTGGGGTAACCCAGGGAAAGCTTCCCAGGGGCTTTTGAGTGGAGCCGTCTGAACACACCTGCTCTGTTCCTAGATTTTCTGGGTGGGGCCATTCATCGGGGGAGCCCTGGCTGTACTCATCTACGACTTCATCCTGGCCCCACGCAACAGTGACCTCACAGACCGCGTGAAGGTGTGGACCAGCGGCCAGGTGGAGGAGTATGACCTGGATGCCGACGACATCAACTCCAGGGTGGAGATGAAGCCCAAATAGAAGGGGTCTGGCCCAGGCATCCACGTAGGGGGCAGGGGCAGGGGCGGGTGGAGGGAGGGGAGGGGTGAAATCCATACTGTAGACACTCTGACAAGCTGGCCAAAGTCACTTCCCCAAGATCTGCCAGACCTGCATGGTCAAGCCTCTTATGGGGGTGTTTCTATCTCTTTCTTTCTCTTTCTGTTTCCTGGCCTCAGAGCTTCCTGGGGACCAAGATTTTCCAATTCACCCACTCCCTTGAAGTTGTGGAGGAGGTGAAAGAAAGGGACCCACCTGCTAGTCGCCCCTCAGAGCATGATGGGAGGTGTGCCAGAAAGTCCCCCCTCGCCCCAAAGTTGCTCACCGACTCACCTGCGCAAGTGCCTGGGATTCTACCGTAATTGCTTTGTGCCTTTGGGCACGGCCCTCCTTCTTTTCCTAACATGCACCTTGCTCCCAATGGTGCTTGGAGGGGGAAGAGATCCCAGGAGGTGCAGTGGAGGGGGCAAGCTTTGCTCCTTCAGTTCTGCTTGCTCCCAAGCCCCCGACCCGCTCGGACTTACTGCCTGACCTTGGAATCGTCCCTATATCAGGGCCT
This sequence comes from Pan troglodytes, assembly GCF_028858775.2. NCBI lineage: Eukaryota > Metazoa > Chordata > Mammalia > Primates > Hominidae > Pan > Pan troglodytes. The sequence goes on from NC_072404.2 coordinate 36,692,663, forward strand.
CAGTGACCTCCTTCTGCAAAGTGGCAGGGACTGGCAGAGCTCTACAGGCCTGCAGCCCCTAAGTGCAGACACAGCATGGGTCCAGAAGACGTGGTCTAGACCAGGGCTGCTCTTTCCACTTGCCCTGTGTTCTTTCCCCAGGGGCATGACTGTCGCCACACGCCTCTGTGTACATGTGTGCAGAGCAGACAGGCTACAAAGCAGAGATCGACAGACAGCCAGGTAGTTGGAACTTTCTGTTCCCTATGGAGAGGCTTCCCTACACAGGGCCTGCTATTGCAGAATGAAGCCATTTAGAGGGTGAAGGAGAAATACCCATGTTACTTCTCTGAGTTTTAGTTGGTCTTTCCATCTATCACCGCATTATCTTGCTCATTCTTCAGTTCTCTACTCCCTCTTGTCAGTGTAGACACAGGTCACCATTATGCTGGTGTATGTTTATCAAAGAGCACTTGAGCTGTCTGAAGCCCAAAGCCTGAGGACAGAAAGACCCTGATGCAGGTCAGCCCATGGAGGCAGATGCCCTTGCTGGGCCTGGGGGTTTTCCAAGCCCTCAGCTGGTCCTGACCAGGATGGAGCAAGCTCTTCTCTTGCTCATGAGCTCCTGATCAGAGGCATTTGAGCAGCTGAATAACCTGCACAGGCTTGCTGTATGACCCCTGGCCACAGCCTTCCCTCTGCATTGACCTGGAGGGGAGAGGTCAGCCTTGACCTGATGAGGTAGCTATAGTTGCAGCCCAAGGACAGTTCAGAGATCAGGATCAGCTTTGAAGGCTGAATTCTATCTACATAAGTCCTTTCAATTCCACCAGGGCCAGAGCAGCTCCACCACTGTGCACTTAGCCATGATGGCAACAGAAACCAAGAGACACAATTACGCAGGTATTTAGAAGCAGAGGGACAACCAGAAGGCCCTTAACTATCACCAGTGCATCACATCTGCACACTCTCTTCTCCATTCCCTAGCAGGAACTTCTAGCTCATTTAACAGATAAAGAAACTGAGGCCCATGGTTTCAGCTAGACAATGATTTGGCCAGGCCTAGTAACCAAGGCCCTGTCTCTGGCTACTCCCTGGACCACAAGGCTGATTCCTCTCATTTCCAGCTTCTCAGTTTCTGCCTGGGCAATGGCCAGGGGCCAGGAGTGGGGAGAGTTGTGATGGAGGGGAGAGGGGGCACACCCACCCCCTGCCTGGTTCTAGGCTGCTGCACACCAAGGCCCTGCATCTGTCTGCTCTGCATATATGTCTCTTTGGAGTTGGAATTTCATTATATGTTAAGAAAATAAAGGAAAATGACTTGTAAGGTCCTTCAGGCTTCCTGTAGTTTTTCTTCTTTTGATGCTGTGTCCCCACAAATGTTTCTGGATTACTCCACAAGGAAATCAGGCCACTGCTAGAGACCCAGTCTGAGGAGGAACCACTGCCTCCCCTTCTGCCTTCAAGACCCCTGATGTCAGGCGATGGATACAGCCACACCACAGAACCCCATCTGAGGGACACAAGGTCCTGCCCCTAGTAGGAGACTTCCAGAGCCCAGTGGGATGACTTTGGAGACCTGGGGGCAGGGAAAAGGGGCAGGCTTCTGATCAGTTTAAATGGACCGATGGGAGCCATTTCTGATTCCGGAGTATGGAAGGGATGGGGGAAAGCAGGGCTGAAGTCTAACAGCCCCCTCATCCCCTCTGCCCTCCACAGAGCAGGGCCCAAGGAACACTAGGGATTGCTCCACCTTCCTCCCTCCCTCCACTCACATTTGCAACCCATCTGACCTGGGCTGTGCGTCTCATGGGAGACAGACTCGCTCATCAGAGTCCAGTGCAGTTAGGGCTACTTCAGGCTGAGACTGGGACCCTGGCTCCTGACCCTCCCGACGTGCACACACACTTAGTAGTGCCTGATAATAGGGAACAGGTATCACCATGGCAGTGGGCTGAGGCAGGAAATAGTGTATGGACAGGTCCTGGGGCCCCAGCACTGCTCCTGGGAGACACATGGTTCCTGTCCCCTCTGTGGAATGCCTGGCTGATGGTGATATAAGGGGGGGCTGGGTCTCAGGGAGCCAGGGGCTAGGCACCCGCAATGAAGACTGAGGCCGTGTTGATGGAACAGGGTTTCTAATTTAAGTGTGCCCTGGGTCACTAGGCTGTCTCAGTCCCTGCAAATCAGTGCATCACATCTGCACACTCTTTTAAGTTCCCTTGCAAGAACTTCTAGCCCATTTAATAGATAAGGAAACTTATCTCCCAGCTTAAGAGGGGCATATAAATGGCAGAGTGCCAGCCAAGCTATGGGAATTGGGTATGGGCCAGCCAGCTGCATCCCAGGCCTGCCTGTGAGGGTGTGCCGAGGCTATCTCTCACAGCCCTTCTCGGCTTGTCTCCTTAATTTGTCCCATTCTTCTTGGCCTGAAGCCCTCCCAGTCACCACTATGGGCCCAGCCACCCCACCTCAACTCCTACTCATTCACTTCTACCCCCGCCCCCATTTCACCCCCGCTCCACGGCACAGCCTTCTTTAGTGTATTGCTTAGATATGACTTTTAGAATCCTAGAGCCACGAGGCAGGGCCTGAATAAGCCATTAGGGAACTGGTATTTCTTGAGCACTTACCATGTGTGAAGAATCTCTCTGAGATTTTGCATACATTCGCTCTAATCTTTACAACATCCTTAGAAGGTAGAGATACGTGTCCCCATTTGTAGAAGATGCCAGGGCCCCTGAAGATGAAATGATTTGCCGTAGGCCACACAGCAGGTTGGTGGCAGAATTGGGATTTGAACCTATTCTGCTTGGCTTCAAAGATCAGGCTCTTTGCACGATGTGGTCTGGGCCGGTTTTGTCATGATTCCTGCTAAGTTAAGCTCTGGGCTAGCCAGGAAGCCGGACTGCATGAAGAAGGCAGCTACTTCTGCATAGTGGGCATGGGGAGGGGGAAGGGAGGAGAAGGGCCAGCCTCAGAGCCATTTGGCATCTGGAGAAGCCTGTTCATTCCAGGGCTAACTGGACGTGGTGTCACCCAAACCTCCCTGCTGCCTTCCACGGCCTGACTGTCCCTCTCCTTGGGAGGAAAGTGTCTGAGGACCATGTTCACCCAGCAGAGTAGCTGAGAAGGGGAAGGGCAATGCTGCACCATGAGGGATAATAATGCACTAAGACAGGCCCTCAGCTACCCATCAGGCCAGGGGGCAACAGCTTTGGGCTAAAGGGATCCTAGACTCCTCCTCATCTTCCAGCCTGTGGGTTTAGTGCTCCAGGCACCCCATCTCTTTGGGGCTACCCCTGACTCTGATCTTCTCATCTTCTATACAGCCCAACACAGGGAGAGGTTTGAGGAAATAACAGATGAAGTGGGGCTCCTTGGGCAGCTGAGACCTTGTCTGTTTGTTCATCAGACTTTAATGGAGGTAGTAAATTTCCTGAAAACTCCCAGGATTCAATCTTTTTCCTCAGGCTGTTGAACATTCAGGCAACTGCACATGTGATGTGACTTGGTGAGGGGCACCTGTCACGCATCTCTGACTGGGTCCCTGATGAGACCAGACAACAGGTCACTATCTCCATCAGACACCCTCCTGGCCCTCCCCTTGAGACTTGCACATGGAATGGCTCAGCTGGCTTGGAAGGTCATGCCCTCTGCACCTGGCCCAGAAGGAAGCAGGATGTAATCCAGCAGCCACTGAATCCTAGAATATTTGTCTTTCCATTAAACTCACAAGAGCAAAAAGTTATGGTTCTGCAATTGCTCCATTTATTCTGAGGCCCCCTAGGAACCCTAGGAAGATCAGGTCAGCCAGAGCCCGGCAGTGAATGTTCACTTCAGCCACACATATTTATGATCTCAAGCATCGGATCAACCTCTTCTGGGTTTCTAAACATTCAGGAGTCTGAGATCCTTACAGATCCATATTTTCTTTTTGACATTTCACTTTCTCCTCCAGAATCAAGGGGATTCATCTTTCCTGGCCCTGGAGGGGTGTTGAGAGGTTATAGGGAGAAGACTTGATTTCTGAAATACCGTGGACTAGGATTCATCCACTGGTCAGAGATGTGGTGAAGCTTCAGCGGGGTTAGTGGCCCATAGCCCTGGCCCTGCTCCCAGCACCGTCATCCATCTCAAAGCTCCTGTGGGCTCCGAGGGCCCAAATGGAAGGGTGTGGGTGGCTCAAGGCCACTTGACCACAAGGACCACGGCACTCTTGGGGGATGCGGTAGATGCAGGGAGGGTTCTCTCTCTTTCGGGATTCTTAGGCGGTCCTCAGTATCCCTGGAACCCAAGCCAGGAGTCTGGAAAAGCACTGGAGGAACTGGTGCCGGGGCCCCCACCCATGGCGTGGCCAGGCCATGTGCTGGCCCACTGGGATTTTTCCATCGCTCCTGTAGGTCATGCCTTCACTGGTCAGAAGCCTCTCTAGGAGGGGACAGTGATTAATGTTTCATGGAGGAACTGCTGGGCATGACACCTTGTTTTCTTTAGGTTTAGAATACAATGAGGACGATGAGTGGAATTTGCTGCTGAGCTGGGGGCCAGGATGGGGCCATTCTTGGGGGCCCAAAGACCCAAAGGTAGTGATGTTTACGTCCTTACTGCCAAAAAGGGGGCCATTGTGTAGGTAGGGAAGGCAGGTGAAGCCCGTGCTTACAGGGGTGTCTTCCCTAGCCCTCAAGAGCCCACTAGTCCCCACTGATACCTTGGGCCCTGGTGTGCAGAGAGACCTATGGCGAAGGGTATCCAGCAATTTTAATGAGCTCATCCTGCTTAGGTGATTCTGCTTCATTCCAATAAAGCCATGTTCTCTGCATGTAGGATTTTGCTTATTTTTCTGTTCTTTCCAGCGCATCAATCTGGAACTGGGTGAGAGCACAACTGATCTTCAGCCATACGGGCTAGTACAGATTCACCTGGGTTTTTTTTGTTTTGTTTTTTTTTTTGAGATGAAGTCTCCCTCTGTTGCCCAGGCTGAAGTGCAGTGGTGCGATCTCAGCTCACTGCAACCTCTGCCTCCCGGGTTCAAGTGATTCTCCTGCCTCAGCCTCCCGAGTAGCTGGGATTACAGGCGTGTGCCACCACACTTGGCTGATTTTTGTATTTTTAGTAGAGACGGGGTTTCATCATGTTGGCCAGGCTGGTCTTAAACTCCTGACCTCAGGTGATCCACCCACTTCAGCCTCCCAAACTGCTGGGATTACAGGCATGAGCCACCGTGCCCAGCCCATCTGCTCTTAAAATATTAAAATCTTTTCATCTGTTTTGAGCTATCCAAGTAACATCCTTCCATCCCTGCTCTCTGGCCTTCCTAGCTTCCCGGCCTCTCTCTATTCTCCCCCAGAACTCCCCACAATCCAGCACTGAATGGGTTAAGGGGGCCTCTTGGACCCTGTCCAGTACTAAAGTTGTGGGATAGTTCTGATGGATTGGTGTCCCCACAATACCAATATGGTATATATTTTACGCATCAACCCTGGGTGGGAAGCAGTAAGAGGTGTCTATGCAGCAAGGTCCAAGTTAGAAAAAAAGTGTGTGTATGTGCATGCGTGTGTGTGTCAGCAGATTGGGGCACATAGTCCAAGGCTGGAGTCCAAGGCTCCTGCCCTCTCTGGTCCTCAGTCCCCCCACCTGTAAGGAGAGTGGGTGAAGTCGTCCCTTCTCTATGATGTCTGTGGTGTCCCAGTCCCTCCCTGACCTGGAGGTGGTGCTTTGCTTCATCTGGAATGCCCAGGGAGTGAGGCCAGGTGGGACAGTGACAGTGCGTGTGTGGGGTGCAGCTGGGACCTGGGGGGCATCTTTCCCCCAGGATGCTCCCATTGTGCTCTGACGGCTCTGCTCCCTCTGTGCCTTGAGTTATGTGGAACTCAAGAGACGTGTTCTTCCTAACAGATGTCACCACCAGGTACTAGACTCAGTTTGCCTAGAGCCAGCATGCTCTCCAGGTAGAATATTGGTTTGAGAAGGCTGGCCAGGCTTGTGTTCATTAAGGGTGAATTGGCATACATTTCTCAATAAGCTTAAGTAGGTAAGTAGATATGTAATTTGTAGAAGAGTATTATCCTTTCTCCCTCTGAAATAGTAATATGAGGGAAGCTGATTCAACAAAAGAGTCCAATCCAAAAAAAGCAAATCAGAGAATCAGTACAGATGAAAAAGTTCTTAAGGATTGAAGTTTACGATTTGCAGCAGTCTTGAACACTCTGAAAGGGGTCAAAGTGTCCCTGGTGCCTTATTTCATATGAGTGTTTTTTTTTAAAACTTAGCTTATATTTTTCATAATGCAACTTAAATAGATGTAATAACTTATGCCTTTAAGGAACTCAAATAGGAAACCAAAACAAATCAAACTAATGAAACTAAGAAAATTTATTTTAATCATGTACGTGTAAAGTTGGTGGCTGGGGGTGGTGCTTATGGCACACAGGGTGTTAATATATTTGGAATATCACTTTGGGGGTGTGTGTGTGTGTGTGCACGTGCATAGGAGGTTCAGTTCTTCGGAGAGTCATGTCAGGCCTGTCAGCAGGAATGCCCACGCTGCGTCTGTGCACGTCTGCGAGCTGCCTGTGGGCCCAGCTGCAGGGTCTTCTGGACTGTGTCAGGCTACTGCCTGCCAGGGGATGACAGGATTCATGTGGACTCCAAGGAAACCTTTAAATCTAGCTGTTGAACAATATGAGGGCACCTTATCCAGACCCAGTCGCAGAATAGAGGCACATTGCCAAGTTCTGGGCAGCTGATGTTGTTTTTTCCTGCTGGGAAGAGCAAGTTCCTGGGGGTCTGGTGGGAGTCTGGGCTCCCCTTCCTCACTTGCCAAACCAGGCTGGCAGGACCAATGCTCTCATCCATCTTCTTTGCCAGATCCAACGTCGAACCTTGGACTGATTATACACAAAATATTTTTTTGGGTCAGTGAACATTTTTTTTTCAATAAGAAATGTATAATAAATTTGAAATGTGATAAGAATGTCAGTAACCTTTATATTCATTGATCACATTTCCTCAGCTGACATTCCTTGTGAAGTCAGGCACTGGGAGGTGAATTCCATATTTAAGACGGCATAGCGTGGCCAGAGCTAGTTTCATGTCCCAGTGAAATCATTGACAGAGGCAGGTTGTGGAGGCTGGTCACAGGGGATGTGGCCCCATAGTTCCAACAGGCCACCTTGCGCGTGCCAATGCCAAGTGCATGCCAACGCCAAGCACGTGCCACAGCTCTGAAATACACCTCAGGGTGCCCTTTCCTAGCGTTCTGTGCTTTCGCCCTGTGTCTGGGTCTCAGCAGCGAGGAGATGGACTCAGGGATCTCCTCACCCTCCCTATGCCTGTACCTTTTTCTGTCCTGCCTTGCTTTACCCCGCTCTCTCCCATCTGTGTCTCTGCAGACCTAAAGAGGAGTCTCCACTCCACGCCCTGCGGGAGGATTCCTGGGCCCTTGGGTGGGAGTGACTGTGCTAAACTGTTTGTGAAGTTCCCTGGAACTGGTGAGCCGCTACTGCGCCTGGATTGTAGCTGACGGGCCGGTGGCAGCTTCCATCCGAGACGAACTCCAAGAATTTCCGCTGCTGGCAGTGACCTCCAGGGCTGGGAGGAACAGCTGCATCTGCCTCCAGGAATGTGAGGTCTGAGACACCATGCCCAGGAATGCCTCCATGGGCTTGCAGTTTCGATTCCAGAAAATTTAGAGGGCTCCAGACCCCTGCCCCTTTCCTTCTTTCTCCCTAAGTGTGAAGCTACCCAGGCCGCCCTCGGGGAGATTTTTCTGGAGGGAAATATCCTGGAGAGTTGGATTTGAAACACCTTAGCAGCCAGAGGGACTTTACCAATAGGTGCCACCCATGCTCCTGGCTAAGGCCTGAGTGGAATGGCTTGGGGAAGTCACCTGCCCTCTGTGGTCCTCGCCCCGTGAGGGTCCCAGCTCTTGGAGCTATCGACTGATTTTCACGGGTGGCGAGGTAAGTTTGGAAACCACATCACCCTCTTGGAGCCTCACCATTCAAGTCAGCAGAGCAGAGGCTCTGACAAGTTCTTCAATAAGAACTCATTTTATTTAAGCCAGTGTTTACCAAACTTGTTTGTCCACATAACCTTCTTTCGGAAGTAACATGGATTACCATTTCAGACAACTGGATTTCTACAAAACACCCATTGTAAATGCTGGCCTGGGTGTTTTCTCTGAGGGCCCCTTAGCTTTCAGATTGCCCTGTATAAAGCCTCAGGGTGGCTTAGTCTATCAAAACCTCTCTTGAGGGCAGGTGTGAGAGTAGAAGGAGGAAAGTGAGGTTTAGAGTTCCCAGTGATGGTGCTGGTGAGGTAGTGGGGAGAGGGGGCAGGTATGGGGTGTGCCAGAGAGACAGAGAGAGAGAAGCGGGGAGAAAGAGAAGGAGAGAGGAAGAGATTGTGACCCTCCCACACTCTCCCTCCAGGCCCATCACTGATTAATCCCTGTGCTGCCCTGCTGGGGTAGCTTGTACAGGAGCCAGCAGCTTCTCCTGGGGGAGAAGGTCCCCAGGAACGAAGCCTCCATGAATCATTGACTGTCCTTCTATTGTGCTGGAACCAGCTGGGGCTGGTGTCCGTGCCAAGCTCCTGGAGCTGTGGGCAAAGGTGGTGCAGGCTGGGGGTGAGCCCAGGCAGAGCTACGGCCTCATCCAGACGCTTCCAAAATAGGCCAATCCCAGCCCATCTGGATGGGCTCTGCGCACCGAGACTCCCTTGCTCCCGAGCCACTGCAGCCAGTAGAAGTAGAGTGAGCACTGGGCTAGGAGTCGGGGCCCAGAGTTCCAGGCTCCCCTCTGCTACTGACTCACCATGGCACCTTGAAGGAGCCCCTTCTGCTTTCTCGGCCTCAGTGTCCCCACGTAGACATGGGGATTGAATTTGAGAGTCCTGAAAGACGCTCCCGGCAGTCTACGTGTTGGCCCTGGGGCCTTATTATTGAGACCCCAGCTGATATCCTGCAGCTCTGCCCTAAATCACACCTCACGGGCTCCACGCTTGCTCAGCTTCACTATCAGGGACACACAGAGGGACGGGGGTCTGGGGACCTTTCTCAGAGGCTCCGGCATCCCAGCGACCAGCGTTAGGTGGGGCCACTGTGACGGTCCACTTGTAAAAGGGGTAGGCCTGAACTCACCCGAGGGGACCTGCTGCCCCTGCCGCTGCCTTGCTGTGTGACCCTGGGCAGCCTCTCCCTGTGCTGAGGACCCCATAACACAGCCCTGAGAGGAAAGCCTGAGGTGGCTGCTGTGTGCTCTCACTGTGGCGGGGCCTCTCTCTGGCCCTGCTGCAGGAGCCAAGAGCCAGTCCTGCCTGCCCGCCTGTGGGAGGAGGAAGCCCGTGCGACCCTCACAGGCCTGGCTCTTATTCCATAAACTCTGGGGCTTATCCGGGTGGAAACATCACCCTGGCACCTCAGCCCAACTCTTGGGGAAGCTGCCAGAGAGGCCCCTTTCCCGGGTCCTCCCAGGGGAACCATTTTCAAAGCTGAGAGCTTAGCACTCCCAGGGAGACCGTCTTCAAAGCCCTGCCCACGTGCCCACACCGCCCCTACCCTCTGCTGCTGGACGCTAATCCTTCGGGGACCCCTGCAGGGCAGGTTCTGGGGCTTAATGCATTGAGGAGGGAGTTAGTCTCCTTAGCAGGTGGGGCTGAGGCAGAAGCTTCCTGTTGGCGTGGTTGTCCTGGGACCGCAGTGTCTGCCTGCGGGGATACTCGGGTTCGATGATGAGAGAAAGCCAGATGAGAGCTGGAGGTGATGGGGTTTGACCAAAGCCCCAACGCCTGCATCATCATAGAGCTGGGAACACTGAGGCCAGAGAGATGGGACCTGCCCCAAGTCACCTCTGGGCTCAGTCGCAGAGATGGGACTGGAGCTCTTTCTGCTGCCCTGAGCTAGCGTTGGCCCTCACCTCTGATTGCCTTTTACTGTGACCATTTCTCATTTCTGCTTTTCTCTGTCCATGGGGGACAGTCCTACACCATCCCTGCCAAGGCCTTTACAGCCCCCCAAACGGTCCTAAGCACAGGCACGATCGCCAGCTCACCTGTCCTTGCTCTGAGCACTGCCATCCTTGATGGCCTCTCTTCCACTGTGAGTCCCAGGAGACAGTTCCAGGGGCAAAGAAACATTCGTTGAACAAAGAAGAGGAGAAAACTGTGTTCAGGGGGCCCGGGCCTTGTAGGCTGGGCATTCTGGCCAGGCCAGGGGCACTGGTTCCCCAGGCGCCTAGTGGAAGGCCTGTGGTGTAGGAGCAGAGGCCAGAGGAGCTGCTGGGGAGGAGGCTGGCCTGGGGGAGCTGAGCAAACTCATGAGACTCAGAGCTCTGGGTGCCTGTGATTTCAGGATAGAGTCTGGGCTTTGGAGATCAGGGGTCCCTGACTTGGGTCAGAGGGGAGGCTAGAATCCTCAGCGTGGTCAGCGAGGGGGCAAAAGGAGCACTGTTTGCAAAGTCCCTGCTGTGTATTTGGCACCACGCAGGAACTTCATTTCATATTTACTGCTTGGCTTGATACTCACAAATGAGCTGAGAGTTAGGGATTACTCATTCATTCATCCAAGAAATATTTATCAAGCCCTTACTATTTGTCAAGCACCATTCTGGGTGCTGGGTATTGAAGAAAACAGACAATGTTTGCATTTTATAGATGAAGAAACTCTAAATCAGAGAGGTTAGGCAAGCACCCAAAGTCACACAGCTGGAAAGGTCTGGGACTAAGTTCTTTGCCTTTGTCTATAATGGTTGGGCAGAAAGGCAGGGCGGTGGAGTAGAGAGGGCCCGATGGCCTTGCTATGTGAGCAAGAGCAAGTCACTTCCCCTCCCTGGACCTGAATTTCCTCAGTAGACTTTGAGGCCTTTGGCCAAGCAGTCTGGAATAGCTCCTGTGGGCAAAAACTGAAATTAAAATTTTACATGGGATAGCTACTGATTTTTGAGCATGTTCTGTGCATCAGATCCTGGAGTGTCTATGGGGAGCCACTGAAGGTTCCTGAGCAGGGGTCGGGGGAGCATCCCTGAACTACTCTTGCCCTTGGGCCCTTCCCAGTTCTCCAGGACCTCTTGTCCTAGGGTTATCAGGGGAAGCAGCTGAAGCTTTGGACAAACAGTAGGGGCAGGCAGGGACACAGGGACATATGGTTTATAAATAAGGGAGCTGGGTGGGGCAGGGATGGATCGGGTGGGAAGGGTGACGGTTAAGCTGCAGGGAGAGGCCAGGAGAAGGCCTCAGGAGACGTCCATCTGCTCCTGGTACTCACCACCCCCCGCCACCCTGGGGGCAGCCCCCTCCTCTGATCAGAGCTAACTCCTGCATCCCCTGTGTCCAGCCCCAGGCTCAGCATCTCTGAAGGGGGCACCAGGGGCCGGAGCTCTGGCCTAGCCCTCCAGGTCCTCCCAGAGGGTACCAGGGCTGCTTCCTCCATGAAGTCTTCCATGCTAAGTCCAGCTTATCTTGACCACACCAGTACACATCACCAGGCCACCCAGGTTTGTAAACAAAAGCACAGGATCATCAGCCCTCGGTGCTCAGAGAAGAGGGGTCAGCAATGAGGGAGGTTATTGCGGGGAGAGGGGCCTTGAAGAAAGGGTAGAGGCTGGGCAGTTGGAGGGGAGGGTGAGGGAGGGGAGGAATTTAACCTGGGGAAGGGGAGGGTTGGTGGGGGATTTTCTCTCCATCTCGGGCCCTGCCCCTCTTGCCTGTGATACAGTGGTTACCTCCTTTCCTGCCTCTCCCAGTACACTTTAAAATTTTTATTTGATTAAAATAATAAAACTTTTGTTACTTATACAATAACACATGGAACTTGGTAGAATGGTTTAGACCACGGGCTCTGGAATCAGGTTGCCTGGGTCAGAATCTGGGGCCAGATATCAGGCGTGTGAACTCCAACAAATCACTGGTGCCTCAGTTTCCTCATCTGGAAAATGACCCACCTCATGAGGTTGGTGTGAAGATTAAATGAGCTAATATACATAAAGTGATTATTAAAGGGCCTGGCCCATAGTAAGTGCTAAATGAGTATGAATTATTAGAGATGTAAATTATAATGTTTAATAACATAATAAACACTCATGATCCCAACACTCAATTCAGGAACTGGAACATTTCCAAAATTTGCATCTAGCTTGTACGTCTCTCCCGCTCCCCTAGCATCCCTTAAAGGTGTCTACTATCCTGAATTTTGTGTTTGTCATTCCTTTGCTTAAAAAGAAAACATTTGTATTCATGCCTGTACACCTGATCAATAATTTGTTCCTTGATTTTTGAGCTTTATAAAAATGGGAGCATACTGTAGATAGCCTCTGGGCTGTCCACTCAATCTTCAGTTTCTGGGAGATGCATCAATGCTGTGCCTGTGGCAGTGGTTCATTGTTTTGGGGAACTCACCACCCTTGATTTCTTCCCGGCCACTGTTTCCCACTCCTGACCACAGGGAGAGCACAAAGCCCACTGTGTCTGCCCCAGCCTCCAGGCCCTCAAACTCCCTCTCCTGCAGCAGTCCAGCTGGCCCCTTCCTCAGCACTCTAGCCCTAGCTGTCTAGCTCTGTCCCTACTCAGACCTGGGGCCACATTTTTAGACACTGCCTCTTCTCCCATCTGTATGTTGCTCTGCAGGGAGTGACTGGCCAGGGGCACCAACCTGGGCCTGAGTCCTTGCTTTGCTTCTAATTGGCTATGTGACTCTGGGTGGGCCTCCTGCCCTCTCTTGTCCTCAGTCTCCCCACCTGTAAGGAGAGTGGGTGAAGTGGTCCTTTCTCTGGAATGTCTGTGGTGTCCCAGTCCCTCCCTGGCCTGGAGGTGGTGCTTTGCCTCATCTGGAATGCCCGGGGAATGGGGCCAGGTGGGACAGTGCATGTGTGGGGTGTAGCTGGGGCCTGGGAGGCACCTTTCCCCTGGATGCTCCCACCGTGCTCTGGGGGCTCTGCTTCCTCTGTGCCTTGAGTTAGTGTGTAATAACCACTTCAAACCAAAATAGGCACATTGAAATTTTGAATCAAAGCCTCGAGGGGAGTTACAGCATGCAACTTGGGCTGCAGACAGCACCCAAGCCTGGGAACCTAGGGGCCTGAGTCCAAGTCCCAGCTCAGAGAACAATTTCCTGTGAGACCCTGGGTACTTCACTTTCTCCTTTTGCAAAATGAGGCCAATTCTTCATGCTGGGCACATGCGAGGAACAGTTGGGTCTGTGTATCTCGCAGGTGTATATATCTCACCTCTCTAGCCCCACTCCCCTCACAGGGCTGGATAGAGAAAGCCTGCTCCAGGAGAAACAGGGCAAAGTCTGCAGTGAAGTTTAAAGTTTATAAAGAAATGAGTTATCCATGCACAAATCAAACCACCGTCTTCGGTTGGAGGAAAACAAAGTGTCACATTGTTCTCACATTGTCTGGCTGAAGGCCAGTGTTTCTTCCACACCCCTGCCCGCCCACACCTCGCCCTCACCCCTCCCCCTAACAGGTGCTACCTCTTTTGCCTGCTTTCCCCCCATTTTCCCCTATTTTTAATGATTTTGATGTGGAAACTTCCAGACATTAAAAAACTCTCATATACACAAATATAGTTTTTTTTTTAATGGAAAAAATCCCCCACATTCTGCCACTTGCTTTTTCTACTAAAAATCTATATATTTTAATCAGCTTTATTGAGGAATAATTTACACACAACAAAATTCAGCAAGTTTATGTGTACACTTTGGTGATTTTTAACAAACGTGGACCATAGGGTGACAATCATCATGATCCCTGGATAGGACACTTTTGGACATTCCTAAATGACTGCAGGGGTTGAGTCTGCTGCTGGGAGAAGGAGAAAGAGGCATCTGAGGAAGGAGCCATGGCCTGTGGGGGAGTGGGGCTAGGCAGGCCCTTAAGGATGGTGCCTCTGCCCCAGTGGGGGATAAGGGATTCCCTTCCTCAGTTCCATCATTTCTGTTCAGCAGCAAATTCAGTTTGGAACTGCAAAGTTGACTTAAAAGTCTTTTTTTCTTTTATTTTTAATTAATTAAAAAAATTTTTTTAGAGGCGAGGTCCGCTGTGTTGCCCAGGCTGGTCTCGAACTCCTGGCCTCAAGTGATCCTCCCACCTCAGCTTCCTGAGTCTCTGGGATTACAGGCATGAGCCACTGTGCCCGGCTCTTGACTTAAAAGTCTTAAAAACCTAAAGCATCTAAGTGTCATTATTAAGGGTGTCCCCAGGACTCTCAGCCCTGGTCCTTGTCCTGCACCTGACCCTGGCCAGAGCCTAGCCCTGGCAGTCCTGACTGCAGCCCTGTTTAGAGCTGGGTCTCTCAGGGGATCACGTGAGAGCGGCAGATGGCTCCAGGCCGCCAAGCCCCTGCAGCCCTGCAGAGCCACAGCTAAGTGAGGGCTGGGGCTGGCGGCTCCTGTCTGCGGGGATCCGTTCTGAAGTCCCAGGCCCCTGTGTCTCTGCAGGACTGCAGCCTGCGCCTGAAGGAAGGACAGCATGGGGCGCAGGAGAGGGGCTACACCCCAGCCAAAGGAGTCGCTTCCAGGTACCCCAGCAAGGGAGATTTGGGCCAAGTATCCAGAAACTGCTGATCCCCAAGGCCCATCCACCAGCTCCAAGCCCCCGGCCCCAGCTCTGGGCACCCTTCAGCCTGCGCATGCCTGGCGCCATCCTGAGACCGGGAGCTGCTTGTCGCCGTCGGGAAGAGGCGGCAGTTGCGCGTCATCACCACCAGGGGGCACCAGTACAGGCGGGACTAAACCTCGGGAGTTTCACCATCCACCAGACGCGCTCTCTGAGAACTTGTCAGTCCCCGCGGTCAAGGAGTCCATCTGCTAATGGGATAGACAGGCCAGCTTAAAATCTCGGCTGATATCTCTCATATCCGCCAAGATTACATGGAAAAACCATAACATCAGCTACCCCCTATATTAAATTTAAATAATTTTAATTGTGCAAGTAGTGAGGGTACAAATACATTTTTCTTAACAATTGAAATACTGAAATTAAAGATCATGTTCCATTTGACCATCCCCCAACATCCCATCCCTTTCCTCTTTTCCCTATTTGTATAGTTCTAGACATTAAAATATACGCAAATATAGGGTTTTTTAAATTCAAACAGCACATACATTCTACAACTTGCTTTTTTCTGCTAAAAATCTATAAATGTTAATCAGCTTTATTGAGGAATAAATTTAGGTATTATAAAAATCACCAATTTTATGTGTTCAATTTGATGAATTTTAACAAATGTGTCCAATAGTGTAACCACCATCATGGTCACTGTATAGATTTCTGACATTCCTGAAATATTCTCTCTTAACCCTTTCCAGTCAATTCATAACCTCACCTCTGCGCCCTGGCAACCTCTCATCTGCTTTCAGTTGCCATAGTTTTACTTTTTATAGAATTTCATATAGATGGAATCGTCCTGCATGGAGTTTTTGAGTCTGATGTCTTTCACTTAGCTTTTATAATGCTTTTGAGATTCATTTATATAGTTGTGTGTAAGTAGTTTGTTCCTTTTTATTACTAAGTAATATTCCACTGTATGCACATACCATAATTTACTTATCCATTCATGAGTGATGAACATTTGGGGGTGTTCCCAGGTTTTGTCCACTATGAATGAAGCTCCTATGAACGTTCTAGTACAAGTCCTTGCGTGAACGTATACTTTTGTTTTTCTTGGGGGAAATACTTGGAAGGATTGTTGCGTGGTATAAGTGTATGTTTAGCTTTATGTTCATCTGCTGAATGGTTTTCTACAGAAGCTGTACCATTTTGCATTCCTACCAGCAATGTAAGAGGGTTTTAGTTGCTCCACATCCTTGCCAAGACTTGTGTTGTCAGGTTTTTACTTTAAGCCATTCTAGTAGGTGTGTAGTAGGATCTTACGATGAAATTTATATTTCTCTAATGGCTTATGGTGTTGAATATCTTTAAATGTGCTTATTTTCCATTCACATCTTCTTTGGTTAAGTGTCTATTCAAATCTTGTCCACTCATTTAAAATCAATTATCTCCTTATTATTAAGTTGTAGGAATATTGTATATAGTCTGGGTGTGAGTCCTTTGTAAGACATATATTTTAGAAATATTTTTCCTCTTTCAGTGTTTTGTCTTTTCATCTTCTTAATGTAACTATGTCTCTTTAACTTTTTATTTTGAAATAATTTTAGACTTACAGAACACTTGCAAAGATAGTACAAAAGCTCCTTTAATGGCAACATCTCACATAACCACAGTGCAATTATCAAAACTAAGAAATTAACATTAGTATGATATTATACCTAAACCACAGACCTTATTCAGATTCCACTAATGTTCTTTTTCTGTTCCAGGATTTGACCATGTCCTCTTGGTTTCCTCTATCTGTGACAGTCAAGTATTTTGTTCAGTGTCCCTCAACTTGGATTTGTCAGATGTTTTCTCATTATTGCATTGAGATTGTGGATTTGGGGGAAGAATACCAAATGCCCTTCTGGTTACATCATTTCATGAGGCACATGATAGGAATAGGACACCATCGCTGGTAATGGTAACCTTCATCACTTGGTGTCTGATGGGTTTCTTCACTAAAAAGTTATAAATTTTTTCCCTTTGCATTTGGTTTGAAAGTTTGAGGGAGATACTTTGAGACCAAACAACTATCCTTTCTTTCCTTAAACTTTTGCTTTCCTGAATCCTGTAATGCCAGCACTTTGGGAGGCCAAGGTGGAAAGATCGCTTGAGGCCAGGTATTTAAGACCAGCATCGGGAACAAAGCAAGCCCTCATCTCAAAAAAAAAAAAAAAAAAAAAAAAAAAAATTAGACAAGCATAGTGCATAGTGGCATGTGCTTGTAGTCCCAGCTACTCAGGAGGCTGAGGCAGGAGGATGGCTTGAGCCCAGGAGTTAGAAACTGCAGTGAGCTATGATCATGCCACTGCACTCCAGCCTGGGCAACAGAGTGAGATGCAGTCCCCAAAACAAAAACCAAAAACAAACAAAATGAAAGAAACAAACAAATCTTTTGCATTCATTGGTGAGTTTGCCTGCAGCAATTATTACTATGGTGTTCTAATGGCAATTTTCTATGCTTCTCATTCCAGCTACCTTTATTAACTGGAATCCTTCTGCAAGAGTTTTCTCTTCTCCATCGTTTATTTATTATGTGTGAAATGATGGCTATTTATTTTACTCCTTGGATTGTAATCCAATCCTATTTGGTTGCTCAGATGGCCAGCCTTGGCTGTTGGGAGTTCCTCTAGGTTTGCTCATGTGTTCTTTGGCATGCTGCCAGCCTCCCTCCTCTGCCTTCTTTTCTTTCCTTTTTTTTTTTTTTTTTTTTTTTTGAGCATTCTCCATCTTTCTGGAACCATGAGATGCTCCAGGATTATCTTGAATTATTTTTGTCCCAGACCTGGAATCAACTTCGTCAAGCAATCTTAGTTTTTTTAATTGGAGAATGGTAAATATCATTAACACATATCAAGATCTGTGTGCCAGCTTCTATGCAGGTGGCTCTCTCATCAGACAGAGCCAGGAAGTATATGAATGTGTACTAATTCATTTGTATGCAAATTGTCTATTAATCGATCAATCCACCAATTTATTGATCCATCATCTATCTATTAAAGAAAAGCATGACTTTACACTGACACTTGTGACTGCAATCCAGCACAATGTGTTCATTCTGGCATTTTCCCTTTACTTATTTGTAACTTTAGCTCTCATTAACTACAGTCTTTCTTTGGATCTTATTATCTACAGTATATTTACTTATTTGCCCTGTTCTACTGTACAAGTAAAATATTTTTCGACTTGTTACCTCATACTTTTGTGAAAAACAAACTTGACAAATAGAGTACAGTGTTTATAGACCATTCTTTTAATCTTTAATCTCACAGCATCCAGGCAAAATGCTTAGATCCAATCCTTTCTTTTTCATCTCCAGGGTAATTGTGTCATATGTTTGCAATACAGTTTCATTGTCATAGTCTGCATTCCACCTTGGGAACCCCTGACGTCCTGTTTTGTTTTGTTTTTTTTTTTTTTTAACTATTTGCATACAGTAATATTCACTCTTTGAGGTGTACAGGTCTATGGGTTTTGGCAAAGGCATGGAATCTTATATCCAAAACCACTTTATATACAGAAGAGTTTGTTAACCCTCCCAATTCCCTCATGCTGTACTTTTGTAGTCAAACCTTTCCCCCACTCCCGACCCTAGGCAGTTACTTATCTGCTTTCTGTCTCTACAGTTTTTGTCTTTCCTAGAGTGTCACATAAACTGAATAATATAGTATGTAGCCTTCGGGATTTGGTTTCTTTCTTTCACCTACCAAAGTGGATTTAAGATTCATTTACATTGTCGCATAAATCAATAGTCTATTACTCTTTATTGATGAGTCATATTATATTGTGTCACTGTTCCACAGTCTGTTTAACCGTTCATCTATTGAAAGAAAGGTGATTTCCAGTTTTTAATAATTATGAATAAAGCTACTATAAACATCTGTGTAAAGGTAAGCATAAATGTTTGATTCACTTAGGTAAATACCCAGGAGAAGGATTGATAGTAAGCATATATTTAACTTTAAAATAAACTGCTAAAGTGTTTTGTAAATTGGTTGTACTATTTTACATTCTCGTTGGAGTTCTCAGAGAGTTCCAGTTGCTTTGCATCTTGGCAAACACTTGGTTTTGTCCATTTTTAAATTTTAGCCATCCTAGTAGGTGTATAGTTTGTGGTTTGTAGCTTGTGGCTTTCATTTGCATTTCCCTAATGAAATATGACGTTGAGCATCTTTTAGATGTTACTTACCATCTGTGCATCTTTCTTGATGAAGTGACTCTTCAATTCTTTTGTTGATTTAAAAAATTGCATTGTCTTTCTTAATGTCGAGTTTTGATGTTCTTTATGTATTCTACATACAAGTTCCTTTCTGGGCATTTAATTTGCAAATATTTTCACTCAGTTCGTGGCTTGTCTTTTTCTTCTCCTTGCAAAGCAAAAGTTTGTAGAATTTTGTTAAAGTCTAATTTATCAAGCTTTTTTCTCACATGGATTGTGGTTTTAGTATTGTATCTAACAAGTCTTTCCCAAGCCCAAGAACATGCAGATTTTTTCCATATTTTCTTCTAGGTCATTTATTATTTTATGTTTAAATTTAGATCTATGATCCATTTTGAGTTAAGTCTGTAAAAGTTGTGAAGTATGGATTGAAGTTCATTTTTGCTTTTCCAAACAAATGTTCAGTTGTTCCAGCACCATGTGTTGAAAATACTGTACTTTCTCCACTAAATTGACTTTGCACCTTTATTTAAAAATCAGTTAACTGTATTTGTGTGGGTCTATTTCTGGGCTTTCTATTTTGTTCCATTCATCTATGTGCCTATCCTTTTGCCAATACCACACTCTCATCATTCCTGTAGCTATGTAGTAGGTGTTAAAATTGGATAGTGTGTCCTTAACTTTTTCCCACAATTCCCAGAATTGTGTTGTCTATTTTAGTTTCTTTGTTTATCCATTCAAATATTAGAATCAGCTCAATTATATCTATGAAAACAGCTAACTGGGATTATGTTGAATCTATAGATCAAATTGAGGATAATTTGCATCTTAGTAATATTGGATCTTTTAATCCATGAACACAATATAACTCTCTATTTTTTTCAGGTTTTTATTTCTTTCACTTATGTTTTATAGTTTTCAGCATATTTTGTTATATTTATCTATAAGTATTTTATTTTATGAAGCTATTATATGTAGCACTTTTAAAAGTTTGAGTTCTGATTGTTAATTGCAAATACGTGGAAATATAATTGATTTTGTATGTATACTTGGATCTTGCAACATTGCTAAATCTACTTATTAGTTCCAGGATGTTTTTCTGTAGATTTATTTGGATTTTCTACATAAATTAGGGTTTCAACCCAAACAGCCAGTTTTATTTTTTCATTGAAATCTGTATACCTCTTATTTCTATTTCCTGGCTTCTAACTTGATGTTGAATAGGAGTAGTGAAAGAGGACATTTTTCTTTTGTTCCCTGTTTTAGGAGGAAAGCATCACTCTTTCATCATTTAACATAATGGCTGTAGGTGTTTTACAGGTGCTCCTTTGTCAGGTAAAGGAAGTTTCTTTTTATTCCTAGTTCACTGAGAGTTTTTGTCATGAACAGTTGTAAAATTTTGTCAAAAGCTTTCTTCTACGTATCTAGAGATAATAATATGGTTTTTCTTCTTTTGTTTGTTAATATAGTGAATTATATTGATTGGACCTTGAATTTTGAGCCAGAAATATATATGTATGTATTTCTGGATTCAAGTTGCAAATACTTTGTTGAAGGTTATTTTGTGTATGTTTTTAAGAGATGTTGGTCTGCAATTTTCTTCTGTTGGAATGCCTGGTTTTAGTATCAGAGCAATGCTGACTTCATTGGCTGACTAGGGAAAGCACCCCTGCCTCGTTTTTTTCTGGGAGAGATTGTTAAAAAAATGGATATTATTTCTTCTTTAAATGTTTGTGAAAATTCACCAGTGAAAGCTTCTAATGTTGAAGTTTACTTATTTGAAAGATTTTTTAAAAGACAAATTAGATTTCTTAATTATGCCTGTCTATTCAGATTATAATTTTTTTCTTGAGTTTTATTAAAGTCTTTCACATAATTAGTCTATTTCATGTAAGTTGTTGAATTAATGACGTACAATTGTTCATAATATTCCTTTATTATTCTTTCAACATTCATAGGATTTATAGTGATAACATTTTTTTCCTTCCTGAAATTGGTAACCTGTCTTTCTTTTCCCCTGAGGAGTTTTTCCAGATATTTATTAACTTCAATGATCTTTCTAAAAAACCAGGCTTGGTTTCATTTGCTTTCTTTGTTGTTTTTCTTTCTCCTATTTCATTGATTTATGCTATCTTTATTATATCCTTTCTTATGCTTATTTTGTACATAAGTTGTCCTTTTCTGTTATTTTTGTGGTGGAACATTGGGTCATTGGTTTCGATATTTCTTCCTTTTAAATGTAAGCATTTGGTGCTACAAATTTCCCTCTAAGCACTGCTTTAGCTGCACCCCATAGATTTTGATGCATTATATTTTTCTTATCAATCAGTTCAAAATATCTACTAATGTCCCTTGTGATTTCTTCTCCAACCTATATAGTATTTACAGTATACAGTTCAACTTCCAGATATTTGGGGATTTTCTAGACACCTTTTTATTAGTGATATCTGGTGTAATTCTATTATGGTCAGAGAAATACTTTGTATGATTTCAATTCTTATCAATTGATTGAGACTTGTTTTGTAGCCCAGAATATGCTCTATCATGGTTAATGTTCTGTGTGTACTTGAGAAGAATGTGTATTCTCTTGTACAAAATACTAGATAAAAGTTTTATTAGATAAAATATTTATAAAAGTTTTTCTATATGTGTCAATTTGTTCAAATTGGTTGTGTTGTTCAAATTATCTATATCTTTCTTACTTTTTAAAATGAACTGTTATATTTAAAATGAACTCTTAGTTTTAGAATAGTTTTATGGAAAAATTGCAAAGGTAGTACAGAAAGTTACCATCTACTTCGCACCCAGTTTCCCCTATTTTTAACATCTTATAATAGTGTGATACCTTTGTTGCAACTAATGAACAAATGTTGATACATTATTATTAATTAAAGTCTATACTTTATTCAAATTTCTTTAGTTTTTAATGTAATGTCCTTTTTCTGTTTCAGGATTCCATCTAGGGCAGTACATTATATTTACTCTTCGTATTTCCTCAGTCTCCTTTGGGCTATGACAGTTTTTCAGATTTTCCTTGTTATCGATGACCTTGACAGTTTTAGGGAATATTGGTCTAGTATTTTGTACAATGCTCTTCTAATGATGTGGTGGGATGAATGTTTGTCATTCCCCCCAGATTCATATGTTTCTGAAATCCTAACCCTCAATGTGATGATATTAGGAGGTGGGGCCTTTGGGAGATGATTAGGCCATGAGAGTGGAGCTCTCATGAACAGGATTAATGTCCTTATAAAAGAGACCCCAGAGAGCTAACTTGTCCTTTCCACCAAGAAGATGGCTGTCTATGAACCAAAAAGAGGGCACCCACCAGACACCGAATCTGCTGACACCTTGATCTTGGACTTCCCAGCCTCCAGAGAAATAAATGTTTATTGTTAAAACCCCCCAGCCTATGGTATTTTTGTTTTGAAAGCTTGAACAGACTAAGACAAATGGGATTTGTCTGATGTTTTCCTCATACTTAGACTGGATTTGTGGGAGAAAGACCACAGAGGTAAAGTGCAGTTGTTATCATACCATATCAAGAGCATATACTATCAGTATAGTTTATCGTAGTTAATATTAACCTTAATCACTTGGCTGATACAGTGTTTGTAAATTTTCTCCAGTGTAAAGTTTTTTCTTCCTTCCCATTTGTGCTCTTTGGAAGGAATTTGGTAAGGGAAGCCTATGCTTAAGGCATGGAGAGTTATGCTCCACTTTTTGAGGCTGGAGTAGCTACATAAATTATTTGGAAGTCTGCATAGGCCATTAGTCTATTCTTCCCTTTTATCTATTTATCTAATTGTTTATTCATATAAGTTTGGATTCATGGATATATATTTGATACTTTGGGTTATAATATAATATTATTTAATTAATTTTGTTGCTCATATTGTTTCAGCTTTGGCCACTGGGAGCTCTTTCTGTTGGCTCCTGTGTCCCTCTGATATAATCCCATTATTGTGGAACTTTTGAGTGCTTCTTTACTTCCTGTAACTATAAGAAGTTCCAGATTCATCCTGTATATTTCCTGCCCCAGAGTTAAATTTCGTCATTTTTTAAAGGATTCCTGATTCCTTTTATTGTGGAATGATATTACACACCAAGATCTGGGCATTAGATATGCTCGTTGCTACTGGGGTGTCATTGCTTCTATGGTCTTATATTTGCTTTATTAATTACCCAGGAGTACTGAAACCTCAGACTATAATTTTGGATTTGTCTATTTCTTTTTTTTAAAAAATTCCTTCTGTGCTTTCTTCATACATTTTAAAGTTTTGTTATTAGGTACACACACATTTAGGGTTGTTATGACCTCTTGATAGGTTGATTCCGTTATCATTATGGAATGTCCATATTTATCCTTGCTACTATTTCTTGTTTACTTTACTGAAATTTACTTTGTCTGATATTAACATAGTCACTTTAACTTTCTTTCAGTTATGTTTGCATGGTCTGTTTCCTTTGTTTAACTTTCAACCTATCTTTGCTTTATATTTAAAATGGGTTTCTTGGAGGCAGCATGTAGTTGGGTCTTGATTTTGTTTTCCATCTGACAATCTCTTTAACTGGAGTAATGTCATTTACATGTAATTTATTGATTGATGTTGTTTGATTTATTCCTACAACTTTGCTATTTGCCCTTTATTTGTCTCATCAGCTTTCCGTTTTGTCTTGCTTCTTTTCCTTTTTTTGATTAATCATTTTTATAAGATTTATCTTATCTCTACTATTGACTAATAAATCATATCTCTTTGTTTTATTTTGTTAAAAGTAGAACCTCACAGATTTCAAATATACATAACAGTTTACCTTCAAATTATATTATACTGCTTTATATAGAATAAAAATTTTACAATCATATACTTCTCTTTTCCTCCTTCAATCCTTTTTGCCATGTGTTCATACTTTTTACTTCTGTCTAGGCCACAAACTCCACAACATTAATTGTTAGTTGTGCTTTAAGCAATCAATCAATTATCTCTTTTTTTCACTTTTAAAATTGTGGTTAAAATATACATGACATAATTTGCTGCTTTAGCCATTTAAAAATGTACGGTTTAGTGGCATTAAATACATTCATAATGTTGTGGAAACATCTTCACCATCTAACTTTTAATCATATCAAACAGAAACTCTGTACTCATTAAAGCAACAACTCCTCATTATTTCATTTCTCCAGACTTTGGTGATTTATATTCTATTTTCTATGTCTATAAATTTGTCAATTCTAGATACCTCATATAAATGGAGTTATACAGTCTTTGTCCTTTTGTGTTTGCCTTATGTCATTTAGCATAATGTGTTCAAGGTTCATCCATGTTGTGGCATATATCAGAACTTCATTCCTTTTTATGGTTAAATAATATTCCATTGTAGGTATAATAAATCACATTTTGTTTATTCATTCATTTGTTGATGGTCACCCACCTTTGGCTATCATAAATAATGTTGCTATAAATATTGGTGTACAAATATCTGTTGGCATCTCTCCTTTAAATTTCATTCATATATACGTGTATGTGTGTTTGTGTCTGTGTGTACATATATATGTGTATATATGTGTGTGTGTATATATATATATATATATATATATGAGTGGAATTGCTGGGTCATATGGTAGTTCAATGTTTACCTTTTTGAGAAACTGACAAACTGTTTTCCACAGCAGCTGTGTTGTGTATATATATATATATGTGTATATATATATGTGTGTATATATGTGTATATATATGTGTGTATATATATGTGTATATATATGTGTGTATATATGTGTGTATATATATGTGTGTGTATATATGTGTATATATGTGTGTATATATATGTATATATGTATATATATATATATATGAGTGGAATTGCTGGGTCATACGGTAGTTCAATGTTTACCTTTTTGAGAAACTGACAAACTGTTTTCCACAGCGGCTGTGCATTTACATTTCCACTAACAGTGCCTGAGAGTTCTGATTTCTCAGCATCCTCATCAACACTTGGTATTTTCCTTAATTTTTTTTAAAAAAATAACTGCCCTAGTGGATATAAAGTTGTCATTGTTAGGTTCGTTTGACCCTTCCAAATTTCATGTGGAAATCTGATCCCCAATGTTGGAGATGGGGCCTAATGGGAGGTATTTGGGTCATGAGGGCAGATCCCTCATGGAGGACATATTAATGTCCTCCCTTTGGGGGTGGTGGGTGAGTACTCACTCTGTTAGTTCCTGTGAGAGCTGGTTATTTAAAAGAGCCTAGCCCCTTCGCTTCTTGCTTCCTCTTCCACTCCGTGATCCCTGCACATGTTAGATCCCATTCACCTTCTGCCATGAGTGGAAGCAGTCCGAAGCCCTCACTAGGTGCCTATGCTGATGCTGTGATTCTTGTACAGCCTGCAGAACCATTAACCAAAGAAACCTCTTTTCTTTATAGATTACCCAGCTTCAGGTATTTCTTTATAGCAGCACAAATGAACTAAGGCAGAAAGTTGGTTACGGAGGAGTGGGATGTTGCTATAAAGATACCTAAAAATGTGGAAACAGCTTTGGAACTGGGTAATGGGCAGAAGTTGGGAGAGTTTGGAGGGCTCAGAAGAAGACAAAAATATCAGGAAAAGTTTGAAACTTCTTCAAGATTTGTTAAGTGGTGGTTTCAAAAATGCTGATAGAAATATAGATGGTAAAGGCCAGGCTAATAAGGTCTCAGACAGAAATGAAGAACTTATTGGGAACTGGAGCAAAGGTCATCCTTGTTAAAGAACTTGTCAATGCCTAGGGCATTGTGTCCATGCCCTAGGATTTGTGGATGACCAAACTTAAGAGTAATGTTCTAGGGTATCAGTGGAAGAAATGTCTAAGTGGCAAAGCATTCAAGAAGTGCCAGGGTTGCTTTTAGTGGCTTATGATCAGATGTGGGAGCAAAGAAATGACCTAAAAGTTGAATTTATGATTACAAGGGAATCAGATCAGAAAAATGTGGAAAATTCTCAGCCTGGCCATGTGGTAGGGAAGGAAAGAGCATTTTCAGGAGAGAAATCCAAGGGTGCTGCAAAGCAACCTCTTGCTAGAGAGATTAGCATAGATAAAAGGGAATCTATAACTTAAAAAAATGGTAGCCAGGTGCTAATAGTCAAGACAATGGAAAAAAGTTCCTGAACGCATTTCAGAAATCTTCAAGGTGCACCTCTCAGCATAGGCTCAGAGACCTAAAAGGACAGAATAATTTTGGGGGAGAGGTCTGTGGCACTGTTGCCCTATGCTGCCTGAGGATACTGCTTCCTGCATCCCAGCCACTCTGACTCCAGCTGAGGGTCAAATGGCTTCAGGTACTGTTTGAGGTGCATCTCTGAAGGGTGCAGCTATAAACCTTCATGGCTTCCATGTGGTGTTACGTCTGCAGGTGCACAGAATGCCAGAGCGGTGGAGGCTTGGCAGCTTTCACTTACATTTCACAGAATGTATCTGAAAGCCAGGATGCCTGCTAAAGGAGTGGAACCCTAACAGAATGACTCTACTAAGGCAATGCTACTTGGAAATATAAAGTTGGAACCCCTGCAGAGAGTCCCCACTTGGGCACTGCCTAGTGGCTATGTGGAAGCAGGACTGCTGTCCTCCAGACCTGAGAATTATTGATCCACCAGCAGCATGACACCTCAGCCTGGAAAAGCCACAGGCATTCAAGTCCAACCCATGGTGGAAGCCACAGGGCTGTTTGCAGAAAAGCCATGAGGGTGTGGCTGCCCAAGCCTTTGAGATTTCACTCCTTGAACCAGTAGGGCTAGGATGTAGGACTGGAGTCAAAGGAGAATTTTTTTTAGCTTTAAAATTTCATGTATGCCCTGCTGAGTTTTGAACTTGCATAGGGACTGTTACCCCTTGCTTTTGTCTAATTTCTCCTTTTTGGAATGGAAATGTTTGCCCAATGTTTGCTCTGTCATTGTATCTTGGAAGTAAATAACTTGCTTTTGATTTTATGGGATCATATCTGTAAGAAACCCGCTTTGAGTCTCAGATGAGATTTTGGACTTTGGACTTTAAAGTTGGTGTGAAACAAGTTAAGACTTTTGAAGACTATTGGGAAGGAATGATTATATTCTCTACATGAGAAAGACATGAGATTTGGGGGTCCAGGTATGGAATACTATAGTTTGTTTGAATCCTCCAAACCTCAAGTTAAAATCGGATTCCCAATGTTAAAGGTGGGGCCTAATGGTCCAATGGTTTGGGTCATGGGAGCAGATCCCTCATGAATAGATCAATGCCCTCCCTGGTGGTGGTGGGTGAACTGGTTCTCACTTTATTAGTTTCCACAAAAGTTGGTTGTTTAAAAGAGCCTGGCACATTCTCCCCTTGCTTCTTCTCTTACTTTGTGATCTCTGCACATGCCAGCTCCCATTCACCTTCTGTTATGAGTGGAAGCAATTTGAGGCCCTCACAAGATGCTGGTGCCATGTTTCTTATACAGCCTTCAGAACTGTGAATGAAATAAACCTCTTTTCTTTATGGATTACCCAAGCTCAGTTATTCTTTATAGCAATATCAAACAGAGTAGTTCTATCTCATTCTGGTTTTGATTTGTATTTCCCTAATGACTAATAATGTTAAGCATTTTTTCAGTGGTGTGATCTTCGGAGAAATGTCTTTCAGGTCCTTTGCCTATTTTTGAATTGGATTTTTTAGTTTCTTATTGTTGAGTTGCATGTTCTTGCCTTAGTCTATTCTCACACTGCTTTAAAGACATACTCAAGACTGAGTAATTTATAAAAAAAAAAAGAGATTTAATTGACTCACAGTTCCTCATGGTGGGGGAGACCTCAGGAAACTTACAATCATGTTGGAAGGGGAAGCAGGCACATCTTACATGGCAGCAGGCAAGAGAGAGCATGTGTCAGCACAGGAAAAACTAACATTTATAAAACCATCAGATCTTGAGAGAATTCACTCATTATCATGGGAACAGCATAATAATCACCCTCATAATTCACCTTCATAATCCAATCACTTCCCACAAGCTCTCTCCCTACCTGGGGATTACAATTCAAGATGAGATATGGGTCGGGACACAAAGCCTAACCATATCATTTCACCTTGGCCTCTCCCCTCTCAAATCCCATGTTCTCACATTTCAAAATCAATCATGCCTTCCCAACAGTCCCCCAAAGTCTTGACTCATTTTAGCATTAACTAAATAGTCCAAGTCCAAAGTCTTATGTGAGGCAAGGCCCAGGAGCCTGTAAAATCAAACTCAGTTTATTTACTTCCAAGATACAATGGAGGTACAGACATTGGATAAATGCTTCAATTCCAAATGGGAGAAATTGGCCAAAACAAAGGGGTTACAGGCCTCATGCAAGTCCAATATCCAACAGGGCAGTCATTAAATCCTAAAGCTCCAAAATAATCTCCTTTGACTCCATGTCTCACATCCAGGGAATGGTGATGCAAAAAGTGGGCTCCTATGGCCTTGGGGAGCTCTGCCTCTGTGGCTTTGCAGGGTACAGTCCCCCATTCCAGCTGCTTTCATGGCTGGCATTGAGTGTCTGCAGCTTTTCCAGGCACACAGTGCAAGCTGTTGGTGGATCTATCTTTCTGGGGTCTGAAGGATGGTGGCCTTCTTCTCATAGCCCCACTAGGCAGTGCCCCAGTGGGGACTCTGTGTGGGAGCTCCAATCCCACATTTCCCCCTTGTACTGTCCTAGCAGAGGGTCTCCATGAGGGCTTCACCCCTGCAACAGACCTCTGCTGGACATCCAGGCATTTCCGTACTTCCTCTGAAATCTAGGTGGAGTTTTCCAAAACCTCAATTCTTGACTCCTGCAGGCCCAACACCATGTGGAAGCTGCCAAGGCTTGGGGCTTACATCCTCTGAAGCAACTGTGGGACTATATGTTGGCACCTTTAAGCCATGGCTGGGATACAGGGCACCAAATCTTGAGGCTGCACAGAGCAGGAGTGGGGACCGTGGGTCTGACCCATGAAACCATTTTTCCCTTCTAGGCCCCTGGGTCTGTGAAGGGAGGAGCTGCCATGAAAGTCTCTGACATGCCCTGGAGACATTTTCCCCATTGTCTTGGTTCTTAACATTGCTCCTCATTACTTATGCAAATTTTTGTCGCCAGCTTGAATTTCTCTCCAGAAAAATAGGTTATTTTTTTTCTATTGTATTGTCAGGCTGCAAATTTTCCAAACTTTAATGCTCTGCTTCCCTTTTAAACATAAGTTCCAATTTCATATAATCTCTCTCAAGTTCAAAGTTCCACAGATCTCTAGGGCAGGGGCAAAATGTCCCACTCTCTTTGCTAAAGCATAGCAAGAGTGACCTTTGCTCCAGTTCCCAAGAAGTTCCTTATCTCCATCTGATTCCACCTCAGCCTGGACTTCATTGTCCACATCATTATCAGCATTTTGGTCAAAACCATTCAACTAGTCTCTAGAAAGTTTCAAACTTTCCCACATATTCCTGTCTTCTTCCAAGTCCTCCAAACTGTTCCAACCTCTGCCTGTTACCCAGTTCCAAAGTCACTTCCATATTTTCAAGTATCTTTATAGCAGTATCCCACTCCTGGTACCAAAATCTGTTTTAGTCAGGGTTCTCTAGAGGGCCAAAACTAATACAATATATGTATATATGAAAGGGAGTTTATTAAGGAGAATTGACTCACATGATCACAAGGTGAAGTCCCACAATAGACCGTCTGCAAGTTGAGGGGCAAAGAAGCCGGTAGTGGCTCAGTCCAAGACCGAAAACTTCGAAAGTAGGGAAGTCAACAGTGCAGCCTTTATTCTGTGGCCAAGGCTTGAGAGCTTGTGGCAAACCATTAGTGTAAATCCAAGAGTCCAAAGTCATCTCTCTCCAATGCTGGATGCCTCCTGTCCTCAGACATAAGACTCCAAGTTCTGATGTTTGAGGGGAGGAAGCATCCATCATGGGTGGAAGATGAAGACTGGAAGACTCATCAAGTCAACTTTTTCCATTTTCTTCTGCTTGCTTTTTCTAGCCATGCTGGCAGCTGATTGGCTGGTGCCTGTCCACAGTGTGGGTGGATCTTGCTGAGGGTGAGTCTTCTTCTCCCAGTCCACTGACTCAAATGTTAACCTCTTCTGGAAACACCCAGAAACATCCAGATACACCCAGAAACAATACTTTGCATCCTTCAATCCAATCAAGTTGACACTTAATATTAACCATCACAGTGCTCTTTATATATCGTGGATATTAATGCTTTATCAGATATATTATTTGCAAACATTTTCTCTGATTCTGTGGATTGTCTTTTCACTCTCTTGATTATGTTCTTAGATTCCCATAAGTTTTTAATTTTGGCAATGCCCAATTTATCTATTTTTTCTTTTGTTGCCTGTACTTTTGGTATCATACTTAATTAACCATTGCTAAACCCAAGGTAATGAAGATTTTCCCTTATGTTTTCATTTAACAGTTTTGGCTCTTAAATTTAGATCTTTATCCATTTATTTTGAGTTACATTTTGTATAGGGTGTAAAGTAAAGGTCTAACTTCATTCTTTTGCATATGAGCATCCAGTTTTCTCAACATTGTTTGTTGAAAAGACTGACTTTTCCCCACTGAACGACCTTCACAGCCTTGTCAAAAATAAATTGGCCATATATGTGAGGGTTTATGTCTGGCTCTGTATTCCATTCATTGGTCTATATATCCATCTTTGTGCCAGCACTACATTGTTTTGATTACCATAGCTTTGTAGATTTGAATTTTAGAAATGTGAGTCTTCCAGCTTACTTCCAGTTTTGGCTTTGTTACAAGATTGTTTTTACTTTTTGGGGTCTGTTGAAACTCCATATAAATTTTTGTATGGAGTTTTCTATATCTGAAAACAATGGCAATAAAATTTTTTACAGATATTGCATCGAATCCATATATTACTTTGGGTGATATTGTCCTCTTAACAATATTATGTCATCCAATCCATGAACAGAGGATACATTTCCCTTGCTTTAGATCTCTAATTTCTTTCAGCAGTTGTGTAGTTTGCTATGTAAAAGTATTTCACTTCTTTGATTAAATTTATTCCAAACTATTTTATTCTTTTTGATGCTACTGTAAACAGAATAGTTTTCTTAACTTGCTTTTCAGAGCACTCATTGTTAATGTACAGTAATAGAACTAAAGTTTGCATGTTAATTTTGTATTCTTAAACTTTTCTGAATTTGTTTTTTAATGAATAAAAAGAAATATTATAGTCTAAATTTTATCCTCAGCAACCACAAAAATGATTTTGAATTCTGAAAAAACAAAAAAAGCTTTAAGATAGTCCAAGTTTTTATTTCACACAGACATAGTTGGCATTTACATAGCAAATGCTTGGGGAGTACAGCACTAGCCAAGGAAGTTTACACGATTTACATAGTAGTTGGTGTTCTGCACCACTCCTACCCTTTTTTGTTATCACGGGTGCTAAACATGTATGGTTTCCAACTCCCTGCTTGGCTCAGCTCCTTTCCGGAGAGACTATTTTATTTGTTACTTAGTCTGGGTGCCTGAGTCGTCATAGTACTTGTCTGGTATTAGAATTTCAATATCATTACCAAAATAAAGCCATCTAGACAAAATTTTAAAGTTAAATTCTAGTATAAGAAATTTCAAATACTTTTTCCAAGACACTTTTGTCAAAAAGAGGCAGTAAGACGTGACATAACAGCAAACATATGTGCTTTATGTGCCCGTGACTAGTTGATTAACACCTTTATATGAATCAATTTATTTCATCCCCACATAGAACCTTTTAGATTATCTTATTATCCCCATTTTAGAGAATGAAAAACCGAAGCACAGAGTGATTAAGATAGTAATAGGCAGATGCAGGATTTGAACTAATGCAGATAAGTATATGGCCCTGAATTTTTTAATTAATTCTAACAGTTTTTTTGTGGATTCTTTAGGGTTTTCTACATATAAGATCATGTCATTTGCAAACAAATAATTTTATTTTTTCCTTTCTAATTTGGATGTTTTTTATTTCTTTTTTTTTTTTTTTTTGCCTAATTACTCTGGCTAGTACTTCTAATACTATGTTGAATAAAAGTGGTGAAAGCAAGAAGTCTGTCTTGTTCCTGATCTCGGTGAGGGCAGGGGGGATTTTCAGTCTTTCACTGAGTGTAACTGAGTGCAAACTGTGGGTTTTTTTTTTCATATATGGCCTTCATTATGTTAGGGAAGCACCCTTCTATTCCTAATATACTGAGTGTTTTTAATCTTGAAATGGTGTTGGATTTTGTCACATACTTAATCTGCATCATTTGAGATTATCTTTTTCAAAAAATTTATTCTATTAACATGGTGTATTACACTGATTAATTTTCAAATATTGAGCTACCCTTGAATTGTTGGGATAAATTCCACTTGGCCATGTTGTATAATCCTCTTAATATGTGGTTACATTTGTTTTGCTAGTATTTTGTTGAGTATTTTAGCATCTATATTCATAAAGATCAATTATCTTCTAAACAGTGTAAAATGAGAAAGAAGACCTTTTATTTTCAGTTTTATTCACATTTCTAGTCTCTGCTTCCCTTCCCTTCTCTTCCCTCATCTCCCCTCCCCTCACCTCCTCTCCTCTTTTGTTTTTTCCTTTTCTTTTCTTTTTGAGATGGGGTCTCACTCTGTCACCCAGGCTGGAGCGCAGTAGCACAATCATAGCTCACTGCAGCCTTGGACTCTTGGGCTCAAGCAATCTTCATGCCTTAGCCTCTTCAGTAGCTGGGACTACAGATGCGTGCCACCATACCTGGCTAATTAATACTTTTCTTTCTTTCTTTTTTTTTTTTTTTGGTAGAGAAGGGGGTCTCACTTACATTTCCCGGGCTGGTCTTGAGCTCCTGGCCTCAAGCAATCTTCCCTTTTCAGCCTCCCAAAGTACTGGGATTACAGGCATGAGCTACTGTGCCTGGCCATTTTTCATTCTTTAGTGTAGTTCCAAATTTTCATTTGTTCTCATTTTCCTTTTGGCTTGAAAAAGTTCCTTAGGCATTTCCTGTAGTGCAGCTCTGCTGAAAATGAATTATCTCATCTTTGATTTCTCTTTAAAGTCTTTGCCCCCATATTTGAAAGATATTTTCATTAATAAATAGATGCAGTTTGAAAGTTTTTTTCTGTCAGTGCTTTAAAAATATCTCTCCACTGTCTTCTGATTTGCATAGTTTCTGATGAGAATCTGTGGTCATTCTTATTTTTGTTCTGCTGTACACAATTTGTCTTTTCCCCTTTGGTGGCTGATAAGATTTTCTCTTCATTACTGTTTTCAGTAATTTATAATAATTATCATGTGCCTTGGAGTGTTTTTAGTTTATTGCTTATATTGTTCATTGAACTCCTTGAATCCTTGATATATATTTTTTTATCAACTTTGGTAAAGGTCAGCCATTTTGTTATTCAAATATTTTTCTGAACCTCCCTTCCTTCTGTGACTTTAGTTCCATATATATTAGACCCCTTGATATTGTTCCATAATTAATTTACACTCTGTTATTTTTTAAAAGTTTTTTTCCAGTTTTTACCCAGTCTTTTCTTCCTCTTTGCATTTCATTCTGCATAGTTTAAATGAGTCGTCTTCAAGCTCATTGCTCTTCATTCTGCAGTGTCTAATCTGCTATTAGTTGCAACCAGTGTATTATTTTTTTCATTTCAGATATTGTATGTTTTATTTTAATAAATTGAGTTTTGGTCTTTTAAAAATATCTTCCTTCTCTATTTACTATGACCATGTTTTACTCTTTGTAAAACATATGAGGCTTATTTGTAATAATTGTTTTAACATCTGCGGCTGCTAATTTCACCATCTTTGTCAGACCTGGGTCTGTTTCTATTGATTTATTTTTCCCTTGGTTATGAATTATAGTTTTTTACTTCCTTGCCTGCTTGATAAATTTTTTATTGGATGTCAGACATTGTGAATTTTACATCGTTGATTTCTATATTTTATTTTGTTTATTTAAGTGGTGTTGGATTTTTTTTTTTCAGTGAAGTTATATTTTGGATCTTTTTAAGGTTTGCACTTAAGCTTTGTTAGAATGGGTCCAGAGCAACCTTACGCTAAGGTTAATTTCATCACACTACTAAGTCATTACTATTATACATTCATGCCCTGTGTGTTACACATCTTATTTTTTCCACTTGGGCTAATGATACCACAGACTATTTTTAATCCTATGTGAGTTTTGTGCATTTTCTGCCTACTCCATTCCTGTTATTCTTTCTCCAGCCTTAGTTTCTTCTCACACATTCTCAGATAGGTATCCAGCCAAAGACTGCAAGGTGAAAACATTGGGAGGACCTGTTTTCACAACTGTGGAACTCTGTCTCTGTGTCATGGTTCTCTCTCTAGTGCTCCGCTTCAAACATTTCACCAAGCTTGACTTTCTCAGTCGCTAATCTTTATTTCCTTTACTTATAAAAATCACCAGACTATGTTTGGGTTTCTCTTCTTGAGCTGTGGCCTGGAAATTGCCTCTAGGGAAAAACAAAGAACAAGAAACTGGCTTGTAGGGATCAGCTTTTCTACTAATGTCTAAAAGTAAAAGGTTTTGTATATTTTGGTTGAAATTTTTGTTGTTAAGGTAGGAGGGTAACAGTTCCTGTTACTCCATCTTGGCTGGAAGCAGTTCCTCAATATATATTTTTAAGACATCTCCATGTTGATGTGAGGGGTCTCCAGAAAGCTCATGGAAAATAAATATTATGAAAAAACTATGCATAGGTTTCAAAATTTTTTAGCACTGAAAAAACTGGTACTAACTTATTGTAATGTGTCTGAACACGATCTAGTTGGAGGCACTAAGAAGGATAAGACATAAGTTTGAAAAGAGCTCTTATCAGAGCAGGCCAGGCGCAGTGGCTCATGCCTGTAATCCCAGCACTTTCAGAGGCCAAAGTGGGCAGATCACCTAAGGGCAAGAGTTCAAGACCAGCCTGGCCAACATGGTGAAACCCAGTCTCTACTAAAAATTCAAAAATTAGCCAGGTGTGGTGGGAGGCACCAGTAATCCCAGCTACTCAGGAGGCTGAGGCAGAGAATCACTTGAACCTGGGAGGCAGAGGTTGCAGTGAGCTGAGATCGCATCACTGCACTCCAGGCTGGGTGACAGAGTGAGACTCCATCTCAAAAAAAAAAAAAAAAAAAAAAAAAAAGCTGTTTTCAGAGCAAAATAAATTATGCTTTAATTGCAGCAAGAACTGATATCAAATTATGATGAAGCTTGGGTGGAAGAATGGTGAAATAATTGATACTTTATGAAAAGTTTAGGGAGACAATGCCCCAAATAAATTAGCAGTTTACAAGTGGATAATTCCTTTTAAGAAAGGATGAGATGACGTTAAAGATAAAGCCTCTAAGGCCGAGGAGGGCGGATCACGAGGTCAGGAGATCGAGACCATCCTGGCTAACACTGTGAAACCCGTCTCTACTAAAAATACAAAAAATTAGCCAGGCTTGGTGGCGGGCGCCTGTAGTCCCAGCTACTCAGGAGGCTGAGGCAGGAGAATGGCGTGAACCCGGGAGGCAGAGCTTACAGTGAGTCGAGATCGTGCCACTGCACTCCAGCCTGGGCAACAGAGCAAGACTCCGTCTCAAAAAAAAAAAAAAAAAAAAAAAGCCTGTAGCAGCAGACCATCCACATCAATTTGTGAGGAAAAGAATTAATTTGGTCATTCCCTAATTGAAGAGGACTGATGATTAATGGCAGAAACAATAGCCAACACCATAGACATCTCAATCAGTTTACTCTACACAATTCCAGCAGAAAAATTAAAGTTGGGCAAACTTCCCAAT
The DNA here is from genome assembly GCF_028858775.2 of Pan troglodytes. Taxonomy (NCBI): domain Eukaryota; kingdom Metazoa; phylum Chordata; class Mammalia; order Primates; family Hominidae; genus Pan; species Pan troglodytes. The sequence goes on from NC_072404.2 coordinate 36,728,192, forward strand.
TGATGGTTGCCAAAAGCATTGCACCCAGATCAACTGGAGACAAGAGCAGAGATTTCAGCAGAAATTTTAAACAAGTAGGTCAAGATCCTGAAACATTTCTTCAAAGATTTGTAAGAGAAGATGAAGGATGGCTTTGCCAGTACAATGTTGAAGACAAAGCATGATCAAAGCAATGACTACAAAGAGGTAGAAGTGGTCCTGTCAAAGCAAAAGCAGACCGGTCAAGAGCAAAATTCATGATGAAAACAGTTTTGGGGATGCTTGAGGTATTTTGCAGGTTGACTTTCTGGGGAGCCAAAGAACGATAACATCTGCTTATTGTGAAAATGTTTTGAGATAGCCAAAGCTTTAGCAGAAAAATGCCCAGGAAACCTTCACTAGAGAATCCTTCTCCACCACCACAATACTCCTGTTCATTCTTCTCATCAAACAAGGCCAGTTTTGCGAGAGTTTTGATAGGAAATCATTACACATCCACCTCACAGCCATGATTTGGCTTTTCATGATGTCTTTTTGTTTTCTAATCTTAAAAAATCTTTTAAGGGCACTCATTTTTCTTTAGGTAGTAATGTAAAAAAAGACTGCATTGACATGGCTAAATTCCCAGGACTCTCAGTGTTTTAGGGATGGATTACATGGTTGGTATCATTGCTTACAAAAGTGTCTTGAAAGCTTATGTTGAGAAATAAAGTTTATATTTTTTATTTTTTAATTCCATATTTCCATGAACTTTGTGAAGTCCTCTTGTACAAATAGATTTAGTTCATACCTTTTAACCGCTCAGTAGTATTCCATTGTATGAATAGATCACATTTTGTTTAGCTATTCCTTTCTCATTGGACAATTGTGTTGTTTTCTGGTTTTTACTACATGTTATAAACAACACTGAACTCAGAACGCAAATACCCAGAACTGGAATTTCTGGCTTATAGGGTATGTTCATTCTTAAATTCATTAGATAATATCAAATTGTTTTTCAAAGTGGTTATACAAAATTCACTCTCATCTGCCATTTATGAATGCTCCCATTTCTTTACATTATCTTCCAGACACTGTGTTATCAGACATTAAAGTTTTAGGCAATGTATTAGGTGAAAATGGGTAGCTTATTATTATTTTTATTTTCATATTCTTTAGTATTAGGAATGTTAAACATTTCTTCATCTGTTTATTGGCCTGTATATTTCACTTCTTTTCTGAATTGTCTATTTGTATCATTTGCTCACTTTTCTGAGTTATTTTTATCTTTCTTACTGATTTTTTTCTTTTCTTTCTTTTTTTTTTTGTGACATAGTCTCACTCTGTTGCCCAGGCTGGAGTGCAGTGGCACGATCTTGGCTTACTGCAGCCTCCACCTCCCAGGTTCAAGGGATTCTCCTGCCTCAGCCTCCCGAGTAGCTGGAACTACAGTTGTGCACCACCAGGCCCGGCTAATTTTTGTATTTTCAGTAGAGACAAGGTTTCACCATATTGGCCAGGCTGGTCTCAAACTCCTGACCTGGTGATCCGCCCACCTTGGCCTTCCAAAGTGCTGGGATTACTGGCGTGAGCCACCACGACCAGCTGATTTTTAGATATTTTTAAAATACATTTTTGATACTACAGATTTGTTTGTCAGGATTGGTTGCAAATATTTCTTTCGGTTTGTAGCAGAAAAATGCTTTTAGTTTTCATCTATGGCATCCTCTCTTGAACATACATTTTAAAATGTTAATGTGGTCACACTTGATTTTTTTCTTTACGATTTTTATTTTATATGACACTCTCCTTTATTCTAAGGCCATAAAAATGAATTTCTATTTTTTGAAGCATTTTTATGATTTTGTTGTTTTATAGTTAGGATTTTTAACCTAGAATCTATATTTTGTAAATGTGAGCTAGAGATTCAATCTTATTTTTTCGTACAAAGAATCAGTTGTTCCAATCTTACTTGCTGTTAGTGCATCTTTGTTACATGCTGTCATAAATGATTGTCCACTGGATCTAGGCTCTGTATGAGGTTCTTTATAGTACACGGCTTTCCTTGTCCACTTATCCCACCAATCCTATAAAGAAGGTGTTAGTATCATCCCCACTTTTCAGATGGGAAAACAGAGGCTCATATGGTTTGAATGTTTTGTTCTCTCCAAATCTTATGTTGAAATAGACCTGCATTGTTGGAGGTGGGGCCTGGTGGGAGGTGTTTGGGTCATGGGGGTGGATCCCTCATGAATGGCTTGGTGCCCTCCCCATGGTAATGAGTGAGTTCTGACTCTGCTAGTTCATGCAAGAGTTAGTAGTTTAAAGAGCCAGACATCTCCCTTGCTCTCTTGCTCCCTCTCTCACCATGTGATACACCAGGGGTTCCCCCTTCACCTTCCAGCATGAATGGAAGCTTCTTGAGGCCCTCACCAGAAGCAGATGCCAGTGCCATGCTTCCTGTGCAGTCTGCAGAACTGTGAGCTGCAATAAACCTCTTTTTAAAAATATAATACCAAGCCTTGGGTATTCCCTTATAGCAATACAAATGGACTAACACAGAGGTTCAGAAAGGCTAAATGACTTGCCAAATGTATGACAGCTAGCAAGTGATGGAGGCAGAATTTGAATCCTGAGTGTATACAGAATTAGCTAGAGAAGACAGCTCCATGAAGAAACAGGCCTGCAGGGATCCTTGGGGAACATGTGCAGTTAGAGCAGGGTTTCTCAGCCTTGGTCTTATTGATCTTTGGGACTGGATAATTCTTTATATGATCAAGGGTGGGGGCATCCTGTGCATTGTAGATGCTTAATAGCATCCCTGGTCTCTACTCATTCGATACTAGGAGCAACTCACCACCCCACTCCTCACCCCAACTCCTAGTTTTTATTTTGATAACAAAAAATGTCTCCAGACATTGCCAAATGTCCCCTAGGGAAGCAAAATTGCTCCAGGTTAGGAACCACTCGTTTAGACAGTAATAACTATTATTAATTATCACTATCAACCTCAATAATTAGCCATCATTAATGCTAATGATATTGATGCTAATTATCAACAGTGATTAATCGTAAGACTTTTTTTTCCTGGTGCTGTTGCTTCTTTGTAGCTGAGGAACAGAAGGTTCTAGCTTTCCCTTCAAGTTATACCTTTTCAGCACTCTGCTTTTCCAACCCGTGAGCTCTCAGCCTGCCAAGAGAGGAGCTCTGCTCTCCCCTAAAAGTGTAAAAGTGTGCAGAGCTCTGTGTGGCATGCTGCTTGCACCCGTTTCACAGTTAAGCTCATGAAAACACTTACACAGGATAGGAGGGTTTTGGAGCTTGGGGTGGTTCATGTTTTTGTTTTGAAATATTTTTTTTTTTCAGTATTTTGTTGACAATGAAGAAAAATGGAAAAATAAACCCCTGCTGATGTCAAAATAAGCCCTAAATCCAGATGTAGCGGGGGCGAGGAGCCTTCAACATTCATGATGTGATCGGGCTGTAAACATGTCTGGTGTTCTAGCACGCAGCCCAGCAGCTTCTGTGAGTGGAGACGTGCACACAAACATCAGGACCTGTCGGCTACTGGGATATTCAGGTCTTTCAGAGGTGACATCTTTGACATTTCAAAATGCTGTGCAAGATCCAGGGGCATTTAGAACACTGTCTTTAGCCTGGCCAATGGAGACCCTGCATTTTAAAGTCTAAAACTGTAATAAAAGTGACCAGGCAATGAATGTTCAATATAGTTTGCTGTGTAAGTCTTCTCATTTCTGCTACCGATGAGAGTTGTCCTCCCCCTATTCAAGATGGCTTGACCCATGAATCCTTCACAAGGCTTCCAACCAACCTCATTTTCCCCTTTTGCCGTGAGAGTTTTGGAGAGATTTTGATAAGCCCCCATGTGAAATCCAGAGCCTTGATGCTTGCAGCTTCAGCTCACCATCCAGGCCAGAGTCTTTGCCCAGTAAAGGACCCAGGACACATTCCTGGCCAGCCCATGCCAGTGCTTACAGATCATACTTCCTTTCCTAAGACCATTCCAACCCTCCATCTCCACTAATACCATACCCTTCCCCTTCCCCACCAGTTCCACACAGCTCTGACCTCACTCTCCAGCCCTGTGGATGAGGCTAGGAGCACACATCAAATAACCTGGGAGCTTCCCAAGGGCAGGCCCAGGTCCCCTTCCTATTCTTTAAGATCCCATCAATCTGAGGGGTCACTCCAATGATGGCCACTGGAGACCTGGGCTTAGAGAAGAAAGCGGTAGAGAATATTGACCAAGCGACCTGTGGCTGTCACCTCTCTGGGCCCTTGCTATCAGGACAGACACACAAGCAGACTTATAGCCAGAGTAGAAGGTGATGAGGGTGCGGGCTCAGCCCCTGCCTGCTGGAAACAGAGTCCCACCTCAGCGTCAATGCTGCGCTGGGCAGGTGTCCTGCAATCCTGGTGAATATTCAGCGGTCTGTGTCCCCTCGGCTAGCTCCTGCCTATGCAAACAGCCACCTGAGAAGGGGAAGCAGAGGGTGTGGTGGAAGCGGCTGTGTCAGGGGACAGCAGGGGAAGGAAGATAGCCAAGGCTTACTGAGGCTGGTGGAGGGAGCCACTGCTGGGCTCACCATGGACCGCCGGATGTGGGGGGCCCACGTCTTCTGCGTGTTGAGCCCGTTACCGACCGTGAGTAGCCAGCTGAGACCCTCCGGCCTCTGCCACTGGGCTCCAGATTTGGGAGCCACAGGGCCAACTGGAGCCTGGTGGAGACCCTACTGCCCTTCTTCCACTCTAGAGTCCCTCCCTACGAGCAGGTGGCAGGCTGTGGCTTGGAGAGCCCCTGACACCGGGGCTCCCTCCCTCATCTCCCTCTGCCCAGCAGTCTGTAGTGACTCTGGGTAGTGCTATTAACATGTCCTTCCAGGGGCTGAGCTGAGCTCACCTTCTTGTTGCTTCCCCCAGGGCCTGGCTGTGCCCTCTGAGGGCCACAGAGACTCTGTCTGCCCCAAGACAGTGCCTCAGAATTGGTGAGGCAAAGTCAGGCTCCCCTCTTAGTCCCCCCAGTTTGCTCTTTCTCTCAGCTGTGCACCTGTGATGCTTCCACACACTCCCGTGGTAAGCTTTCTGGACCCTTCCTTAGTCCCATGACTCCCTGAGCCACTCTCCAGTTTGGTGGTTTCCTTTGAAGAGGGTGTGGCCAAGGAAGGAGTGGAACCTAAGGAGTTGGTGGAGACCAGCTGCTTCTGCTCCAGCAGTTAGGGGATCCATCATCTTCTCACGATGCCGAGGGCTGGAGAGGCTTTTGGCAACCAAATTGTACTCCATGGGCTAGAGCGCTGGAGCACGGGGCATCAGGAGAGAAGGCCCTTCCTGAATGTGCTGCAGTTTCCCGGTAACTTTCCAGGAGGTTACTGCAAGTGACAGCAGGGACCAGGCTGGGAGTCACAAGGTTCTGGGATGGTGAGGGCCTGAAGCATTCTTCCTCCACTGCCTTATTGGAGGGTGCTGCCCCTCCCGAGCACCTTGCTGCACCTGCTCCTAAGTGCACAGGCTTTGGGCTTGAATCCTGGACCCATGAAACTAGCCGTGTGAACTGCAAGTTCCTCAGCCTTCCTGAGCCTTGCTTTTATCTCTTTTGTTAAAAGAGAAAATATCCGCTGGCCCGGGTCACTGTGCATTGAGTGGAATCTGATTTGTCAAGGGCTGGGCATAGGGGTGCAACACAGGAAACTTCGACTGCCCCCCTGTCTGCCATCTGTGTGCACTCTACAGCAAAAGCTTTATTTTTAGCAGGGGTACCCAAGACCTGGTGGTGGCCATTCAGCAGATGGTGCTAGTACCAAAGCTAGACCTCAATCACTGTTTGCCAGTGTGGGCACCATCCCCTGCAGATACCAGGAAGAGCAGCAGGCATAGATGCAAGGCCTGGGGGTCCAGGGCGATGGAGCCTCCCCTCAGGGGTGGGTGGGGTCCACGATGTGTGTGGGGGTGACTGGGAGCCCCAGGATGTGTTTCGCCAGTCCTAATTCAGCAGGAGCATTTGGATAAATCTTAGAACGATCTATCCTTCCTCCCACCACTTCCCTCCCTAGAATCTCTCCTTACATCTGGCCCTATGACCACACATCCTGAGTCATTAGTGGGGCTTCTCTGAATTTCCCTCCTTCTCTTAGAGGTGTGGGCACTGTCTGTTCATCCTTTTGGCATGAGGCTGCTCTCCTGGCATCCTTTGCCCTCAGTTGCTTCCCCAAATTGGCCCTGAAAAGTTTCCCAGGCAGGGTTGGGGCTTGCCAGACTGTGCAGTAGGCAGAAGGATAGGCAGAGACCACAGCTCTTCCAACAGCCCAGGGTCAATGTCAGGCTGATGGTGTGAGAAAGTCCCATACAGGCCCGTCTGCCCTCCTGCTCTTCCTTCCCTGCTTTGTGCGCTCAGTCTGTTGGGAGATGTAGGGGACATGCAACGGGGCTCTGCCCTGAGATGGACCTGAGGTTACTGAGTCCTCGGGAGGAAGCCAAGAGCTGAGTCCGCGGCACCCACCAAAATGAGACCTGGAGCCTGGGTAGTGGGTGACATCTGCACCCTGGGGCCTTGCAGGGCCAGGCAGGAGATGGCAGAGCTGCGTCCAAGCCATGGACCCATGGGGTCAGCAGGGCGGGACAGGAGTGACTTCTCCTGCCAGGGTAGCACTGGTGGGGGTGACCCTCCTTACTGGGCTAGCTCTCCAGATTTTCTCCTAGCCCACAAATCTGCGGCAGAGCTCTCGGGTCTCTCCACGTGGTCACCCACCATCTATTGTCCCCACTCTGGTGGTCAAAGTCTGTACTCTCTGACCCCAGCCCTGGTCTTACATCTGCTACACTATTTGCTGTGCCTGCATTTCTCCCAAAGAACACTAGCTGTTAATTAAACATTTGCTGACATGGATCCTGCTAGACATTGAGGGTGTGTGTGTGGGGGGTGGGGGCGGGGGCCATGGGGAGAGAAACATTAGTCCTGAGCTGATACTTCCCAAATACACCTTTTCCCACTTCCCTTGTCCTTGCACATGCTGTGCTTTCTGTTCCAGATGCTCTTCTCCCCACTGTGTGTGTCTGGCTCTAAAAAATGCTCCCTTGTCCCCAGGTCCAGCTCAAATGCCACCTCCCCAATCCCTGTGAGAGGGACACTCCCTCCCATGGTACCTGTCTTGCTTCTTTTTGTTTTTTTGTTTTGTTTTTCTGAGATGGAGTCTCACTTTATCGCCCAGGCTGGAGTACAGTGGCACAATCTCAGCTCACTGTAACCTCCGCCTCCTGGGTTCAAGCGATTCTCCTGCCTCAGCCTCCCGAGTAGCTGGGATTACAGGAGCGTGTCATCACACCCGGCTAATTTTTGTATTTTTGTAGAGATGGTGTTTTGCCACATTGGTCAGGCTGGTGTTTAACTCCTGACGTCAGGTGATCCGCCTACCTTGGTCTCCCAAAGTGCTGGGATTACAGGCATGAGCCACTGTGCCCGGCCCCTGTCCTGCTTCTGATCACAGTTTGCACAGGGTCTATTAGGATCCAGCCCTTCTCCCTTCCCCAGCCCCTCCTCTCCTGTGAAAGCCTGGGGGAACAGACATCTACACTGGTTGACTTGGATGTGTGTTTTATACAAAAATGTGTATGCTGTATACCCAGTTCACAGTGCAGAAAGTATGTTTTGTAAACTTGGCTTCCCTTGTATGTATCTGTTTGGGCTCTGGCCTGCTGGGCGATCAGTTTTGGTTTTCCTTCAGTTTGGGGCAGTGGGAGGGAGAAGTGCTAGAAATTCCTGCTGTTCACTTCCAGTTTCCTGGAGAACTTGTTAAAATACAAAGTGCTGGATCCACCCTAGATCTCTACATATTCCTGCTTCCATCCCAGTGGATCTCTAGCTGGTTCTTGAGGCACACTTTCAGAAGTACTTCTAGAAGATTCCCAAAAAAACCCCAACTTGTTTCCAGCTTCCAGAGATCATTTCTCATGGCCACTGTGTAGCACAAGATCTGGGAGGCTCCCAAAACTATAATCTTTCAGGGTTGCTCAGCCATCAAGGTTATGATCCTTTCATCTACACATCCATGAAGCCACACATCCATCCTTACACAGCTCTCTCACTCATCCACCATGCACCCATCCATGCAGCCAGTCATCTGTCTATCCATCCATCCGTCCAAATCCATCCATCCACCTCCCCAGCCATATATTTGTCTGTCTGTCTGTATACTCATCCATTCCACCAGCCTTCCTTCCTTCTTTTCTGCCTTCCTGCCTTCCTGCCTTCCTTCCCTCCTTCCTTTTTTTATGTAGCCTTCACCTCATTCATGTGCTCACTCATCCATGTGCTCATTCATTCATCCATCTTCTCTCTCACTTACTAAGCTACCCATTTGCTCATGTGTTCCTGCCTGTGTGCATCCCGAAAAGCAGAGACTGAGACAAAGGTCAGAAATTTAAAATGGTTTCCAGTGGAGTAAATCCAAAGTATTGGCAGAGCTGCATTCCTCCTGGAGACCGTAGAGAATAATCTATTTCCTTGCCTTTTCCTTGGGTTCATGCCCTTTCTCCATCTTCAGACCAGCAGTGTGGCATCTTTAAATCTCAGTTCCCACAGCACACATCCTCATGTCACCTCCTCTGATTCTGACTCTCTTGCCTACTGCCCATCCTATAAGGAGCCTTGCGATTACATCGGGCCTACTCAGATAATCAAGGCTGAGCTTTGCATCTCAAGATCCTGAACTCAATCACATCTGCAAAGTCCTTTTGCCGTTTAAGGTAACATATTCACAGGTTCCACGGATTAGGATGTGGACATCTTTGGGGGCCATTATTCTGTCTACCATTATTATGCAGAACTGCTTCCAGGGAGCAGGAGTGGAGAGCAAGGAGAATGACACAGGGAAGGAGGAAAGGCCCTGATGAGAATGGAGTTGGCCATCCCTGTGAGATCTTCAGAAGCACATTGTCTAATGTGTCTCAGAACTTACTTACATGAGACAGAATGGAGAAACATCCATCCAAACCTAGGCAGACCTAGGTTTGTATACCAACTTCCTCTCTTCCGGGGTGACTTTGGGCAAGTCAGTCAACCCTAACCTCTGCTTCCTGAGCTGTGAAATGGAAAGAACAAGAGCATTAACTGCACAAGAGAGGATTAGACCTTCTGTTCCTCCCTCTCTGCCTGCCTCCCTCCCTCCCTCCCTCCCTCCCTTCTTTCCTTCCTTCCTTCCTTCCTTCCTTCCTTCCTTCCTTCCTTCCATCTGAACATCTACCAAACACACCTGAAACTACTGTGAGCAGGTCTTTGCCTAGGATTAGGGCACAGAAATGAATCAGGCCTTGTCCCTGTTCTCAGGTCATGTGGACCACAGAGCCCAGAAAGACACCCAACTGGCTTGGCTCATCCTGTTCACTGTTTCCAGCAGGTATTGGGCCACATGCACCCAGAATGTGACTTCATCACCCAGCTGAGAGAGGATGAGAGTGCCTGTCTACAAGCAGCAGAGGAGATGCCCAACACTACCCTGGGTATGGGGCCTAGGAGGCAGGTGGTGGCTTCTCTGATTCCTTTATATCCTCCAGCCTCACCCCTCGGATTATTGGGACAGCCCTGCACCTGGGCTGAGTCTCTGCTGCTTCTGGCTCTCTATCCAGGCTGCCCTACGACCTGGGATGGGCTGCTGTGCTGGCCAACGGCAGGCTCTGGCGAGTGGGTCACCCTCCCCTGCCCGGATTTCTTCTCTCACTTCAGCTCAGAGTCAGGTGAGGGGTGCTGGGTGTGGCGGTGGGAAAGGGAGGTGCTTTCATCTGGAAGTGGCAGAATCTGGCAGACACATCACTGGATTTGGGGGCAGGCTAACCTGGGTTTGTATACCAACTTCCCCTCTTCTGGGGTGACCTCGGGCCAGTCAGTCTATCCTGATCTCTGCTTCCTGAGCTGTGAACTGGGGAGAACAAGAGCATTAACTGTGCAGGAAAGTATTAGAGTGCAGAACCTGTAAGTGCTGGACCTGGATGCCCTCCAGGTGTTAGCAGAAGGCTGGCTGCAAGGGTGGAGGAGGGCAGGCCTGCCTGACTGCCAAGACACCACCAACTGCCCAGGATGGAGAAGGTGGGGCACTCTGCTGCTCTGCTTCACCTCCCTGGCCTAGGTGCCGGGACAGTGAGGGCCTCTTTTCTCCCTACTGCCCTTAGGATGCTGGCAGCCCAACTCACCACTCCTCACCCCTCAGGGGAATAATCCTCTCTGTGAAGAGATGGCACCTTTGAAGCCAGAGATGGAAGGCCCCATAGTGTGTCCCTGGGCAGGCTAGACCTGGGCCCCAGGCCTCTGGACCCACCCTCTCTGTTGCTCAGAGGAGCTGTCCATGCAAACCCTGCCAGGGTCACTCGATGGTCCCCGGCACCCCCAGCCCCCTCCTGGGGAGAGGGAAGGAGTTGTGGCTAGAGAGTCTTGCTTGCCTCCCAGGGGCTGTGAAACGGGATTGTACTATCACTGGCTGGTCTGAGCCCTTTCCACCTTACCCTGTGGCCTGCCCTGTGCCTCTGGAGCTGCTGGCTGAGGAGGTAAGAGTCTTCTGGCATCTTGGAGGAAGGACTGCCATGGACATTTGTATGGGTGGGTGCACAACTGTAGGGGCCGCCATTCTCTAGCCTGCAGATTGGAATACTACTTACAGCAGTTTTCCAGCAGAGAGCAGTGAAGTGTCTGGAGGAGAGGGGGTCTTTTGCTAAGTTACTGAAGGGTGACCCACAGGCCAAGTTACTTGGAGGGAGAAGCGGGGCAGAGGGCAGGTGGGAGATCTGCCGGCTGCTGTCTTGGTTCTGTGTCCAGGCCTCCAGGGCAGGGAGCTTAAAGTGGTTCCAGAGGAAACAAGGCTCCTAGCAGCCCTGGGAAGCTCCTTTCCTTCTCTGGCCCTCAGTCTGTGGAGCAGTGTGCATGGTTGTGGTGTGGGCAAGTGAGGGAAACTCAAGCCCAGGGTGATTGCAGAGAGCTCCTAACACCAGCCAGCACACCGCACACTTGTGTATCCAGCAGGGCCTTTGCAAGGCACTCCCAAACCCATCATCCCATTTCTCTGTCCCCTTGATCTCTGAGAGGTAAAGCATGACTGTAACCATTTTTCAGATGGAAAGACTGAGTCAGGGACAGGAAGTGATTGCCTGGACCCCACAGGAGAGCTGGGATTGGGGCCAGTGCCCAGGCCCCTGCTCCCTTCCCTTGCCTGCACACTCTATCTTCAGGTCCAGGCTGGACTCTGACTGATCCAAACACTTGGCCACAGAAACCTTTTACCTGCCTGCCTGTGGCTGTCCCCAGGTGTCCCTGGCTATCTCCTTTATTTGGATACATTGTGTTCCCAAGCTGGTGAGCAAGCTGGATGTCAATAAACAAGCTGATTTCCTCTTGGGCTTTTGTCATTCCCCAGGGACATGTAGTTTCTGCGGCTGCCTCTCCTCACCCCCAGAGCATCATTAATGTTAAGCATCTCCACTCCTCGCTACTGCCCCTCCCTCACCCGCAGGTCAGGTGGAAGGCAGGCTGTAAACTAAAGCTCCAGTGCACAGGGGGAGCTTTTCATGGTACCCGTGGACACCTCTGCCTCCAGATGGGGAGTGTTGGGGTGGAATGGCAAAGGCTTCACCTGCTTGATTGTCAAGCCTCTCTTTCCTCCAAAGGCCCAGAAGCTGAGACTTTCTTCTGTCTCTGCCCTTCCCAGGAATCTTACTTCTCCACAGTGAAGATTATCTACACCATGGGCCATAGCATCTCTATTGTAGCCCTCTTCGTGGCCATCACCATCCTGGTTGCTCTCAGGTTTGTCATCCTCATCACCAGCTCAAGAACCTTCCTTGGCTCCTTATTTCCCACAGGGTCAAGTCTGCTTCCTTGCCTACATAGCCATGAACTTCCCAGATCTAGGCACCATACCCCTGTCTAACTTTCCCTTCCCTTTTCCCCACCATGTAGACCCATCCCTTCAAACACCAGAACTCATTCCTACCTCTGCCCCTTTGCTCACGTGGTGCTCATTCTATTTGCTTGGAATTCCTCATTGTTCTCAGTGTATTTATATCTGAGAAAGCCCAGCTCCTATCTGCATCTGACAGTCCTCTGCCTCCTGCCCAGAGCCCCTCTTGACTGTTATAACTCTCTGACCACTGTCCCTTTTAAGACCCCACCCCCTCCTCCAGCCTTCGAAGTCTGAGCACTGCATCTGGCCTGTGCTGTTCTTGGTCTCATGGGGATGAGTGTCTCTGATCATCCATGGGGCTCCCATGGGCAGTACCTGCCGTTTCTGCCTCTGTTCCCTGAGACTGTGAGCACCCTCGAGGCAGGGACCAGATATTCCTCTGTTTCCACACTTACCCTGAGCACAGGAATGGTTGCTCAGCTGTCCTGCAAGGGTTAAACTGAAGCCTCAAGTTCAGCTCAATTCAATTCAGTTTGATTGCATCCAATTTGATTCGATTCACCTCCTGCCCTGTTCAGCCCAGTTGCAGCACACCAGAATCCCCTCTCCCTGCTTGCTTCTCGTTCCTCATTTCTCCCATTACCCCCAGGAGGCTCCACTGCCCCCGGAACTATGTCCACACCCAGCTGTTCGCCACTTTTATCCTCAAGGCAGGAGCTGTGTTCCTGAAGGATGCTGCCCTTTTCCACAGCGATGACACTGACCACTGCAGCTTCTCCACTGTAATGGCCATGGGTGAAGGGGCTGGGCAGGTGGGGGAGAGAGGAGGTAGGATTACAGACCCAGATGTGCCTGCACCAGGCTTCCCTGCCCTGTGGGCTGACCCTGGGGCTCCTGCATGGCCAATTACAGAACAGGAAAATGCTCCTTTCCCATGTCACCCCCTAAGTCCTCACGCCTTTCCTGGACTGTGGTGTCGATCCATGTCATTTCCCATATTGCATGCTCTACTCCGCGTTCTGTAGTCCAACCTAGACCACGTTTCACTACGCACAGCCTTTTCCTTTCCTTTCATCCCTCCCTGAGCACTCATAGGTCTGTGCTGGGGGTGTGTACGCAAGGGGCTGGGAGGAGCTGGGTCCCTCCTTCAAGAAGAGCCCATGGGACAGAATGCACACAGATTAGGGGACTCCCAAGTGGAGGAAGCTGAGAGCTAGGAGAGAACAAGAGGGGGCTTCAGGGAGGAGAGAACAAGTGGGGGCTTCAGGGAGGAGAGGACCCTGGAGCTGTATTGGCAGCAACAATAGGGAGATGGGGAAGGAGAACATTTCAAGAGGAGGGACCAGGGTGAACAAACTCTCAAAGACAGGAGGACCTGGGCCATGTCCAAGAAACTGGGAAGGCACCATGGGAGAGATGGGGTGGAGACAATAGAGGCAATTGAAATTAAAGGGAAGTTGGGCAGAATGTGGAGACCCAGCACCTGCTAGATCCTCTACAAGTGTGCTGGAAATGAACAGCGAAATCAGGGAGCAAACTAACACATGACCTCAATTAACTGATGAAAGAATTAATCATACTTCATACTGAGCACTTATTTTGTGCCAGGCATTGCACTAAGTGCTTTACATATGTAGTTGTCCCTTGAACAATGTGGGTTTAGTGGTGTTGACCCCCCTTTCAGCTGAAAATTCAAGTATAACTTTTGTGTCCCCCAAACTTAACTATTGATTGCCTACTGTTGACCTGAAGCCTTACCAATAACATAAATGACCGATTAACACATATTTGTCTGTTACACGTGTTATATACTGTATTCTTACAATAAAGTAAGCTAGAGAAAAAATTTTAAGAAAATCATAGAGAAAATAAATTGGCTGTTTTTAAATGGAAGTGGATCATCATGAAGGTCTTCATCCTCATCGTCTTTATGTTGAGTAGCCTGAGGGGGAGGAGGAAGAGAAGTTGATCTTGCTGTCTTAGGGGTGACAGAGATGGAAGAAAATCTATGTGTAAATGGACTTCAGCAGTTCACACCTTTGTTGTTCAAGAGTCAGCTGGCATTATCTCTTGAATTTTTAAAACAGCTTGAAGAAGAAAGCATCACTTTAATCCCATTTTGTAGAGGAGAGACAGTTGGCAAGGTCACCCAGTGGCACACGGGTGGGGCTGGGATCAAACATGGGCCAACTGAACTCAGAGGTGGTCCTGCTCCCCTGCCGGCAGGTGATCAAGTCATGCAGTGAGTGAGTGAATGCACGGGTGCCTGTGTGTGTTTTTTGCAAGACAGAGCTGTGGCTGAATAAGTCACAGCTCTAGGGATTGACTTCAGCTCAGGAAGGATGGGGGTAAGTGAAAATAGAAGCAGGTCTTAGGCAGTTTCCATTTAATCCTTATGACGAGGGCTTGATCTAGGTTTTGGAGGTTTTTCCTTTTACAGATGAAAAGCTAAGGTGTGAGGAGATTTGCACAGGAAATAGTAAATTAGAAGCCAGGCTGTCTAGATACCAAATCTGTGCTCTTAACCCTCACTGTATATCACCACATCCCCTCTTGGGTGGCCCAAGGAGCTGCAGGTCCCAGCCTAACATGGAGGGGCCTGGAGGTTCTGTATCTGAGTAGGGTAGAGGAGACTGGGATGGGGCTCCAGTGGGTGTCCCAGCTCTGAAGCACCCAGGTCCCGGCCCCCAGGTTCTATGCAAGGTCTCTGTGGCCGCCTCCCATTTCGCCACCATGACCAACTTCAGCTGGCTGTTGGCAGAAGCCGTCTACCTGACCTGCCTCCTGGCCTCCACCTCCCCCAGCTCAAGGAGAGCCTTCTGGTGGCTGGTTCTCGCTGGCTGGGGTGAGCACTGAGGGCGGGTTGGGCACCATGGGGAGGTAAAGGGCTGGAAAGGCCCAGGGAGTTTACATAAAGGCCCCTCCACCTCACTCTGAGGCCCAGAGAAGGAGAGGGACAGGCCACAGTCCGGCAGCAAGTGTTGGAGGGTGGGACCAGGGCCCTGGCTCTGGGGTCCTGCCTGGCCCTGCCTTTGCAGTGCCCTACGTGGCTGATGGTGGTGGTGGGAGGTGGCGCCAGATCTCAGAGTCAAGGATGCAGACCCCCTCACTTGTGTCTCCCCTGTACTCCTGTAGGGCTGCCCGTGCTCTTCACTGGCACGTGGGTGAGCTGCAAACTGGCCTTCGAGGACATCGCGTGAGTCGGAGCGGCCACCTTGTCATACCCACTGGTCCTACATGGGGTGTGGAGTGGACAGTCAGGCCATGGGCTGTTCTCCAGGCTGGGAAGAGGAGGAGAAGGGACTGCCTGGCTAGGATGGGGGGTGGGAGAACAGTCTGTGAGTAGCACAGAAGGGGCATGAGCCAGGCAGGAGATTGGAGCTCAGATTCCCAGGGCTGTGGGGCTGGGGGAAGGTGGGGTGAGGGAGCTGCCAGGGGGCCAGCAAGAAGGCATTGAACAGAGTTCAGAAACGTTTGTCCATCTAGGTGGATAGAAAGGGTGAGCCCAGCCTGGATTGGGGTGCCCCTTTGGGTGGAGACCCTAACTGGCTGAGACAGGAGAAAAGGCTGGAGGGGAGGTGGGTGAGGCCAGAAGGCATGAATGCCTGAGAGGGAGGTGCCTGTGTCACCACAGTGAAGGGGACTTTCCAACAACGGCCTTCTTTCCTCTCTCCCCAGGTGCTGGGACCTGGACGACACCTCCCCCTACTGGTGGATCATCAAAGGGCCCATTGTCCTCTCGGTTGGGGTCAGTCTCTGGGCCAGTGCCTTTTGCTTTATTCAGTCAACTTCCCTGGAACTACTGACGGGCTGTGCACAGCAGGAAATGCAACTCCAGTCTGGGTGTCTTGAAAACTGGGCTCCAGCCTTGCTCTGCCACTGATTCTCTGTGAGGCCCTCTCTGGGCCTCAGTATCCCATTGGTAAAACTAGAGGGGTGGTGGTCTCCATCAGCATGCAGGCTGTTCCAGCTCAATTTTGATGAACCTAATGTGCTGGTTGCAGATCATTTACCACTGCAGTGAGAGACTAGGGGTGCCGGGTGGGGGCAGTAAATGGAGTCTGCAGCTAAACCCCTCTCCTCCCTCTGCTCTCACACACAACACAGAGGCAGTGAAGACTGCTTTGCATGGCTTTGGTAAATGTACAAATGTTTTGCAACTTAGCAACTGTGCAAAGTGAGGGACATCTGCTTTGTGCTAGAGAAGAGCCTGGGAGGTGGCTGGAGGCAGGTGGCAAGGCCTGATCGCCCCCCTTGATCCCAGGACTTGGTCCTTCTCTGTCCAATGCTCAAATGTGGGACCCCCCCCCATCTCCAGGCTACCAGTTCTGGAGCAATGATCTGTGCATTCATTCACCTGCACATTCTCACGTCTCAAGGATTTAAATTTTCTAGTCCCCAAATGGGCTGGGGCTCACCCCAGCCACCCAAGGCTACCCCCTGACCCTTGTCTTCCACCTTCCTATGCCTCTATTTCCAGGTGAACTTTGGGCTTTTTCTCAATATTATCCGCATCCTGGTGAGGAAACTGGAGCCAGCTCAGGGCAGTCTCCATACCCAGTCTCAGTATTGGTACTGTGTGTTTGTGTCTGGGGATACTGGGAAAGGGTAACTGGAGGGGGATTCAATGTGGTGGTTCTGTCTCATCCAACAAGCATTCATGACCTCAGCCCCATACTCTTTCTTCCCTATGTTCCCAGAGACAGAATAGACCTGGCCCCTTCCTTCTAGGGGATCACAATATTGGAAGGATGAGGACTCCAAACAGCCAGCTCCCATGCCAAATAGAACGATGAGTGCTGGGATCAATTTCTATGGGAACCTGGGGAGAGGGATCCTTTCTAGTTGAAGGGTGGTGTGGTCAAGGAAGACTTCCTGGAGGAAGTGGTTTT
The DNA here is from genome assembly GCF_028858775.2 of Pan troglodytes. Classification (NCBI taxonomy): domain Eukaryota; kingdom Metazoa; phylum Chordata; class Mammalia; order Primates; family Hominidae; genus Pan; species Pan troglodytes. The sequence goes on from NC_072404.2 coordinate 36,744,942, forward strand.
GATCTACACTTTGAAAGATGCATAGACTTTGGGATAAACTGGGGCAAGAATAGTTGGTAGGGGAATCAGCAGGATCCAGCGCCCAGAAATAAAAAAGCCCAGGGTGATTGTGGGGAGGTGGCGTTTCCCAAGGTGGCTGTTCCACAGAGTGGATATAGGGAGGTGGTAGGAAGTGAGAGGAGATGAAGTGCACACGACAGTTTCTAATCCCAGCCTTGGGAGCCTAGGATTTGTCTTTCCTGCAGGCGTCTCTCCAAGTCGACACTTTTCCTGATCCCACTCTTTGGAATTCACTACATCATCTTCAACTTCCTGCCAGACAATGCTGGCCTGGGCATCCGCCTCCCCCTGGAGCTGGGACTGGGTTCCTTCCAGGTGAGGGACCCCACAGGCACTCTTTCTTTCCATTGAGGGTGCTGGAGGGAGGTGCTGTTGCCCACGGGCCTTGGCTGAGTTCATGACAGGGTGAGGGCTATGTTTTTCATCCATATATTCAAATATCTGTCTGTCTGTCCATCTTCCAGCCACCCATCTATGTATTCAACTACCCATGCATTCTTCCATCCATCCATCCATCCATCCATCCATGCATCCATCCATGCATCCATCCATCCATCCATGCATCCATCCATCCATCCATACATCCATCTACCCACCCACCAACCCATCTATCCGTCCATCCATCCACTCACCTAACCACCTACCCACCCACCCATCCACCCACCCATTCATCTACCCACCCACCCATCTATACATACATCCACCCACCCACTCATCTATCCATCCATCTATCCATCCATCCATCCATCCATCCATCCACCCACCCATCCATCCAATCTATTCAACTCTTATTGATCCCCTATTATGTGCCAAGTGTTGTGCTCATTCACAAGGGATGCAGAAATAAGGTCAGAGAAATGGGGCCAACAGTACAGCCCTGGCAGGCTTGCTAGGACAATTCTATGACAATATGCCTGGCACATAGTAAGTAATGAATGCATTTAAATTCCCCTTTCAATCAAACCTGGCCCAAGCCATAGCCTGGGGATGAGTAGGGAAAAGGTAGCAGAAAGACGGTGGACACTTTCAGGCCAGGCCAAAGGGTTCTGATGGGGTCTTTCTTCTTTGGCCCCACAGGGCTTCATCGTTGCCATCCTCTACTGCTTCCTCAACCAAGAGGTGTGTGATTTTTGAGGCTATCCCTCATGGAGTCCCCCTCCCACCAGACCTAAGGCCCCTCCTCCTCTCTCCCACTCAGGCCCTGTAAACCCCAGCTCAGGCCACACCTTCACTCTTGTGAGCTTTTGTGGTAGTCTGTCCTGAGCTTCTGGATCAAGCTGAACCGGAATGTTTCCTGTAAACATCTCTTATCCATCCTTCCTCTGAGCTGGGCCAAGTTCTACTAGCTACTCTTCAGGAGGTGGGGGAGGCCTTTCAGGGATAAGGAGGGGGATTAGGGTAGGGAGTCAGAAGGAATCCCCCAATTCTGTGTTCCTAAAATTGAACAAAAAGGAGAGTTGGGGAGGGGGTACGCCAGCTGAGGGAGAGATAATCAGAGAGAACAGATAGAGGAGCCAAGAAAGTCAGAGGTAGACATACAGGGAACTAGGAAAATAATCAGATGCAGAGACAAAGAGGAAGATCTGGAGCCCAAGAAACAGAGAGAGCACCTAAAGAAAACAGACACACAAAGAGAGTGGACAGAAGGGGAGATAGACATGAAAAGACAGAACAGATGGTGCTGCTGCACATGTGGAAACGTGGGGACACGACAGAGACTGACGCAAAGTGAATTCCACCCAGGAGACACTGAATTTCCCCCTTAGGACAGTCCTGCTCTGGGGAGAGAGGCGGGGGAGAATTGATCTCAATGCCCCGGACTCCCAAGTTCCACCTTTGTGCACCTGCAGGGCCATGCGCTCCCTCTGCTGGCCATGGATTTGCCATGGGCTCTGCATTCTGTGAGAGTTGGCTGCAGATGCCCTGTCCCCTTTGCTGTGGAGTTTTGCTCCCATCTCATCTGCCACCTCTGTCCCTTACTGCTCCTTCCACTCTCCCTCTCTTTATTCCTCACCTGACCTCTCTAAGTCCCATGCAGCCTTATCTGGTGTCTGGCTGTAGCAGACCATGGGCCCTGGGGGTCCTGGGAGGGGCAAGAAGCATCCCAGGCTGAGGCTGGTGGGGTGTGGAAAAAGTGTTTCCACAGAGAGTTGTGAAGGGAGATGTCTTGGGAAGCAGTGCTGGAGACCAGGTGGTTACATACCTCTGGTGACAGTGAGCTTACTACCTCCCAATAGCTCTTTCTGTTGTCAGGCAGCTGTGGAAAGATCATCTTTATGTTGAACAGATATCTGATTCCTTTTATCTTTCACCACAACCCCAGTTTGGCTCTACTGCATGAGGCACATTCTCTCAGCACCCTATGCCCCTGAAAGCCCCTTGGAGATGTGAAGATACAGACAGCACCCCCACCCCCCAATCCCACCCTTCCACCTTGCCCCAGGCTACTTTTCTTTTACTTACTTTCAGTTTCCTCAACTGCAACCCCTCAGACAGAGTTCTGAATACTCTCTCCCTTCAGGTCATTTCCTCTGGACGGATTTCCAGTGGCCAGAGTTGAGCTCACAAAATTGAACCCCAGAGCAAGGAGTGGTCTAAGTGATTAAGAGAGAACAGGGTGGTTATTTGGCCAGGAACTCAAGAAAGCACCTATAAATGTCTTTAACTGGGCTCAGACAAAGGCAGGGCTAAAAAGCAGAGAAAGGAGCTAAAAGAATGGTGAGAAATACTCACAGGAAGGAAAAAGTAGTATCCTCCAGAGGTAGTACTTAGCAGTACCTGTTGCCAAGCATGACTTTTCCTGCCCCATGTCTCTGTTTCTCTTACACCGCCTCTCCCTGCACCTTAGTCTCATTGGGGTTGAGTAGCAAAGCCACAGGGGGACCTTCCTAACGTCCTCTTCCTTGTCCCTGGAGGTGAGGACTGAGATCTCACGGAAGTGGCATGGCCATGACCCTGAGCTTCTGCCAGCCTGGAGGACCCGTGCTAAGTGGACCACGCCTTCCCGCTCGGCGGCAAAGGTGCTGACATCTATGTGCTAGGCTGCCTTATCACGCCACTGGAGTCCACACTTGAATTTGGGCAGCTACCACGGGTCTGCCATGCTCTGGAGGAGCAAGGGGGCCACATCCCCACCCCAGCTGTTACCCAGCCCGGGGCAGGTGCAGCCCTTCCTCCCTGTCTCTGCATCTGACTCTCTTTTGAGGTCCCTGTATGTCTACCTCTGACTTCTGTGGTCCCTCTGTGTCTGCTCTCATCCATTCCTCTTCCTGGGGCCTGGGGCTCTAGCCCAAGGCTCAGAGGAGCCAATAAACCTGTAAATGAATAGACGCATGTTTGAGTGAGTAAATGGGCCTCTAAAGGGGAGCGCACCTGCGTTCTTTATTTAGACGTCTGGTGCTGAGTTGCGTTCATCATTCCTCAGTTCATGCTACATTATGATTATTTATCTGTGCAAGGGGCCTCTTGTTTTATTTATTCTTAAAATGTACTCTCTTTTGCCTTCACCACTCCCATTCGCCTCCTCTCACAGGCAAACAAGCGAGCATGCTTAATGTGAATACTTGTGTTTCTGTGTGTCTTGCAAAATACGTGGTGTTTTGTGTGTCTGTACTTTAATTTACATAAATGCTGTTGGTCATATGCCTCATCCTGCTTCTAACGTTTCCCCCTCAGCACTGTGCTTTTAAGAGATGCTCCCAGGGGTGGACGTGGTGGCTCATGCCTGTAATCCCAGCACTTTGGGAGGCTGAGGAAGGCAGATCACCTGAGGTCAGGAGTTCGAGACCAGCCTGGCCAACATAGCGAAACCCTGTCTCTACTAAAAATGCAAAAAAATTAGCTGGGTGTGGTGGTGGGTGCCTGTAGTCCTAGCTACTTGGTAGGCTGAGGCAGGAGAATTGCTTGAACCCGGGAGACGGAGGTTTCAGTGAGCCGAGATCACGCCCCTGCATTCTAGCCCGGGCGACAAGAGCGAAACTCTGTCTTAAAAAAAAAAAGAAAAAAAAAAAGAGAGAGAGAGAGATGCTCCCGTGTTTCCATGCATACATCTGGTCCGTCGTTTTGGCTGTATGTGGTGCTGTGTAGAGTCATCACCCACGTGTTACTGTCCTGTCCTGTCTCCCCTGCACTCTAGTGAACATGCACATGCCGGTCCCCTCCAGGATCTGTGAGAGTGAGCCTCTGTCCGGGACTCACACCCAGGAGCAGCAGTGCTGGGCATCCGTTATGCCACCTGTTGATGTGATTCGGAGGTGCCAGATTGCATGCTTCAGTTCTGCACTCCCACTAGCAGCTCTTGAGGTCCCTAAGTCCCACAGCCCCACCAACACTTGGCATTACCCAGCTTTGTAATGTTCACCAGCCAAATGGGTGTAAAGTGCCATGGCACTGTTGTCCTAATTTGCATCTCCCTGATATCTAATGGGTGTAAACATCTCTTGCTGTACCCACTTGCCTTTTGGGTTTCTTCTTCTGGAAATTGCTTGAGTCTCTTTCCCTATTTTCCTCTGGAGTGGAGATGCCTCAACTCCAGGTCTTTCTCTTATGTCGTCCCCATTGTCTGCCCTCCTGGGTCCCAGCATACTGCCTGCTGTCCCCCACCCAACTGAGGACTCCCTTAATGTAACACATCTACATAGTCTGTCCCTCTTCCAACCTCCTTCTTGGCAGCGGGGAGGAGAAGGAGACCCAGGCTCTGTCCGTGGGGACCTATTTATTGACTGACAGTGGTGGAGGGAGATTCCAGTACAGAGAATAGGCCTACTCGGGCTGATCGCCAGGTGCCATTTGCCTTGTCCTGGTCCTTGCCTGGGTGCCTCCCTTCTCTGTGATCCCCTGCATGGTGGCCCTCTCCTCTGCACGGAGGATCTAGCTTGTCCTCCATGGCCTGCCTGGACCAGGTATCTTTTCTCATGCACTGGGAACAGAAGGAGTAGGCATCCTTTACCTGTGCTGGCTCACAAGTGTGTATCTGGTGGACGCAGCGGATGGACATCCTCCTTCCTTACAGTCATGAGAGTTCCAGGGAATGGAGACACAGCTACATGAAGCCCAAGGCCACACTGTTGCCCATGACGCCCGGCTGCCTGGCACCTTCCTGGTCAGACAAATGTCAAAGTGCGGGCCCAGCCTGAAAACCCATCATATTCAGTCTCAAATCATAAAAGTAATTCATATTCATTGCAGGCATTTAGGAGATACAGAAGGATTTTTTAAAAAATCAATCATCATCTTATTACCAAGACATTCACCATTGATACTTTTGTATGTTTCCAGAAAGATTTTTTTTCTGTGTTTTGGAAGTATCTTGAGATTATATTTGTAAAATTTCATATGATTTGTATGCATTAAAACAATATACATTATATATAGATGGCCAATAATCACTTGAAAAGATGTTCGATATCACTAGTCATTAGGAAAATGTAAATCAAAACCACAATGCAATATTGTTTCATGTCCATGAGGATGGCTAAAAGGAAAACAAAATAGCCAATAACAAATATTGGCAAGAATGTGTAGAAATTGGAACCCTCATGCATTGCTGGTGGGACCAGAGAATTGTCAGGTGCTTTGGTAAAAAGTTGCACAGTTGCTCACAAAGTCAAACACTGAATTATTCAGAAAATCCACTCCTAGGTATATAGGCAAGGGAATTGAAGATGTATGCCTACACAAAACTTGTACATGAATATTCATAACATCATTATTCATAGTAGCCAAGAAGTAGAAACAACCTAAACATCCATCAACTTATGAATGAATTAACAAAATGTGGAATATCCATACGATGGGATATTAGCTCCATTATTTCTGTTTGAGGTAATGAAAAGTTCTAAAATTAGATCGTGATGATGGTTGCAAACTCTGAGAATACACGAAAACCACTGAATTGTACACTTTAAGATGGTGAATGTTGTGGTACGTGAATTCTATCTCAATAAAGCAGTTATTAAAAATGAGTAAATGAGTGTTTGCTGGAGAACACTTGCAGACAATTTTTCCGCTACATAATTTGAAAAGTCTATATAATATTATTTATTTAGCCAATAGTTATTTAACATATTTTATTCGTGAAAGTTTCTGTCGATTTTAAAAATAAATATTTATTACAAAAATATTAGCTAGGCGTGGTGGCGGGCACCTGTAGTCCCAGCTACTCGGGAGGCTGAGGCAGGAGAATGGTGTGAACCTGGGAGGCAGAGCTTGCAGTGAGCTGAGATCACACCTCTGCACTCCAGCCTGGGTGACAGAGCGAGACTCCGTCTCAAAAAAAAAAAAAATTGTGATGATAAACTTCCTTGCGTACATTTTTTTTCATGTATACCTCAAAAAGACAAAAACTTAAACTCCTAGACCTTCAGAATAAATTATCCTAATGTGGAAGAATGTTTGAACCAATGCAATGCACATGATAAGTCTTTTAGTACCTGTTGGCAAATTGCCTCCCAGAAAATTGGTCTAGAGAATTCTTGCACAAACAATATAAGTGTTACAGTTTTTCTGCATTGTTATTATTTTTTGAGACAGGGTCTCACCTGTAGACCAGGCTGGAGTGTAGTAAAGCGATCACAGCTCACTGCTGCCTCAACCTTCTGGGCTCAAGTGATCCTCCTGCTTCAGCCTTCCCAAGTAGCTGAAACTACAGGCATGCACCACCATACTGGCTAATTTTAAAATGTTTTTGTAGAGACAGGGTCTCAGTACATATTGCCCAGTCTGGTCTCAAACTTCTGGGGCTCAAGCAATCCTCCTGCCTTGGTCTCCCAAGTGCTGGAATTACAGGCGTGAGCCAGTGTGCCTGGCTGGCATCATTATATGTTTCTCTGAGTTTTAACTGGTGTTAGCACTGTTAGTAATGGTGTTAGCATAGTGGTGATAGTAGTTAGTGTTAGTTAGCTTGGTTAGTGCTCTTTAATATTAGTTGTGACTAATTTTAGTGGTTAGCAGTTGGTAGAGTTAGTGGCTAGTTAGTGGTTAGCATTAGTTAATGTTAGTGGTTAGTGTTGGTGATTAGTTACCAGTTAGTTTAGCAGCTAGCTGTTAGTGTTAGTTAATGTTATTTAGTGGTTAGTGTTACTGGTTAGTTAGCAGTGAGTAGTTAGTGGCTAGTTTAGTGTTGGTGGTTCATTAGTGATTAGTGTTAGTGGCTGGTTAGCAGTGAGTGGTTAGCGTTAGTTAATGTTAGTTGGTGGTTAGTTAGCCATTAGTGTCAGCAGTGAGTGTATGATATTGGCAGTGGGCAGAAGCAGCTCACTCTGTGAACTGTCCATCCCTCGCCTACAGGTTTCACAATGGCTGCAAGTTGACCACTTGCTCCCTTTTAGTTTCAACTGGAGCCTCAAATTCCTATCACTTCTCTTGTCTCTCCCATGACAGGGATTCGCAGACTGGGCCTACGATGCAGATTCCTGGGCAGATCCTTTGACTGGCAAGCTCTTCCTCTCTCAGGACTCCAGCTTCCACAACTGAGCGGGGGGGTGGGGGGAGTTGCTCAGGAGATGATGTCTGAGGAAGTCTCACCAGGGACACTGGATGGCAAGCAACGAGCTAGGCTGAGAAGCGCAATGATCATCCTGGCCACCAGGTGACAGTCTAACTGCAGCCAAGAGCCCTAGCTGGGCCGACGGTGCTGCCTGCCTGAGCTGACGCTGGAGATGGACGCAGGACCCCTGCGGCCTGACTGGAGCTCAGCGAGCCGAAGGGGCTGGTGGAGAAGGGGCTGCTGGTCTGGGAGGGTCATGGCGGGAGTGTGGAGGAGCAAGACATCCCCACGCCCCCCGCCCCCTGCCCCAGACCCCAGTGTTGATGAATAAGAAGCGGATTAAGAAGAGTGAGAGCTGAAGAGACAGGAGAATCAGGGACCACGAGAGCCCGTGCAAGATCCGGAGCACAGGGGCTTCCCTGGGTCCCAGGCTTTCTGCAGGACTCACCCCCAACTACCCCGGTGTCCTCCTTCCAGCCAGCCTCCCCGCGGGTCCTGAGAGGAGAGTTTCCTAAAGAGAAGGAAGAAACTCGGACTTCCCTCCTGTTATGTTCGGGCTCCTCTGTGAGAAAGAGGAGGAGAGAGGAAAATGAAGGGCCCATTCTCTGTCCCCAGAGAGCCCCCAGGAATGTTGGAAAGATCTGCAAGGATGAGCCTGAACCTAGAGGTGAGAACTGGTGTGCCGGGCTCAGACTCTCTGGGATGTGGGAGCTCCGAGGACTGGGTGTGAGTGTGGGCAGGAGCAGTCAGGGAAGGCTTCCTGGATGAGGCGACTCAGGCAGGGAGTGTAGACCCTAGAGCCCCACCAGGCCAGGCTGCGCAGTGGTCCCTTTCTACCGTTTGCTGGGCAGGAAGCGGAATGGGGCTGATCTCAGTTTAGAGAGCAATACTTGGAGGAAAGTTCCGGTAGGAGGGTGGTATCGGGCCCAGGCTTCCTTCTCCCCAGGGACTTTCATGACATTCCTGCTAGGGCTCTGGGTCTGCTGGGCACACATTTATCCATGTGGTGAGTGTTCACTGAGTATCTGGGGAACACGCACCTTGCTAGAGTCTGAAAATACAGCTACAAGCAACCCCCAAATGTTCCCCTACGCAAGGGGCTTAGGGTCTGGTTGGCAATGGCCAATTTTACATGTCAATATGACTTGGCCACAGGATGCCTGGGTATCCGATTAGTCATTGTTTGTGGGTGTATCTGTGGCGGTGTTTCTGGAAGGGCTTAGCATTTGAATTGGCGGACTGAGTAAAGCCATGGCCCTCCCCAGTGAGCAGGCACCAGCCAACCCTTGAAGTTCTGAATAGAAAAAAAAAAAAAAAGGCAGAGGAAGGTTGAACTTGAGCTTTCTCTGCCTGGCTGTTGAGCTGGAACATCTGTCTTCTGCCCTCCAGGATCCTGGTTCTTAGGCCTTCGAATATACCACCCGCCCTCTGGGGTCTCTGGCTTGCAGAGGGCAGATTGACTTCTCAGCCTCCATAATTGCATGAGTCAATACCATACAATAAAGCTCTTTCTACACTGTGTGTGCGTGTGTGTGTGTGTGTGTGTGTGTATGTGTGTATGTGTGAGGGGTGTGTATATAAAATGTTGGTTTTATTCTCTGGAGAATCCTGACTGATACAGAAGGCATTATTTAGGGCTCTCTGTTGCAGACAACAGGACCCACTCTGGCTGAGTTAAGCAAAAACATGACAAGTTTAAGGACATCAGGTAGCTCCCCTGTCTCTAGGAGGGCCTGAGCTCAGGCCCAGAGGCAGTGCCCATCCCACACCAGGGGGCCACTGTGGCAAATTCCTCATTTCACCACTTTTGGTCATGGACACAGCTGCTCACACCACCAACACCAGGGACAGAATGCCAGAACCACCACATGGCTCTCCTGAAAAGCCAAACTCCTTCCCTGCCACGCTGGCCAAAAATTTGATTCCACCTGGCACCAGCTCCCTCTTATTGCTGTCTTCTGGATCTAAGTCCCACAGAGTTACCCCTGATGGCACAGTCCAGTGACCCTGCCCACTAGCTGCAAGGAAGGCTGGTACAGCAAGCTCAGACCTCTAGCTTGGAGAGGGCCCTCCTACTGTGGCAAGGTTCTCAGGCACAAGAAGGGCATTCAGAATATGCTGGCTGGCCACAAGCATGACAGATGTGTGGCACCAAGAGGCAAGCACACCATTCAAGCAATCACATAATAACGGTGACGGATGCAGAAAGAACAGCAAAGTGTTGGGAGAACAAATATCTAGATGACCAAACCTAGACCGGAAGTGTAAAAAATAAAAAGGCTTCCTGGAGGAAGTGACAGCTAAGCTGAGATTGGAACCATGAGAATGAGTTGGCCAGGAAAAGAAGTGGATTAAAAAAACAACAACCAGGTAGAGGAAACAGCGCGTGTGAAGGCCCCGAGGTGGGAAGGAGGTCGGCGTGGGAAGAGATGCAAGTTAGCTACTGTGGTTGGATCTTAGGGAGAAAAGAGGAGCGTAGGGCGGGCGGCACCCAGATCACGCAGGGTCAGGAAAGCTATGCTAAGGTTTCATCCCAAGAGGTACTGAAGTGTGTGATGTGACGAGGCTTAGGTGTTTTAAATGATCGCTCTGGCTGGTATACGAAGACTGAATTTCAGGCAGAGACCTCCGCTGGAAGCAGGGAGGCTGGAAATGGAGACACGTACTAGGGTGATAGTGATGGAAAAGATAAGGACCAAGTCCAAAGCTGTCTAACTCAGGGGTGAAACTGTGTGAGAGCAAGAAGACGGACGGAGGCGTCCCACAAGCCTACGGGAATGAGGAGAGACAGAGAGGAGCAAGCTTTTGGGGGAAGAGCAGGAGCTCAGTTTGGGCACATTGGGTTTGGGGTGCACTGAGACAGCCAGCAGGATGCCAAGGAGCGGGCTGGAGTGAGGAGCGAGGCCCAGCTCAGAAGTGGAGTTCATGAGTGGCCAGTATATTGGTGGCGTTTGATGCCAAGGGCATAGGTGGGGCCACCCCGCAGTGAGAGTGAGGAGCAGGATGAGAAGGGGACTGAGGGCTGAGCCTGGAGGGATCCACACATTCACAATCCCACGGGGGAGCAGGAGCCCCCAAAGGAGGCGGAGCAGGGGAAGGAGTGCTCAGAGAGGTGGGAGGAGAACCGGATGAATGTGGGATCCTGGGGCCCCAACCAAGATTGTCCCAGCGAGGGGCTGCTGAGCGGGCCGAGTGCTGCTGAGCCGCCTTTGTGAGAGGATTTGGAGGCGCAGCTCACAGCGAGAGCGGATTTGGCGGAGGATGGACTCGGAGGCTGGGCTCAGGGGTGCTGAGAGGGAGCGGCTGGGGCAGCCCAGGAGAACAACCCTTTACCGAGGCTCCTCTGGGAGGGCGGGGGGAGCCAGAAGGGAGCGGGAGGAGTCGTTTGGTTTTGTTGTAAGAGGACAGCCTGGAAAAATGCTAAGAAGTGGATATGGGAGTCACTGAAAAATGGGGGGCACGTCATGGAGCGGGGTGGTTGAGAAGGAGTGAGAAGGCAGGTCCTGAACCCAGTGTGGGGGGCCTTGGCTGAGAAAGGGGACTCTGCCCCAGAGGCTGGCAGGTGGGTGTGTGGCCTGGGGGTGGGCAGGAGAGGGAGGCCAACTGCTGGCTCCAGCATTCGTCATGAAGGTGAGGTTCCTGGCCTGCTGGGGGTGGGCGCCAACAGGGGGTGGGAGTGGAGAGCGGGTGGGTCTTGAGAGTGCAGAAGACGGAAGCAGCTGTGGCAGAGGTGGGAGGACAAGCCGGTAGGGAAGAATATGCAGTTGCCAGGCCATGCTGGCGGGCCAGCTCCCCCAAGAGCGGAAACTTGGAGTGAGACCACTTTTTCTGGGTGGAATATCTGGTACAGACAAAAGTGACTTGGGCTTATTCAGGGTTGGGTTTTGCCCCAAAGGCTGAGGCACCAGGGACTTCTAGGTGTTTGTCAGAGAGCATTTGCGCAATGCCACAGGGTCCCTGCTGGAGGGTCTGCTGGAAGGGAGTGGAGTATTCGGTGCTAGGGCTGGGTGGGGGTGCAGAGGAAGAGTTCTAGGAGGACAGAAGGGTGTGGTCAGAACAGGATGCTTTGCAGCACAGCTGGTGTGACTTCCAGCAGTAGCATGGGCTCCATGTTGGTGTGGGAGGGAGTGTCTGCTGGGGGTCAAGAAGGTCCCTGAGAGAAGGAAGGGCAGGGACTGTGAGGTCAGTGGGTGACAGACCATCAGCCTGGGCACTGCTGTCACTCAAGACAAAGGCTGGGGTTGAAGGGCAAGGATGACTTTCGAGCCAGAGCCTCCAGCCATGAAGGTGGGGAAGGGGCTGCAGGAGCCTGGGGGTTGCAAAGAGGAGGCTGGGGCAGAGGTGGGATGCAGGGAGTGAGGAGGGACAGACCAGAGGGAGAGTCCAGACAGGGCGGGGTGGAGAGGACTCAGGGTGCGGAGCAGGAACCGAAACCCCCAGGCACTGGTCCCCTGCCCTCCGGAGCCTGGGCAACCAGTCCAGCCATCCTGCTATGGCTTTGCCCTCCCAGCTTTGGGGCTGCCAGAGGCCCTGGCCCTAGAACTGTTAGGAACAGGGCTGCCTTTGGGGCAGATCCAGGCTTTGGAAACCAACAGGAAACTGCAGATATTATTATTTTTTTTTTTTCTGACACTCTGTTCTGCCTCATCTGTGTGACTCTCTCGTGTGGATTTTTCTCTTCTGGCTTGCTCTTGCACACTCTCTGTCTCTCTGCATCTTTCTCTTTTTGAGGCCCCAGATTTTAGCTGTGTGGAAGCAACAGAGCAGCCCATCAGGCAGCTGCCCCATCTCCATGATACCAACATCTGAGTCCCGGGGCTGGCTGGAGGTGGCCGGAGCTTTCCGCCGGCATGCAGATGGCCAGCTAGCCCCATCTGTCAGAATTCTCCTCTGGAGTGCTCTCTGCCCATCCCCCACACCATCCCTCCCTCCCTCCCTAACTCTCCTGTCTTCCCCTCATGGCTGTCCCCTCCCAGGTAGAGTGTTGTGCATGTGAGGGAGGGCTGTGTGACCTTCAGCCTGCCACTCCCTTCCCTGGGGAACTTGCTTGGGCTCCAGCTTCCCCGCAGGCGTCCCTGGGAGTAGGTCAGGGCCTGCAAGTCTCCCTCCCTCAGAGGCGTTGCATAATCAGCCTGAGGCCCTGTGCACATTCCCATGGTTACGGGACTGGGGAAGGCTGGCAGTGGTGGCATTGCCATGGCACCGGCGTGGCCCTTGGCTCTGCTGGGCGTGGCGCAGGCACGGAGGGGCTCTGGGCTCTGGCTGCTGGAGAGATTGTTGTGGGGGACGACCTTCCTCTTGACTCTTTGCAGAGCACCTCAGCTGAGCGGCCATGGTGACCTGGGAGCAAACCCTTGGCACACTGGCTGGCTCAACACAGACCAGACTTGGAGTTGTGGTCTCAGCCCCAGCCTGACCCCAGACCCGGCCTGCAGCCCGTGTCCTTTGCAGCCCCTTACTCAGTCCTAACTTGGGCCCAGTTGGAGCCCTCGTGGAGCACAGCTAGGCCCTCCCCCCAGGCCCTGCGGGCATTTCCATCTGCACTCTGCCTGCACTCTGGCCATGACCTCAGTCCTCCGATCCCCTGCACACCCCCACTGCCCCAACCCCTTAGTTCAATGTTAAGGAATCAATAATACATATTAAACAAGCTGTCTGTAAACAGAAACAGACATAAAACAAGGTTATGTATCAATCAGTTGACAAAAATGTTGTGACCACAGGCTCACAGAGCCTGTCTGGGTTTTTTCCCAGTTGCTGTGGCCACCTAGTGAGGTGGTCTGTGAAGAGTCAGGAGGAGGGCCGTCCCCGCAGTGATCTCTCTGGCAGCCAGAGCCCAGAGCCCCTCAGTGCCCGCACCACGCCCAGCAGAGCCACGGGCCATGCTGGTGCCATGGCGATGCCACCACTGCCAGTGCTGTACCCGCCACAACCAGTGCTGTGCCCGGGGGCCCTCACAGGGTGGAGGGGAAGAGTGGCAGACCCAAGCCTCACTTTTGGGGGCAGACAACAGAGGTGTGTGTGTGACTCAGGCCATCAGAGCTGTGCGGGTTCTAAAGTCACAGGTCCGTTGACAGTTGGGGGTCAGAGCAGGCAGGAAGTCCTCCTGGGGGAGGCAATGGGGGGTGTTTGGGGCTGGAAAGGCTGGATAGAATTTGAGGAAGGGAAACACCAGGGAGGTGGAACAGCTGCCACGAAGGTGGAGAGTCCAGAGCTCAGAGTGCAGGACCCACTGGATGGATTTTGATCTCTCAAAGATAGACCGTGTGCTTGTGTAGAAGCTTCTCCAGGCTCACCTCTGCACAGAGCTCAGGGAAGGATCTGATGGCTGGGAGCAAACCCTTGGCTCACTGGCTGGCTCAACACAGACCAGACTTGGAGTTGTGGGTTCACAGGGCTCAGGGAGACCCCCAGAGGCAACCTCAGTAGGAAGAGCTTCACGCAAGGCACACGAGAGACCCCCACGCATAGCCCCTCCTGAGCCCAGAACCCTTTGTCCAGCTGCTGCTTTGGCTGCCCCTTGAGCTCCACGGCAGACCCCTCATCACAGCCCTCTTGGCCCTCACAGGGTACAGCCCATACAGTAGAGACAAAACAGTCCTGTCACTCCCTGCTTTCTGATTTGACCAGGGAAAAATAAATCCAAGTTCCTTTCCGCAGCCTGCAAGGCCCTGGGTGTCCTGGGCCAGTCCAGCTCTCCAACCTCAGCTTCTTTTGCCTTCCTTCCCTGTGCTCTGCTCTGGCCACACTGGCCTTCCTGCTGTCTTCTGATCCCCTGAGCTTGTGTTCATTTCAGCTCAGCTGCTGCTTGGAACACTCTCCCCCTAATGCCTCCCATGGCTGCCTTCTTCCATATAGCCCCCATTCAGTGCCAATATCACCTCCCCAGAGAGGCCTGTCCTGGCTGCCTAGTGACATCACTCACTTTCACCATTGCATTTCCTTGTTTTATTTTCTTCATGGTACTTAGCAGTAATTACAGACAATGCTCATTATTTGTGGTAGTTACGTTCCATAAAGTCACTACCAACACTGAGTTAGCAAACATGGAACCATTGCTCCTAGGGGATAGGCTCCTGTGAACCTGTGGTCACATTTTTGTCAACTGATCGATACAATCGATACATAACCTTGTTTCATGTCTGTTTCTGTTTACAGATAGCTTATTTAATATGTATTATTGATTCATTAACATTGAACTAATGGCCAACAGCACTGTGACTCATGTCTGAGTGAAGCTTCTCTGGCACACGTTTTCCTCGTAAGGCACATCACAGCCCTCTTGCACATAGGAATGCTGGACAGCACTCCAGCCTACACTCGGGGGTCACTTGAAATAGTGAAATGATCAACAAAAAGCACAAAAATGTGAAACACATGACACTAAATACCACTTGGTGACAGTATGTAAACAAGGGAAGCGACCCTTGTTTATAGTCTGAGAGCTGCAACAAGAAGTCAGAGCATCCCCTGCTTGGGCTGTGCTGGGAGGTGTGCATTGGGCCACTCAAGCTTTTCTCCACTCTGCAAGTGTTCAAGAATGATGGTGGAAGCGCTGCCAGTGTTGACACTGGGGTTAGAGAGCAGGCAAATTTACAGATATGGAATGTGCAAGTAATGAGGGTCAAGTGTGTGTCATGTACGTATTTGTGTGTTATTGTTGGTCTTCCCATTGTCTTACTGCTGCATCCACAGCACCTGAAACAGGTCATGGTCAAGATTCAGTAGATGTCTTTATTATTTTTAAATTATTATTATTATTTTTTGAGACGGAATCTCACTCTGTTGCCCAGGCTGGAGTGCAGTGGTGTGATCTCGGCCCACTGCAACCTCCACCTCCTAGGTTCAAGCGATTCTCCTGCCTCAGTATCCCAAGTAGCTGGGACTACTACAGCCGTGCACAACCACACCCAGCTAATGTTTTGTATTTTTAGTAGAGATGGGATTTCGCCACATTGGCCAGGCTGGTCTTGAACTCCTGGCCTCAAGTGATCTGCCTGCCTCGGCCTCCCAAAGTGCTGGGATTACAGGTGTGAGCCACCGTGTCTGGCCCTATTTTTAAATTTTTTTGAGACGGGGTCTCTCAGTATCAAGCTGCACACAGGCTGGGACTTGGAGTGACTTCTCAGCACCCAGTCCGGGCTGGAGTGTGGTGGTGTGATCACAGTTCACTGCAGCCTTGACCTCCCTACCTTGAGCAATTCTTCTGCTTCAGCCTCCAGAGTAGCTGGGATTTCAAGTATGTGCCACCACACCAGGCTATTTTTATTTATTTTTTTTGTAGAGACGGGGTCTTGTCATGCTGCCCAGGCTGGTCTCAAACCCCTAGACTTAAGTGATCCTCCCGCCTCAGCCTTCCAAAGTGCTGGGATTACAGGACTGAGCCACCGCGTCCAGTCTCACAGTAGATGTCTAATAAGTATTTATCAATGGACTGCCCTGGCCCCGCCCCCCAACACACACACACACACACACACACACACACACACACACACACTCCTTAGGAGTTCTCAGAGCGAAAAAGACACGGAGTGTCCCTTGCTCTGGTGCTTCTCTCCTGGGCACCACAGGCAAGGGAGAGGAGAAAGATTCTGGAAGAAAAGCAGGGGTAAGTGAGAGCCCTTGTCCTAAAGCGTTCTCATCCCCATTCTCCCTCTCCTTATGGTCAGACATGTCGCTCAACACAGGGAAGCCTGGTGTGCACATGTGATTATGTCCACTTCCCCGTGGTAAGTGTCACCAGGGGCACAGGCGGTAAGTGTCACCAGGGGCACAGGCAGTACGTGTCCAGCTTGGCCGAGGTTGCCACTCCTGGTCCTGCGGGAATGGTGTGCATGCCTGCACGCACGCATGTGTGTGCGCACAGGAGCATGTGTGCTGAGGGTGCAGGCACGTGCCTGGGCTTGTGCCCGGGCATGTGCCCGGCTCTGCCCTGACAAGGCCTGCCGGCTCCCTAGCAGCTGGAGCACCCGCTGTGCTGACAGGGCCTGCAATCACGGGAAATTACCAAATCCAGAACTAAAATTAAGGCTGCTGCTGCCGCAGCCGCCGCCACAGAGCCTGTTTATGAGCCAAACGCCTGGAAGAGGCCTTGGGAGGAGGCACTGTGAGGATCTCGGAGGACAGGGATGAAGACTGGGCAGGGAGGCCACAGAGGAGGAACCCCAGCTTCCATTTGGCAAGTGCCTATGGAGTGAAATGTCAGGTGCTGTGCTGGTGAATTTCCACACTTTATTTAGCCATCACAATAGATAGGTATGGCCCCCCCTTTGACCAACAGAGAGCTGGGTGTCACAGAGGTTAAGGCTTTTAGCTAGCAGAGCTGGGATTTGAAGGTGGGGCTGTCTGACACAGGGACTGGGACAGATCTCTGGACCTTGTGAGGTTAAGTGGAAATGTGCCCCACAAAAGGTTTGATTCTGGTTTTTAGTATGGTATTTGATGTAAGGAACATCAAAAAGAAGCCCCTGAGTTTGTAATAGCCCTCCTCCTGCCTACAGCGTGACCTGTAGTTGGACCCTGCGGGAACTCACACGTGCCTCCAGGAAGGACAGTGAGCAGAGCATGCACACCAATTCTACCGAACCCGTTCCCACGCACAGTCCCCCCCACCCCGTGGTTCCAGAACTGGTGAGTTCTTGATCTCGCTGACTTCAAGCATGAAACCATGAACCTTCACTGTGAGTATTACAGTTCTTAAAGATGGTGTGTCCCGAGTTTGTTCCTTCTGATGTTCGAATGTGTCTGGAGTTTCTTACTACTGCTGGGTTCATGGTCTGACTTCAGGGGTGAAGGTGCAAGACCTTTGCAGTGAGCGTCACAGCTCTTAAAGGTGGTATGTCTGGAGTTACCCATTCCTCCTGGGGAGTTCATAGCCTCACTGGCTTCAGGACTGAAGCTGCAGACCATCCCGGTAAGTGTTACAGTTCATAAAAACGGCAGGGACCCAAAGAGAGAACAGCAAGATTTATTGCAAACAGGAAAAACACAGACATCCCAAAACAGGGAAACAGAACCGACCAGGTTGCCACTGCTAACTCAGGTGGCCCTCTTTTATTCTCTTATCTGGCCCCACCCACATCCTGCTGATTGGTCCATTTTACAGAGAGCTGATTGGCCCATTTTACAGAGAGCTGATTGGTACATTTTACAGAGAGCTGATTGGTCCATTTTGACAGAGTGCTGATTGGTGCGTTTACAAACCTTTAGCTAGACACAGAGTGCTGATTGGTGCATTACAATCCTTTAGCTAGACACAAACGTTCTCCAAGTCCCCACTCCCTTAGCTAAACACAGAGTGCTGATTGGTGCATTTACAAACCTTTAGCTAGACAGAGAGTGCTGATTGGTGCGTTTACAATCCTTTAGCTAGACACAAAAGTTTTCCAAGTCCCCAGCCGTCACAGAAGCCCAGTCATCTTCAGTTCTCACTGGCAATCGCTGCAGGAGTTTGCAGCACCTAGCCTGGGCACTCTGGCAGCCCAGAGGAAGCTCCTAGACAACCAAGAAGAAAAGAGGGGAAGCGAGAAAGACACTGAGACTAGCCATGGTGACCAATGACCCCGCGAAGAGGGAACGGGGTCCATGCACGGGACCCAGCCTCCTATGAAGCCCAGCAGGTGCTGGCCTGCCGAGCCCGTGCCCACCCGGAACCAGCGTCGGCCCACGAGCGCCGAGTGCAGCCCTGGCTCCCACCTGCGCCCCTCCCTCCACACCTCCCCGCGAGCAGAGGGAGTGGACTCCTGCCTCGGCCAGCCCCAAAGAGGGGCCTCCACACCACAGTGCGGGCTGAAGGGCTCCTCCAGCACGGCCAGAGCAGACGCTGAGGCCGAGGAGGCGCCGAGAGCGAGCGAGGGCTGCTAGCACATTGTGACCTCTCACCAGCATCACTATCTGGAGGCTCCATAGTGTTTATATGGGGGCCTGGGGGGGCGCAGTATCAAGCTGCATGCAGGCTGGGACTTGGAGTGATTGCCCAGCACCCTGTGGCCCTGAAAGGCCCCTGGCCCCAGAAGGACCCACCTGTGATCTAGAGAACGAATCTCCTCCCCTTCACCACTCACCCTGGCCAGCAAGCAAATGATGAATGAACCGTGGGGAATGTCTGTCGAGAGGCCCTGGCTGAGGGTAGCGGCAGGTGGGCGCATACCCATGCTGCTCCCACCCCCGCCAATCTCAAGGAGAACCTGGCTCACCGGTTGGAGGCTGTGGAGAGAGAAAGCTGGGCCCCGAAGCCATATGGCATTTGTTGGCACACAACCTGGCTGGCCTCCAGCCAGTCAGCGCCTTCATCTAACTTGGCATAAAAATGACAACAGCGCCAGGCACTGTTCTAGGATGCACACATCCATACACAGTCCTTACAGGGCTCTTTGAGGAAGGATCGTCATCTCCACTTTACAAGTGAGAAAACTAGGGCATAGAGAGGTAAATGATTTGCCCTCAGCCGCCCAGCTGGGAGGCCATGGTGCCAGGACATGGACCATTGGCTTGGGCAGCCTGGTAGTAGAAGCTCTGTGCTGACCACCATGCTACATGGCCTCTCTCAGGTCCTCCAGGCCCTTGGCCCTTCCCAGGTCAGGTTCACATTGCGCAGGTGGCCTGGTGGATGGCTCTCTAGCCTCTGCCTGAAGACAGCCAGCGTGGGTGCCCACTCCACTGCCCCTGACCTGGCTCTGTGGGGCAGAAGGCCGTCCTGGACAGGGTCTGAAGCAGTTCTTCAGGGCGTCGTCTGCCCACTCAGCCTCTGCTGCCTCCTGCCCCTTCTGCCTCTTGGTGGCCTTCTGGAGACTTGAAGAGAATAGTCACAATGCCTGTGGACCTGCTCACCCCTCGGTCCACACAGCCCTGGCCCAGACTGAGAGGGACCAGTCGTGAGACCAACTGTGTTCCAGGCCCGGGCTTGGACTTTTCGTTAGCTTTAAAAATCTTTCTTGTGTTTGGGTTGTGACTAGCATTTAATATTTTTTGATGGAATAGAAGAGAATAGAAGCTAGAGCATGAGTCAGTATTGCTTCTTGAAGCTTTTAACTCCATGTTACATACATGCACGTGTTTATGCTGAGTCAGAGTGAAAAATGAACTTCTCACTATGGGAAAGTGAACAAGTTTGAAGGACACTCAATCCTGTAGATTGCCTTCTCCTTTCTTGCATCCTATTTTGGTTCCTGCATTGACCCCCAGCCAGCCCAGGTCTCCCCTCAGGCTGAGCTCAGAAGCCTCCCGCTCCCGGCCCTGCTGAGCCATGTCGAGATCTGGGCACACAGGGAGACAGGAAGCCTTGTGGACTGGGCGATGAGAAAAGGAACCGCTGCATAACGTACGCTCACCATGTGCCAGGCTCTGTGCTGAATGCTCCACTTCCATCGTCTGTTAAGTCTCATGCAGTAGGTGGCGTGTTCGCTCCGTTCCGCAGATGAGGAAACAGGCGCGGGCTCTTCACCTTCTTGCTCAGTCATGACACTCATGGAAACGTCATAACTGAGTTTAAATCTGGGTCTTGGAGCTTCCTGGGTCACTCTCTTCACACCGGCCTGCAGCACTGCTTGGGAGCGGTGAGCACCCAGGCAAGCAGTGATTAGGTGCTTGCCTGATCCTCCCACCTCACCTCCCTGATCACCTCCTCCTCTTCCTCCCTACACCCAGAGCAGTGGCTCCTGTCAAGTTCCTCCCTCTAGGGCCCAAGGGGTTCAGTGAATCTAATTGGAAGCAGCTTTTTAGTCCTGTGACCCAGAGGCTTGCTGAGGGCATGGGGAGGGGACCAGACTGTGGAGAGCCAGGCCTGAGGCCAGCAGAGTCTATTGCGCAACCTGCAGGCTGCACAGCCCCAGCCCTGGGGGTTGCATTTCTCCCTTTACCTTTTCCCCATTCAATCCACAATAGCGGTCTGGTGGCAGACACCACATTCCTGGCACTGTGGAGGCTAAGTCACCAAGAGGGCCGCACACTCCCTCATAGAGCTGCTCAGAGCTCTCTCCACCGTGGCCCAGGGCTCAGCCTTCAAAGTGGAGGGCCTCTTCCTCTCTTGCCTCTCCCTTCTTGGAGGCATGGGTTCCAGAGTGGGCACTATGTTTGTCGTTAGTTGCACTTGGGTTCAAGCCAGGTTTGGGGGCACAGGAAGATATGGTGGCTATTCAACTATTCAACCCGCCCCCTCAAATAAAATCCCACTATGACTGAAAATAAATCCTATTATTTGCGAAGTCCTCCCCATTTCACTCAAAGTAAAACACCAAAGGCTTTACAATGGCCTACGCAGGACTACAAAGACCTCCGAGTCTTGCCTCTCTGGACGAATCTGCTTTCTTTTCTTTCTTTCGTTGCTCACGCAACTCCAGCCTTGCTGACCTCCTTGCAGTTCCTGCCCCAGGGCGTTTGCACTTGTCACTCCCTCTGCCTGGAGCAGGTTCCCTCAGACACCCATATGACTCACTCACCTCTTCACTCTTAGTCCCACCTGCAGCCTCTGCAGTGGCTTTTGCTATTTCTTCACTTTATTTTTTTCTCCATGGCGCTTACTACTAAAATGCCACATAACTTGTTTATTTACTTTTTTGTATCATTTCTGTTTCTCCATTAGAATGTAAGCTGCATAAGGGGGGATTTTTTGTTCCGTTTGTTCAGCAGTGCCTAGCACAGAGCAGGCATGAGAAAAATGTTTGTGGAAATGAAATGAAATTGAATTAAAATAGTCCTAAGGATGTCCAGAATTCTAATTTCTCCCATGACTTCCCTGAAGTTTCCATATCAAATTATTTGAAACCAAAGTCACCTAAAAGAATCTTTTCTGTTTTCCTTTGGGTGAATTCCAGCTCTGATTCAGGGCATAGCCGCACCATGGCCTGCTACAAACAAGCACTTGGAGGCAGGGTTTCTGAGGCCAGGCTCTATGCTGGATACTGTAAATAGAGATGCGAGAAAGAGAGACACCACCCTGCTCTCCGGAGCTCACAGCCTTGGGGGAGGCCCACAAGGAGCAGGTGGCAATGACGAGAGTTATGACAGGGAAGCCCGGGGGCTGTGGGCGCCCATGGGAAGGGAGAAAGTTCCAGAAGGAGAGAACAGTCAGTGTACGTCTCTTAACTCCTCGGAGCTCTTTCCTCGTGTTAAGGCTGAGCCTGTGAGCTGACTTGGAGGGCAAATGAGAGGACCAGCTGCAGGGCGCTCTGCAGGTGACACGCAGATGCTGGCTTTCATTTCTTGCTCCTCACTGGGAAAGCAGGAAGGCAGGGTGGAGATTAGTAAGCCCATTTTCCAGATGTTGCCATGTTTAGTATAAATTATATGTTATTATATTAACAAATAATTTATTATTTATTAATATCTTTTCCTGTGTGTAACTTTTTCCCCCTTCCTCAAATTTTAGTTACATCGAGAACTCCTGAAGGGCTGGGACCCTTCCACGTTTCTTGTTTCCTTCTTGCCCCCTTCTCAGCAGAGCCCAGATCCAGCCTTGGTAAATCAGGATGTTGGGACTCAGAGAGGGAGAGTCACTTGTCTATGGTCACACAGAGAATCAGAGCTTGGGCAGGGGCTGGGGCCAGGCCTCCTACTTCCTTGCCAGAGGCCCTTCTACTGCCAGACACGTGCTCTTCGGAGCCCATCTCTAGCCTGTGTCTAGGGTTCCCCCGGAAGAAGCCGTGGCCCCTGACCCTGCTAAGCCTTCCTCCACTCCTCCAGCACCCCTGGGGCCATCAAGCTCAGAGCTGCAGGCCTGTGGGGATGGCTGGAGGCGTGGGAGTCAGGGCAAAGCCAGTTCTCACTGAGGTCTTTGCGTGCCTCTGCCAGGGCTCCCCAGTGCCCTGGCTCCTCCCTTTCTCCTCTGAGGATGGCCAGCTCACTGGAGCAGCTCTGGGAAGGACCACAGCCCGCCCTTTTGCGACAGACTCTCCCAAGCGTCAAGAAAACTGATCTTCAGGGCTAGATGGGCTGTCATAAAAATTCAGTGTCATACCTCTTCTTAACATCATATAGATGAGGAAACTGAGGATTAGAGAAGGCAAGTGGCCTGCCCAGGTCCAGGGGCCCAAGGCAGGACTAGGTCTAGAATTAGAGTTCCGTGTCACCATTGAGCCTGAAGGTATCTGCTCTTTTAAGGCCTCTAGTGTGTTTCCTCTGGGCTGGACTCCTAGCGTCTGGGTAACCTTGTGTATTCGTCCATTCTCACACTGCTATAAGGACATACCTGAGACTGGGTAATTTATAAAGGAAAGAGGTTTAATTGACCAAGTTTGGCAGGGCCGGGAAGGCCTCAGGAAATTTACAATCGTGGCAGAAGGGGAAGCAAACTATCCTTCTTCCGTGGCGGCAGCAAGAAGTGCCCAGCAAAAAGGAAAAAGCCCCTTATAAAACCATCAGATCTTGTGAGAACTGACTCAGTATCACAGGAATAGCATGGAGGAAACTGCTCCCACGATTCAATTACCTCCCATCGGGTCCCTCCCATGACACGTGGGGATTATGGGAACTACAATTCAAGATGAGATTTGGGTGGGGACACAGCCAAACCTTATCGCCTCACATAGCTCCAATGACAGGGTGCCCACTACCAGTCTGTGCTTCCTCTTGGTTCCTCTCCATTTCTATTCTCTTGAGTCCCGGACCCAGGTCTTAGGGGTCAGGTTTCCTGTGGCCTTCCCTGCTCTCCCACAGGGTGCTGCTAAGGACCTCCTGAGCTTCTGTCTACCCATGTTTATACAGAGGGCTCCTGACACCTCTTCTCTGCTCTACACAGCACACTGGGGCCCAAGACAAGGTTTGCTCATTCTTGTCATTCATTTATTCAAAAATATCTACGTGTGGTGGCATGCATGTGTAGTCCCAGATACTCTGGAGGCTGAGGTGGTTGGATCGCTTGAGCACAGGAATTTGAGGCTGCAGTGAGCCATGATCGTGCCACTGCACTCCAGTCTGGGTGACAGAGCAAGACTCTGTCTCTAAAAAACAAAAAGAAACAGGCTGGGTGCAGTGGCTCATGCCTGTAATCCCAGCACTTTGGGAGGCCGAGGGGGGCAGATCACGAGTTCAGGAGTTCGAGACCAGCCTGACCAACATGGTGAAACCCTGTCTCTACTAAAAATACAAAAATTAGCCAGATCTGGTGGCATGTGCCTGTAATCCCAGCTACTCAAGAGGCTGAGGCAGGAGAATCACTTGAACCCGGTAGGCAGAGGTTGCAGTGAGCTGAGATCACGCCATTGCACTCCAGTCTGGGTGACAGAGCGAGACTCCGTCTCAAAAAAAAAAAAAAACAAAAGGGGAAACAAAAAACCCCAAACATGTTTATTAAACCTATGATGTACTGTGTACCAGGTACTGTTCCAGGCATCATGGATAGAGTAATGAAAACAAAAATATCAGACCAAGAAAAGATGTGAGCAGTCCCTGACTTAGATGCCTCACTACCATTACAGACCCTCTTGCAACGGTGAGACCCATAACCAGGACAGACTGTCAAGGCAATTAAGAGACAGATAGATACACAGGGAAAAAAAGGGAAGTTCAAAACAGAAATAGGGTGAGGCACAGGGAAACTTTGCAAAGCACTGGTTCCGAGGTTAGCTACAGTCCTTCTCTACCAGGAAATGACAAGCCTATCCTTTGACCCTTTTCAGGACTTGGAGGCGGAGGAGCCCTTGGGAACATCTGGAACATCTGTGTGAGCCATTCTCTCCCACTGAGGAGGACTGGGCCAGGGCTAGTGTGGTAGGGGGTGGGGACTGGGAGGACAAATAGATCCAGTGGGACACCCCCCAGGCCTCTTCCTGCTCCCAAACCCCAAACATTGCTTCCAGAACCTGGGCGGCCTGGCTCTTTCCCAGCCTCACCGCAAGACTCCCTAGTCCTGCCTCTGGCTCAGCATGGGCCAAGCCTATCCCATCCACACCCTCTGCAGGGTTCCTTCCAGGCTGGGGGTAGCAGGAGAGAAAGCCAGAGCTGTGTGAGATTAGAGGAGGAAGAGCAGGCCAGGGAGGAGGCTTTCTGTGGGCGAGGGCATGGCTGGGAGGAACTGAACTAGGGTGAGGCAATGGAGGGGCCAGGTAGAGGGGGCATAACAGAGGCGAGCAACTTCTACTCCAGACTGACAGTGACATGAATCGAAACTTGCCCCCCACCCTTGCTCTTGGGGTTGAAACTTGAGGATGGAAGGTGTTATGGACTTAATTTTGTCCCCCCACCCCCTGATTTATATGCTGAAGTCCTAACCCCCAGTCTTTCAGAGTGTGATTATTCAGACACAGAACCTTTGAAGAGGTAATCACGTTAAAACGAATTCACTGGGGTGGGCTCTAATCCAACATGATGGGTGTCTTTATAAGAAGAGGAGATTCAGACACAGACAGACAAAGGAAGAAGGCCATGTGAAGACACAGCCAGAAAACATCTGTCTACAAGCCAAGGAGAGAGAGGCCTCAGAAGAAACAACCCGCAGATACCTTGATTGTGAACTTCCAGGTTCCAGAATCATAAGGAAATGCCTTTCTGTGGTTTAAACCCCCCGATCTGTGGAATTGGTTATCCCGGTCTGTGGAATTGGTTATCCCGGTCGTCTGTGGAATTGGTTACGTCAGCCCGAGCTGACCACGCAAGAGTGACGCTGTTCAAACAGGGCACCATCCACTGTCTTAGGGATGGGTACTTTCAGTTCACTGGGACACCCCACTGTCTGGGCACTCTGCCGGGAAAGAGACATACACACCTTCAGGCTCACAGTCCTGGCTTATGATTTCCCATGGGTTAGGGTCAAAACTGGGGCAACTGGAGAAGTTGATACTCTTCATTTGAACTAGACAGGGTGATCTTTGACAGAAATCAGTCTACTTGGTGAGTTGTATTTGCTTTCAAGAACATAGGAAAAAAACAGGTACAACATTGCCAGTACAGAGACCAACCAGAGGTGGAAGTGCCATTGCCTTCCTCTTAGACTCTGAAGGGATAGAAGTGTCTGCTTCCTGCCTAGAGCCATCAGATTCAGGGACTCATAAACATATAGCAAATGCCTGAGGCAGGGCAGTTCACAAAGCTCAAGGATGTACTGGGCTGCTGAAACATCTTAACCTTGAGGGGAAGGGTTGGTTGTCCATGGAATAATTGTGCAAATAGCTAATTCTTTCCTATTCCAGACATCGGCAACAGATTGCATGTTTAAAGCATGTCACATGTGTCACCTTAATTAATCCTCACAAAACCCCAGTCACTATCAGCATCTCATTTTACAAATGGGAAAATTGAGGCACAAAGAGATGATGTAATTGACCAAGGTTACTCCGCTGATAAGGAGGAGGGGTAGTAACATCAGTTGGAGAAGGCGTGTGAAGAGGAAACCTCTGGGGGAAAGGTGAGGGAGCAGGGGAGCAGTCACGTGAGCTGCCTTCTGAAGTCTTGCCTCTCAGTTTGGAGTGACTTTGGGACACTTATTTGAACACTTCAGTAAAAAATAAACACTCCTTTTTGAGGTCCAGAGAGAATTTAGTCTGAGGAAGATAAGCCCTACAAGATGTGGTTATTGAGACAACCAAAAAAGTCAGTCAAAGTGGACAATCATAAACAATGACAAACACCTTAAATATTTGGAGACAACTTAAAAATCATATATATTCATTAAGCACTCTTGATGTGTGGCCAAGGTCTCTTTTTTGAACAGCAGTCTGCTGGCTGATGAGAGTTCTTTTATATCTTTATTTTTAAAAAACCACGTGCATGATGTCTCATCTTTGATTTCCTGTTCTGGTTTCTTTATAGAGTAAGGAAAGCATAAAATCCCTCGCTGGGTGTCATAAGGGCTGAGTCCCCATTCCCTAGCTCTCTTTCTTTCTGTGCATAGTGTAGGATGGCCCTTTGGTGCCCATCTGGAGTTAGTTATGGTCACATGACTTAGCTTGATCAGTCGACTGTAATAGAAACAATGAGTGTCACTTCTGGGCAGATGCTTTAAGAGTTGGCTGAGGCCGGGTGCAGTGGCTCACACCTGTAATCCCAGCACTTTGGGAGGTGGAGGCGGGCGAATCATCTGAGGTCAGGAGTTGGATACCAGCCTGGCCAACATGGTGAAACCCCATCTCTACTAAAAATACAAAAAGTAGCTGGGCACAGTGGTGGGCACCTGTAATCCCAGCTACTCAGGAGGTTGAGGTAGGAGAATTGCTTGAGCCTGGAAGGCAGAGGCTGCAGTGAGCCGACACTGTGCCACTGCACTCCAGCCTGGGCAACAGAGTAAGACCCTGTCTCGGGGGGGGGAAAAAAAAAAGAAAGAAAAAAGAAAAAAAAAAAGGAAAAGAAAAGAGTTGGCTGGGCATGGCGGCCCAGGCCTGTATTCTCAACACTTTGGGAAGCCAAGGTAGGAGGATCACTGGAGCCCAAGAGTTTGAGGTTTGAGTGAGCTATGATTGCACTACTGTACTACAGCCTGGCTGACAGACTGAGATCCTGTCTTTATTTTTTTCAGAAGAGTCAATACATACTTCACCATGTACCTACAATCTCAGGTACTGGAAAAGGTTCAGATATATTGGGGGAACCATCCATTTGGGCCTGAGGCAGAGCCCCATTTAACCCATGATAGGCATGTAGCATGAGTAAGAAAAAAACCTGTGTGAGATTTAAACTACTGAGATTTCAAGGATATTTGTTACTGCAGCCTACCCTTTCTTATCCTAACTGACACACTCATGAAGTTCTATGAGCATAGTCTTATTCTTGGCTAGATGTATTTAGATACGTTTCTCCAGTATTTTAATATGGGTCTCACTCAGACCTCATTTCACAACAATTCTTTTTAGATACTTGCTTTTACTGTGTGAGATTCAGGAACCCAGCCCTTCTTCCTGATGTTACTTCTATAGTGAAAATATGGAACTGCAAAGAGGCATCCACTGTGCATGTACAAGGCAGCTCTTATAGGTATGGTCATCTGGAGCATCCTGAGGGCAGGTACAAGGCCCTTCTCTTCTCCTAGTTGAGAGAGACAATTTCCCCTGTTGTGAGAGACAATTTGCCATGGTCCATGAGAAAATTTGCCATGGACCCATCCCTGAACATTCCTGCTCGGTGTGCCGAGAATGCAAGGCTCTAGTCACTCTTTACCCGGGCTGTTTCGCAGGGCTGTATTTGCCATGAGCAGCCATGAGAGATGCAGTAACACCTCCCACCAGGAAAAGACCAGGTTTCTTTCCACTCGCTAGAGAAGTGGCAAATGTTCCAAGCTCAGTGTTACTCTCCTGTAATGCGATCCATTGGGTGACTCACCATCACGGGCCCTTTACATTGTCTTTGTGGGACTTGGGTGATGTTGGAGAACCAAAGCAATCCTATGCAGCTCTGGCTAGTGCTTTTGCTGTGAGTGATGAAGTCCTTTGTCTCTGACCCAGGAATCTTGTATCTTTGGCTGGCATCCATGGAACAATAGCAGGCTAACTTGTTAGCTTGTAAATTGGGTAAAAATCTCAGACACTGCACTGTTCCTGACATCCCAACTCCAATTCAGCACAGGACTGGGCACGTAGTGGAATGATGGGAAGTAAGGCTTGTGCTTTTCACTTATTGGTCTTGGGGCAAGGGAGTCCCAGGATAGCCTTTCTCCGTACTTAATTCTCTGGTGGCCTTTTCACTTCCTGAGCCTCTGCTTTACCCTCTGCAATGGGGATAACAATCTAGGACCCGTGGTTCTCACTCAGGGCTGTTAGATTTGAAAGTCTGGGGGAAGATGACTGCTGCTCTCTCATAAGCACCAGCTGACTTCTGTCTTTTCTCAAGGTAATGCTAGCAAACTTAGACCCCTCCCAGAGAGACTTAGGGCAGAGGAAGGAACAACTCACTGTCAGTGAGAAAGAGGAATGTGACTAGGAGAGATCCAGTTGGCTGTGGAGTCTTCTCTTCTGGAGCTCTGCACAAACAGGACAGGAGCTTGCATGTTTTCAGGAGGCAGGGTCAGACTGGATACCTCCCAGGGCTCTGTTTGGAATGGGAAGCATGACACCCACCTCCAGGAAGCTGATGGGAAAGACTTGCCCTAGTTTCTAGCCAGGAATTTGAGTTTGCTATGTCAGGACAGCAGCAGTGGCCTAGCAAAGGTAGATGGCAGCCAGAAACAACGTGAGATGCATGTGCCATCTTTCCCTAGGCAGTGCTGGAATTTGTCCCCAAACACATACCTAGCAAAGACAGGGTGCATTCATGCATTTCACATTTAATAAATCTTGAAAAAATAACTCAGTGCAAAATTGAGGGAAAAAGGGAAGGGATAGTTGTTTGTCTGCACCCTTTCCAACTGCGGCATCTTTGCTGTGCCCTCAATAACTGTCACATGGGAACCTGTGTGCCCTTGAATTTCTCCGCTACACTTCAGGGAAGGAGGCTGGCTTAGGGAAGAGTGATTTGTGTATGCTCACAGGTCAGACTGGAAGGTGAGAGAGAGACGAGGTGGTAGGATGGCTGCAGCAGCCCTGGTGAAAGGTGAGGAGGGCCTGAACTAGGGAGAAGTTCAAGGACGTTGGTGAGGTCTACTTCTCAGCTGGGGATGCAGCTCCTGACTGTCTGTGGGGCCCCAGGGTGGCATCCATGAAAACCCTTGTGTTTGCTCAGCCCCTGCACCTGGCTGAGGGCTTCCTCTTCTGCAGAGGATTCTGGGAGAGGTTGCCCCTGCCAGCCTTTAGTCCTCAGGGATGGGGGTTGGGCCAGGCTCAGGAACCCAGCCTGGGCCTCGCCATCCCAGACCCTCCCCACGCCACACCAAGGAAGGGCCTGTCACCAGGAGAAGTATGACCCTCCCGTGTCTGAGTCCTCATTTCACTTACAGCTCGGCGCTAATCCAATTGCTGGCTCTAACCTAATTCTCCATTGTTGCTAGAGTCCTTTGCCTGCCGATATTAAAAATCTTTTCATTTAATTGTGCAGAAGATAGATCCTCCTCAGCCATCAGGTGGTAAATATAGAATAGCTGATGTGTAGCTCTCATTTCTTCCCTGGCAGGCCTCCTGCAGTTCTGAGTAATTGGGGACCAAGAAGCTCTGGGAGGAAGGAGACAGGAAGGAGAGAAGAGGGAGGCAGGGCGAGGAGCTGGGACCTTGCTATTGTCAGGAGGTTACAGATCAGAGGAATCTGGTCAGTATGTCCATTTCTGCATGACCAGTTGTTTTTCTTCTGAATCTCTCACGCTGCCTGGTGACTGGGGTCCTGAGATGTTGCAGGAGAATCACGTGTTCCTCCACCATGGGAGATCAAGATGCACCATCCGAACGTATCTTTGGTGAAAGTCTTGGGATCCCCAGGTCACCAAGAACCACAGCTATTTGATACACCAAGACCCTTTGTGATGATTGAGTGTAACCCTCTGGTTTGGGGACCACATGGTTTCCCAGCCAGGCACTGAAAGAGTTGATGACAGATGACAAGCATCTTGATTTCTATCCAAGGAAGGAAAACTATGTGGAACCCTGTGGTCACTGTGTGTTCCCATAGGAGAGGGACAGTGGCATTGAAGTGAGGCTCCAGGAGCCATTAGCAGGCTAGGGTCCTCTCTCCTTCACCCAGAAAAGGGCAGGGCTCCAGTTAAAGTTACTGGCCTCACACTTGGCCACCAAGGAAGAAGGAAGCATCCTAGGAAGAGCCACTGGTCACCAGACACTGCCTCTCTGATGGCTCAGTCCCAACTGGGGCTTCCCAGGAGTTCACAGCTTCCAGGACTCCCTGGTGCCCTGGAGAACATGGCAGGCTACTCCGTCTCTTGGAGGGAGGGCTGCAGCTTCCTCTCAACTGCATGCTCAACTGCTGTGAGCTCCCAGCTCCTCATGCCTGTCCATTGGCAGCCCTGAGCTTCTGAGACTGCTCCTGCTTCCCTGTAAGAAGTTTTGCTGCACCTCAGCTCTTGGACCCCCTTCTCTCCACCCAACCCTCTCACAGGCTGTGGGGGTATTCCTCCTCCCAGACTGGGGACCTCAAGTAGCCTTTCCTTCCCTTTTCCCTCCTGCCTCAGAGGGAGACACAGATATTTCATGGAGTATCTGTTTCCTGAGCACTTGGGGGATTCTCAGGGCTCCATCCCTGCCTGGCCCCATCACCCCAGGCCCTCTGGGTAGGTCTGTGCTCTCTGACTCCGCCCCCTGTGCTCTCCAAGACCAGCTCCTCCTCTCCCCCAGTAATACTGGGTTTTGCAACCCCCTCTTCTCTACCCTTCTCTACCTGCTGATCCAAGATCCTTGGGGGAAGAGGAGGGAACACTCACTGCTTGGGAGCTGCTGAATCCTCTGACCAGGGGATCCTGAAGAAGGTGACTAAGGTGGTTTCCAAGACCCTGGCCTGGAATATTCCCACTGCCCTTCTCTGTGAGTTATTCTCCTCTACGGCTCCTGCATCTTCAGAACAAACAACAGCAGAGCACGTGACTGCTGGAAATGCCCAGATGGCTCCAGTCACAGGATCCCTGCATGTCTGGGCCAGAATGGCCAGCACAGCTGTCCCCTTCCCTGTTCTCAGGTGAGGAAATGAACAGCATGTGGGAAGGCCACCCAAGCTCATGCAGTGGCTCCATGCTAGGACCACGGCTTCCTGGCTACAGTCTAGATGCTAGACATTTCTGTTCCTGTTGTGAGAATGATAGAGAACTCACAAGGATGGGGGTCAGGATGACAGGGCGTCAAAACCAACTCTCCCCTCTGCCAGCGGTGTGACCTCCAGCAAGTTACTCAACCTCTCTGGGCCTCCATTTCCTCATCTGTAAAATTAGGGTGACAATGGTATCTGCCTCGTGAGGTGACACGAGAATCTGCTTAGATAACCCTCCCAAAGATAACCCTCCAGCACACTATCTCGCACGTGGTAAGTGATAATTAGCTATCACACAAAATTCAGCTCCATTGGATTGAAAATTTCTCCTCAAACCAGTGTGAGGAGCATTAGCTTTTCAAGCAATGAGCAGGCATTTAATTTTCTCCTTTGGAAAATTGAAGGGTTCTGTGTCGGGGAACTATTTGGATGACTTTTCCAGAAAAAGAAGGTTGTGCAGATGTCTTTTTTGCCTCCATAGAAGTTTCCCAGCATAGAACAGGGGCAACGGAGTCCTTCTGCTCATCTAGACACTGCCCCTGAAAGCAGAGGGAGCCACCCAGGCCAGGCTGCTGCTGGTTTTACTCTGGAAGGCCTGCAGAAGCTCAGGGCTGCCCCAACTGCAGCCTGTCCTGCATCTCCGGCTGTGCAGGGCTGTGGGAATCCCTGCCCTGCCTCCCTGGAGGCTTCAGAGCAATGACTACGCCCCACGGTTCAGACCCTGGCAGGGCTTCAAGCAAAACTGCTGATGTTTACTAGGGCTGGGGCTAAAGAGTGCCTACTCACCTGGGCTGCAAAATTTAAGGAGTGCCCCAAACCCCATAATCAAAAGACATAATAATGTCCTGTATTTACAAAACAAAATTAATTAAAAAATCCATGATGAACACAACATCAAACTTAAGTAAAGGCAGCATTTGACCTTGTGCCGGCAGGAGCCTGAGAACAAGTGCCTTTCTCATTTCGCCCTACCCCAGCCCTGAGTCTTGGGGCTCCTCCCAGATCAGTGGAGTTGGCCTCTCTGGGAATGGGATCAAGATGGTAATATTTGGGAAAAGCTGTTCAGATAATTCTGCTATCAGAGGTTTGAGTACTCCCACTCTGAAAGAAATAATACATGAAACCTGAGGGTTGCAGAGGGGAAGGGATGGGAGATGCCATATGGTCCCTTCAGAAGGGACTGCACTGTTTAAGAGTTATATGCTAACAGACAAGAGAGGTCCCATTGGCCAAGGGGACTGCCATTCTGCTTTTCCACCTCCATCCCTTTGGGACATTCTCTGTGAATTCTCTTAGAATTCAGAAACTCCTAGAATGATAAGCTGATACGACAAATTAACTTGCTCTGTCTTTGAAGACCCTTTGCTCTATCGTCTCCTACTCCAGAAAACTAGGGTCCCTCCCTCTGCTCATCCACATCCTACACAGACTTCTAGGCGCAGCCCATGTCTTCTCTCTTCCAGGAAGTCCTTCCCAATGCCTCCTGTCCCGGGATCTCTCCCTCCATTCCTTCTATAGCATACATTTGAGATCCTACTATATGACAGGCCGGATTACGGATATACAGGGATTGAATTTTTAAAAAGCTGTATGTGGGGAATTCAGATAATACCATCATATAATTAAATTCTACTAGAAGGTTTAGAATGAAAAGCAGCAATCTTTGTTCCCTGTTTCTCCAAGCCCAGTGCCTCCTTTAGGTTCTAATCACCCTTAATTCTCCTGGGTGTTTCCTCTAGTTTTTAACTCAATTTTTAAATATACGCTTACACAGTATTTTTTTTTGATACATCAATTTTGGGCATTAGCTTTTGCCGTGGTAAATAGCAGGTAAAGCTCCCATCTCCCTCCTGCTTCTCTCCCCCCATCCTATCATCATTATGTTCCAATTTTTCATTGAGGACAAGCACTATCGAGGCCATTACACATTATGACTATACATTCTTTTTTATACAGCCCTCCTTTGTTCTGGAGTTAATAACCCCCTTTTTAACTCGCCTGATGTCTAGTATCTATTGTTAATTTTTTCTAAGTGCTCCACATCTCTGCCACTCACTAATCAGAAATCATCTCCGTTCAATCGAATGTATCCGTTTCGTTTTCCCCTCTGTTTCCTGGCTCTTCTCTGAACTCCTTGCTTGCTGGATCTGCTACTCGACTGTCCTCTTAGGACCTCTCTCTTCAGCCTGAGATTTACCTTCTCTGCCCTTCTCCATTAAGTTTCTCATTTCTGGAATCTCTTTTCTTTCTCTTCCTTGGTTTGTTCCCTGTTTTTGTTGCATACATCCTCCCATAGTGTTCTGAGAAAGGGGACTTAGGAAAGGGGACTTAGGAAGCAACATGTTCAGTGCTTTTACATCTGAAACGCCTGAAAATGTGTTACTCTCTGCACATTTGATTAATGGCTTCCCTAGGTTACCTAGGTGGGAAATACTTTTACCTCACAGTCTCAAAAATCCTGACCATTGTCTTCTAATTCCCAGGATTGCTAAAAAGCAACCTAATGTCATTTTGATTCTTTGTCCTTTGTGACTTGCTTTGTCACTGTGTTAGGCCATTCTCGCATTGTCATAAAGAAATTCCTGAGACTGGGTCATTTATAAAGAAAAGAGATTGAATCGGCTCATGGCTCTGTAGGCTGTGCAAGAAGCATGATGCTGGCATCTGCTCAGCTTCTGGGAGGTCTCAGGAGACTTACAATCATGGTGGAAGGCAAGGGGGAGCAGGCATGTTACATGGCAAGAGCAGGAGCAAGAGAGACAGTGGGGAGGTACTACACACTTTCAAATCACCAGATCTCAGGAGAACTCACTCACTATCACAAAAGACTATACCAAGGGGACGGTGCTACACCATTCATGAGAACTTTCCCATGATCCAATCACCTCCCACCAGGCTCCTCCTCCAACACTGGGAATTACATTTCAATATGAGATTTGGGTGGGGACACAAATCCAAACCACACCGGTCACCTTGGAGGCTTCTCAGATGTCTTCACTGCCCTCCCTCTGCTTGTCTGTGTGTCCTTTTTCATCCATTGTGCTGGGCACTGAATATCCCTTTTATTCCAGAAAACCTGTCCTAGGCCAGTAAACTTTTATGTGTAATTTCTCTGATAATTTCTTCTTAATTTCCCCTCACCTTATGTTCTGGAATTTTCTTCAGCCAGATGTTGGGCTTCCTACAATGGAACTCTAATTTTTGTTGTTCTGTTTCCCCCCTATGTTCCGTATCTTTTACTTTTTAAAATTTTTAAAATAAATTTCTTGTACTTTATCTCTCATTCTTCTATTGATTTGGTAATTTATTAATACTTCAAAAAATTTTTCCAAGAGCTCCTTTTTCTTCTCTGGTCCTTCTTCAAAGCTTTCTTGTGTCTGGATTCTCTCTCTATATATATTTCATTAAGAACGTTAATCATAGTTTCTGTTGTTATTGAAGTTTTCTTCTGTTCCCTGCATCTTCTCTATTTTCTCTAGGTTATTTTTTTCAGTTTCTTTGTTTGGATATTGGTCTTTAATGTTGGAGGATTTTTTCACATGTCTGGTGATCCTTGACTGCCAGTTCATATTTAAGAGAGACTCTCAGAGGCTGACTGAAGCCCTCTGTGCCTGGACAGGGTGGGGCTACCAGTGGGATTCACACGGTAAGCCTGCCTTTCTGTTAGGGGATGCCCAAATGTCAGATCTTACCTTTTTCTGTGGCTTTGTTCAGGCCACAAAAAAAAATTGTTCAGTCCACAAAAAAAAATTCTTCTTCTTGAGAAGAATCAACATCCTGCCTGAGTGGAGGCTACTGGCTCTCTTGGATGCAGAAGCACTAGTGGGAATCACCTGGGAGATGTTTCAGAAGTGAAATTCCACAGGACTCATTTTTTTTCCTAAAGTTAGGGATTTTTTTTTGTTTGCTTGTTGTTTATGTAGTTTTCTATATACCTATCATGAATTCTCCCTCAAAATCTGCAACAAAACCTAAAATGGCTTTCAATTCTGCCACCCTCTTCAGGGAATGTGTCAGTTCAAATTGTTATTCTTTGTTTGGAGACATGCTCCTTAGAGCCTCCTGTTCCTGCCTAGAAGGGCTGCTCTCCAGGTCTCCCCAGCTATCATTCTAGAACTGTCCTTCCTCATCTTGTTGAAGGCTTTCTTCTCCTCTCTTTCTAATCAACTCCACTGTGTCTTGGAGGCAATGGCTTCCAACTTCTTTGCTAACTTCCTTGTTTGGGTGTAGCACACTCTCCAGTAACTTCCTGAAAAGCATATACAGAAGGTACAGTTTGTGACTCCTTTTATGTCTGATTGTGTATTTATTTCACTTTTATTTACTCTTTGTTTTATCTACAAGATGGATAGTTTGGTTAGGTATGATATTCTAGGTTGCAAAAAAATTTCTCTCAGAGAGTTTGAAGGTATTGCTCAGTTGTTTTCCCATTTCCAGTATTTGCTGTTGAAAGGTCTCATGCCATGCTCAGTCCTTGTCCTTTGTCCTTTGTATGTGACCCGTTCTCCCCCTTGTTTTTAGTTTTTTCTGCCCCTGATATTCTGAATTTCATGATCATGTGCGTTGGTATGGATTCTCTATGAGTTGTCCTATGATTTATGGGTGTTTCAAAGCAGAGACTCATATCCTTGGGTTCTAGAAAATCTTGTATCATCTCTTTGAAAAATCTCCTCCTTTTGCTTTCACTTGCTGGAACTCCTGTTAGTAACGGGTTAGTGCTTAATGATTTGAACCTCCCATTTCATATAAAAGATATTTATATCTCTCTTATTTCCTAACTTGTCATCTTGTTCTATTTTCCAAAAGATGTTTTCAACTTAATCTTTTAGCCTTTCAATTGAACTTTTTTATTTTTATTTTTATTTTTTTTGAGACATAGTCTCTATCTTTTGCCCAGGCTGGAGTGCAGTGGGGCAATCTTGGCTCACTGCCACTTCTGTCTTCTGGGTTCAAGTGATTCTCCTGCTTCAGCCTCCCGAGTAGCTGGGATTACAGGCGTGCACCACCATGCCTGGCTAATTTTTTGTATTTCTAGTAGAGATGGGGTTTCAGTATGTTGGCCAGACTGGTCTCAAACTCCTGACCTCAAGCAATCCACCTGCCTCGGCCTCCCAAAGTGGTGGTGGGATTACAGGTGTGAGCCACCGGGCCCCGCCTCAGTTGAATTTTTAATTTAAGCTATGATATTTTTCTTTTTACTTTCTAGAAACTTTTGCTTATTCTTTGGATGTTTCTTATAAAAATAGGTTGGGTGCAGTGGCTCATGCCTGTAATCCCTGCACTTTGGTAGGCTGAGGTAGGTGGATCACCTGAGGTCAGAAGTTTGAGACCAGCCTGACCAACATGATGAAACCCCATCTCTATTAAAAATACAAAAAAAATTAGCCGGGCGTGGTGGCAGGCGTCTGTAATCCCAGCTACTCAGGAGGCTGGGGCAGGAGAATCTCTTGAACCTGGGGGGTGGTGGTGGCAGTGAGCTGAGATCACGCCACTACACTCCAGCCTGGGCGACAAGAGCGAAACTCTGCCTCAAAAAAAAAAAAAAATGTATTATGTTCTTCCCCATTCTGCCCGCCAACCCCATGTATCCAATATATTTTATTAATTTTCTAAGGGTATTAGCTGTATTTTTAGTTTTTTCTCCTATTTGTCTCTGTTTCCTTGAAGTCTCTGTCTCTGTCTATCTAGTCATTTCCTAGCTCCTCCTCTCTGGCTGATGTCTTTCATGTGGAAGACATTTCTAAAATGTTTGGGGACCCTTGGCAGGAGTCCATATTTAAGACAGAGGCACCAACAATCTGACAGGAGAGTATGTGTGCATAGACAGGGCTTGTCCTGGCATGGGCTTTCCTGGAGGTGATCAGGTGGCAAGTCCAAGTGCTTCTAGGTCTTTTTCCTCTTGGGCTGGTTAGCTTTTCCAGAGAGGAGCTATCTAATTTCTCTTTGGGGTTGGTTAGTGTTCTGCAAGTGGAGTAGCAGCTAGGGGCTGGAGTCCCACAATTCTGTGCATAATCCCCTGTTTTCAGTATGGTGTCTCATCCTCCACCCTGCTTCACAGCCCCAGAGTCACCAAGACCTGAGACTCGGTGCATTTCTTGTGAGAGTAAACTTTCCATCCTCAGCCAGGTGGGAAGGGAATTTAAGAGTGCAATGGGGAGTGTTTAAGTCCTTTTTTAAGGAGATGTTCACCACTCCTTCTGTGTCCAGCCTCACTCCTGCTTTCAGAGGAACTGGGAGCTCTACGTCCTGAGCCTTTCCAGGTGCCCAGGTGAAATCTATCCCCAGACAAGCACTTAGCTTTCCGCCTTCTCAGCAATGCCAAGGCATTTACTGTTCCTCCACTTTCCTTTTCAAACATGTTGCTTCCCATTGCCTCCTCTGGTTGTCTGTTCCTGTCAGTGGGGGCTTTGCAGGGGTCTGTGTAGAGAACATAAATGACTGTGGAAGATCCAGAAGTCTCCTGAAGGCCATCTAGTCAGGGCCTCATAAGCCTCCTGGCCCCTCTCCATGCTGACGACCCCTGGTTCCACTCACCAGCCCAACTCTCTCCTCAGAGGCCTGGGTGCATGGTGTGGACCACAGGCCCCTCACATTCAACATCCCTGAAGCTGATCTCATCCCCACTCCCTCCAAAGCTGCTCTTTCTCTTGTGTCCTGCCATAGGGGATACCCCTGCCATTCACCTTATGCATCCCACCAAGACACGCAGCTGTCCCGCACTTCAAATTCCACTTCCTCTTGACTCTGGTCACCCCCTTTCACTGCCACCTTGATCAGTCTGGCCCATGCATCGGTTCTCCACTGGACTGCAGCTGCCTCTTAAGTGGTGTCGTTCTCCCAAGTCTGGCTCAGAGAGACACCTCTCCATCTCATCATGCTGCTCATGCCCAAATACACACGGAAGCTCCCCGGCAGTTCCTCACTGCCCCAGCCCAGGAGGCTTGTCGTCAGGCCCGTCTGCTGCATCCCCACTTCCCATCCTGAGTGCTCTGGAGTCCAAATAGTGCTCATCACACTTGATGTCTCACCTCGAGCCCTCAGAGTTGTCCCTGTCTCTTCTCCCTATTCCTTCCCTGTATCTTCTGTCTTTTCCTTCTCCTCGCCTCTTTTCCTCTGCCCGACCTCCCGTCTTCATCGGGTGTCAGCTTAAATGTCACTCCCCCAGGAAGCCTTCCACAACTCTGCAGCCCTCCCCACCTCACCAAAATTGCATGGGTGCCCCTTCTGCCCATCCTTCTTCATACTGCAACATCCTCCCCTGGTCTTGTCCTGTCTTCCCATCACGCTGCAAGCTCTGTGAAAGCAGGCTCCTGACTGCCCTGCCCAGGGTGTGTGAACCTGCCCGCCCTGCCTCCAGAGGCTGGCCTAGTGCTCGGCAGAAAGTAGGCATGGAGTTGTTAAACCTGTTAATTAATGTTATAGTTAATTTATAATTATATATAGATTGTATGTTATGTATTCATATAAATATATTTTATATATAATTATACAGGTTATAAATTAATGTTACAAGGTATTTAGTGTTCAATTAAATACTTGTTAAATTATGGATGGGTGAAGTCCACTGTGGTCTGGGCAGGGGGCAGCGTTTTACCTGAGGAGGGAGAACTGCCTTGGTTTTCAGGAGCCTGTGATGAGTGAGAAGTCCCTGCCAATTACTGTGCTCTGGCCTCAGAGGGACCCAGATCTGGGTCACCACAGACCCCAAGGAGAAAGGTGTGTCCAGAGTAAGCGGGGACATTTCTTCTGCTGCTCTTGCTGTGACGGTGGCTGTGCCCCTCCTGTCACACCTCTCTGCTTTCACAGTCTTCCCATCGCAGCTCTAATTGGGACCCCAGAGAGGCTGGGCACAGATCCAGGGCTGGGTGGGTGGGGAAACTGTCACTAGCATGTGCCAACTCCTCCGCCTCCACCTGGGCCTCAGTGAGAAGCTCAGTGAGGTGCAGCCACCTCAGTGGGGAACAGTCCCTGGCAATGCGCCAGCCCTTTCCCCATTGCCACTGCCACTGCTGTCATTGCTTCCCCCATAGCCTCTTAATGAAACATCATCTCCCAGTATTTCCCCAAACCACCTTCTTCTCACTATTCCTACCACCCCTGCCAGCCATAGATTAGGCTCCAGCATGTCTGGTCTATGTTTTATTTGCCCCCACCGGGCACATTGCCTGTGCTGGGTGGGCAGGAGGCAGGAGCACAGGATGGCCAAGGGCAGAGACTTTGGAGCAGCTGCCTGGATTTGAAAACCAGAGTCCCATCACTGCTCCATGCCTCAGTGTTCTCACCTATAAAACCTGTATGAATATAACACTAGCGAATTAGATTGTTGTACGGATTAAACCAGCTGGTGCATGCAAAGTGCTTAGAACTGTGTCCAGCACACATGAGCCTTACAAAAGTGTTGCCAATTATCACAAAGTGGGCACTCAAGAAAGATTTGCTGGGTGGAATTGTGTCAGGGTGCTGGAGGTGGGCTGTCCCTTTGGCTCTGGACAGCCACAGCTTCCTGGCAGGTCCCCTTGTGTCCTGCTAACCCCCTCCCAATCTGCCCTCTCCTCTGTTGGATTGCCAAGGCTTTCAGGAGCCTGAGCTTTACATGCTCTGGCCCCTTCCCACTTCTCTGTTTTTCTCAGCCATACACACACAAACATGTGCACACACACATGCATGTATATGTGCACATGTGCACACACACATATGTACACACAAGGTACATATATATGCACATGCACACACACCCTTCCCATGGGTCCCCCATGCTCCTGGCTGTTCCCATTCTCTAGGCTTTGCTAGGTCCTCTCTGCCTGCCAGCAGCTGCCCCTGCTTTTTGCCCCATGAGGTCCTCATGCTGGCCTTGGTTCTGTTGTCACTTTCTCTGGGATGCCTCTTCTGCTCAGATAGCTCACATTCAGGGAGAGCCGAATCATACTCACCCACCTCATTACTCTCACCTGAAGCTCCCTAAGGAGACCTTCCATCTCCCATGCAGTGATGGAGCCATACCTGTTTACCTGGGGGTCTCCCTATCTGTCAGTGAGCATCTAAAGCCCCTGTTGGGTGTTAGGGGCAGGTGTAAATCCCACAGGGCACAGCAACTTCCTTCTGTCTCTTAGCTTCCCTCCCCAGACTCAGGGGCCACGGGGCCCCAGGTAGAGGCAGCTCCTTGACCTGCCCCCATTGGCTGGGCCTCGGCCACCTGCTGGGGCTCAGTCCCCTCCCCCACGACCTGCCTCTGCTCCTGACCTCCACGCCCACCACCTATCCTTCCTCCTCACCCTTCCTTCCTTCATTCCACAACCTGAATTGGGAGCCTGGGGTCCGATGTGAAGGCGAGGTCCCACTGAGGTGCAATCTGGTGGGACATCATCATGCCATGCTCTCCACCACTGTTCATCCAATTCTCTCCTTGTTCAGGAGGCTGAGGCCCAGGGAGGAGACACAGTGCTGAGGGAGCTGAGGGCAGAGCTAGGCCTAGACGCCACTTCTCTCCACTCACAGGTCCAAATATGGGCCCTAAGGCTCACTATCTGCCCTTTCCCATCACCTCAGTCCCACTGTTCCTCCCCCAACACTCCTCCCTGCTCCTGCTGCCCAACCACTGCTTTTCAGAAGCTGCCCCACCCTAGGGGAATGGGATGGAGGGCAAGATGTTGGTGATGACTGTCCTTCAGCTCACATGGTGAGCATTCAGGCAGTGGCCCATGCTGGTGGTTTGTCCCCTGAAGGGACTGGTGTGGGCAGGGGCTGGGGTTGGGCAGAGAGTCAGACTCACTCCCTTCTTCATCTTGTGCAATCTCAGAGAAGTAGAAAATGCTCCCAGATGTTCAGCCTGGCTCCTCAAGACTGAAATGCCACTGTCACAGGCCCGCTCCTCATGCCACTTGAAGCCTTATCAGTCACTTATACTTTGGTGTGAATGAAGGAAGGGGGCTAGGGAGTGAAGTGGGAGGATTTAGGGAACCAGAAAGGGAGATGCCTTGTCTGCAGTCACACAGCCTGGGCCAGGCAGAGCGGGGCAGCTTCTGAACCTACATACCTGGGCTACAGCTGCTCCTCTGAGCCTTGCACTGCCCCCTCCCCCGCAGTCCTCTGCTCACCATCCTGAATAGCGCCAGATCAGATGGACACTATTAAGAAGCCCTGGGTCAGCTGTAAGCCACCAGTGAGTATGCAGAAAATGGAGTGCAGCCCAGGAGGGAAAATGGAAAAGTCCCTTTGGAATTGCCCCACCCGCTCTGCTTCTGGTTCCTTGCAGATTACCAAATTCCCAGCACTGTGCTTTTTTGGGGGGATATAGGGGAAGGGCCTTGCCCCACTTCCCTCTTAGTGGAGGGTGGAGTTTTGTTGTTTTTGCAGTGTTTTTGGCATCAAAGGTGAACTCTGGTTGTCATGGGAACTCCAGCAGAGGGAGGAAGGGAGAGGGCCTGAGGAGGCTGAATTAATTTCAGTGTCGGCTGGTTCTCCAAGTGGGAATCTGCGGGGGGTAAAGAGTGAGGGTCCCAGGAAAGACCCTCACCCAGGAAGGCCCCTTAGTGCCCCACGTCTCACATGCCCAGCCTGGCTCCAGGAGGCTCCCGCGTCTGCCATGCAGGCGTTCTTCCTTTTGGGAGGAGGCATGGGCTTCCCCTGCTGCCACAGGAGGTTCTGGGTCTAGAGAAGGTTGTCTTAGCATGGGTGAAGAAAGGGGATGAGGGAGCCCCCCAGATAATGTCAGCAGGCTGGGGACCTGTGCAGACCCTTCAGTCCTGTTGGGGCAGCAGGGAGCAGCAAGTAGGGCAGGGCCAGGCGGTCTCTGAGTGGCTTGAGAACCCTGACTCAATTGCTAGAAGCCTCAGGCTGGGACATCCAATAAGAGCACAGGACCAGGCAAGTGGTGGGTCGACATATTGTACTTTCCAAGGAAATAGTCCCCTTTTGCTATCTTTTCTAAAACACACATGTCCTCTCATCCTCCAGTTCAATTTTCTACCTTTGATAGTGACACAGTGATAGAGTAATCAATCTCTACTAAAGCAACAGCTCAGGTCCAGTGGTAGATGCCAGCTGGCATTAGGGATGGGGAGCAATGGGGATTGGTGAGGAGTGTGGTTAAGGGGAGAGCTTTGGTTCTGGATGAAGGGACTGTTCTACACGCTGCATCTGACTGCTGTCACATGCTGGGTCAATGCTGCCAGATTGTCCAACTGCTCAGACGAAGCCAGAAATACAGATTATGTAGACTTCCCTGATGTGTGCCTTTTTCCTTACTATAGTCCTCATTCCAGCTTCCTCTGCCCACGTAGACCCAAGCCTTCTCAAGATCATGGATGAGGGAACCCTTGCTGTTACCTTGAACAGTTAAGATAAACCAAGCCCTTAGAAATGGTCTTATTTGTCTCATCCTGCTACAGATAGGGAAACTGGGGCCCAGTGGGGCAGAGACCTCCTTAGCCAAAGGCACTGAATGGGTTAGTAGTAAGCTGCAGCTGGAGGTATCCAGGGCAGATAAACAGAAGGATGACCCAAGAATGCATGTGCTCCTGTGAGTACGTGACAAGCGATGTGTCCCATCAGGGTGAGATGAGACCACAAAGGTGTGGGAATGATGTTAATTTTAGCCCACATTTATTGGGACAGGCACCAGAACAAGCAGAGTTTGGGTCTATTGAAAAGATATTTTATTTTTGTACCACACAGGCCCTTTAAACTGTATTATGGGAGAAATCCTTGCTTGCTTTATGAGCTGAAAACTCAGGTAGGTCCCATGTTTTTTCTGCTCACTCCTATGTCACAGACAAAATGTTCATTAAAATTCTGAAATTGATTTAATGGCA
This sequence comes from Pan troglodytes, assembly GCF_028858775.2. Taxonomy (NCBI): domain Eukaryota; kingdom Metazoa; phylum Chordata; class Mammalia; order Primates; family Hominidae; genus Pan; species Pan troglodytes. The sequence continues at coordinate 36,787,836 of NC_072404.2, forward strand.
CTTCTTCTCCCCATGCCAGACTCAGGGCTGGAACCTGCAGTGGAAGGGGCAGGGGGTGGGGACAAGGCCAGTTTCTTTGTTGTCCTTGGCCTTCTCTCTTCCAGCCGCCCTCCAGTTTATAAGCCAGTTTCTGACCCCTCCTGGGTGTGGGTAGGGCAGGAGGGAGGTGGGAGAGAGGACTGGTAATGGGAGGCAAAGTCTTGCTGGAGCTGGCTTTGCACTCTCTGGGCCTGGTAGGTGGGTAGCACTGGCTCGTCTTCTGCAATACTCAGTGGGGGCCACCTCTATTCTGCCCCCCTGGGGAAGGAGATGGCATTCATCATGGGTAGCAATGCCCACCCCACAGCCCACCACAGCCACAGAACCCACAACATCTGGGGCATCCCAAGGAACTTGATCTGTGCCTCACATAGCCTCTCTTGGTCTTAGTTACCTCATCTGTTAAATAAAGAGCCTTGTATAAGGTTGTCTTTCTGTGGCAAGGAGCAGTCAGGTCCTCCAAGGAGCAGGGGGCAAGAGAGTGAGCCTTTTCTCCTGGCTCTCACCTGGGCTCAAGCAGAAGACCAAAGCCACTTCTGAGCTGCTGGGGGACTCCTGAGTTCATCCCCCCACCACCTCCCAGGACCTTTAGAGCTCCTGCTATCTGCCAGGGGCCCCTCCTGGCTCCTGTGGTCTCCCACTTCCTACAACTTCATGAACAAGGAGGGAGGTCAGAAGGCCCCACCCTCACCCACACTTCCTCCATAACACCACCAATGCCAGCAGGAGGAGCAGCTGACCATTCAGGGGTGGGGCGGTGGAGGGAGTGGGGAGGGCCTGGGAAGATGTGAGGCAGGAGTACTTGACACCAGGTGACGCTCTGGACTTTCTCCTCCTCCTTGTCCCCCATCTCCTGACCCTAGCCTGTCACCCAGGACAAGGCCATGATGATAGGAAGCTGGCTATGGATCAGAGTGAGGACACTAGAGGGCCAAGTCAGTGCCCAGATGTGAGGTGCAGGGATACAGGGTGAGGGGCCCAGCTGGAAGCTGGTGCTAGTCTTGGTGGAGGAGAATTTGCTATGAAAGAGAGGATAATGGGTGGAGGCTTCCCAGCTGGGAGGGGAGAACTCTGTGCTTTCTTTCCACCTCAGTCAGAGAGCTACGGAAGCAGTGTCTTCCCTTCCTTGTTTGTACCCCTGGCCTCCCTGGGCATCAGCCGTGCTGGCTGGGGACAGGAGTGTGGGGTGGGGTAGAGATTGGGTGGGAGATGGGTCCATCCCCAGGAGTTTCTGATCCTCCTTCAAGCCTCAGCACAGATATCATAAATGCCCTTGTAGGTAGGTCATCAACACATCCATGTTCAAATGAGATGAATCAGCTCAGGGTCATCAGGAAGTGCACCAGGAGGCTTTCCAAAGACCAGAGAACAGGCCCATTCCTCAGGCTCTGTGAGCCTCTCTATGGAAGCCTCTATATGCCCTTCGCACACTGAGAGGAATTGCCACTCCTCTGCCACCCGGGGCCTGGGCTGTGTCCTTTTCACCTCTGACCCCCAGGCCCAGGCCTCATACCTGGCACAGAATAGGCATTGGATTGAATGCCTTGCATCCAATAGGCTTGCAGAATGAATGAATGAATGCAGGAGGAAGGTAGATGGAAAGAAGAGAGGAGAGAGAGAAGGGGCAGGTGTCCTGGAGGAGAGGCTAGGCGTGGGTGTCACTTCTGGCCAGCTGGGACCCTCTGGCCAGAAGTGACCAGAGAAGGTGGGGTGGGGGTCCAGGATGTTTGAGCCCAAGATCTGCCCATGCTGGCTTTTGTGCTGTAAGCTCTGCAGCCAGAGTGAGCAGCAACACACTTTCCTCATTCTCACACTCTGCCCTTGTCTGGGAGGGGGAAGCCACTTTCGTGGGGGAGGGGCAGGTAGACATATGGAGATTTGGGGAAACACAAAAGGGAGAGAGCAGGAGGTGTGAGCCAGAGGCAGCTCCAGGTGGAACAGGATGGAGGGAGGGGAAGAGTAGGGTGGAGACCTGGAGAAAAGAAAGAGGCCAAGAGGGAGGCAGAAGGGAGAAGCAATGGAGGGCCTGGGAGGGTTTTGTTCTCCCCATTCCTTACCCTTGGTCAGACAAAACAGAATCTCCCTGTTTATAGGAAATGCTAAAGTGTACCTTCTTCAGGAATGACTCCTGGTTCGCATGAGCTGGTGACCACTCTGAGCCATCCAGGTTCATTCCCTCTCTCTCCAGGTGTCTGGTCCTTGGAGTCACGGGGCACTGAGTGGTCTGTGAGGGGTCATGGCCTAGTGTGCATTGGAGATCAGATTGTCTGGGCTCAAATATCTGCCTGCTGCTGACTAAATGATTCTAGGGGCAACTAGCTTGAATGCTGTCTCCCTCAGTTTGTCCATCTATAAGCTGGAGATAATAAAATAACCATCTCAAGGTGGTGATGTGATGTTTGAATGAGATAATATAAGTAGAGTGCTGAGCCCGGGGCATCATAGGGTCTGCATATATATGTATTATTATTATTATTATTATTATTATTTTGAGATGGAGTCTCGCTCTGTCACCCAGGCTGGAGTGCAATGGTGCAATCTCAGCTCACTGCAACCTCTGCCTTCTGGGTTCAAGCGATTCTCCTGCCTCAGCCTCCTGAGTAGCTGGGATTACAGACATGCGCCACCACGCCTGGCTAATTTTTGTATTTTTTGTAGAGACAGGGTTTCACCATGTTGGCCAGCCTGGTCTCGAAATCCTGACCTCAGGTGATCCACCCATCTCTGCCTCCCAAAGTGCTGGGATTACAAGTGTGAGCCAGTACGCCTGGCCGAATATGTACTATTATTGCTTGGGGTGCTTCAAACAGATGCAGAGACAGCAGGCCACATTTAACTCCTGCACACCTGTCTCCTTATTCACAGAAAAGAGGAGAATGAGCCTGGCTCAGACAGCCTGCCATGGATGGTGAGAGAATCCATGTTGATGATGGACTGTAACAGCGACTGTTGCCAATGATTGGCTTCCTCCTTGGCTTTAAAAAACACTTCTCACCCTTTGAGGGAGGTATTAATGTCCATTGTACAGATGAGGAAACTAAGGCTGAGAGAAGACAGGTAGTTTGCCCAGAGCCACATGGAGGATCTCACCAGCTGGGGAGGCTGGGACTCCCTGTGCCTGAGGAGACTCCTTTCAATTTGATCTCTGGAGAGAAACCTCAGGGGGTGTTGAGGGCTGGGGACATGGTGGGGAGGAGAGAGGACAGGTTCAGTTCCTGCCCGACAACTCTCATTATCTGTCCCATTTATTGCTCCTTGCTGATTCTGAACAGCATGTACTAGGTCTTAATGCTACAATCACCTGCCTATTTGAGGAGAAAATTGGACTAAAATGGCCTGGAGCTTTCAGCCTACAGTTCAGGAGAAAGGCGGGTGATGAGCAGCACATGGAGCAGGGAGGAAGAGAACAGTTTCCGAATCAAAGGGTGTCAACAAGGCCTGAGAGCAGCCATCAGTCCCAGGTAGATGCTGGGGGAGAAGAAAATGCCAGAGTCATGGGGCCTGGCCCAGGCTTCTCCTCTGCAAGATGCAGGCTCCTAAACCCCTCCCCCAACAAGACATGGTACAAAACTCTTCCAGAACCACTGGGGGCCCAGAGTTTTTCCCCTGAGACGTAAAGCTGTTGTTCAGGCCAGGTAAGGGCCAATGGCATGAAGTGGTCTTTCAAGATACTGGAGGGCGGTTTGCCCTGCACTCCCTCCCCCGAGTTCTGGACCCCCTTGGGAGACATCTCTAATTACATAGTCCCCCATCCCACAGAGATTGTGCTGTGTCCTAGTTCAAGTGTTGGCTGAGAGTTACTGGTAAGAAGGAGAAGAAGGTCAGGACCCACACCCTGGGGACCACCCTCCTTGAAGGGGAGGGGCGAGGCTTACCCAGGGAGGCAGAGGAGGCGTGGCAGTGGGTGGGATCAAGGAGGCTGAGGGGTGTGGTCATAGGTGTCCTGTGCTACAGAGACAGAGTAAGGTGAGGCATGAGGCTAGCAGGCCCAGTGACCAGGAGGTCATGGGGACTCTGAGTCCTCCTGGGGGCAGCTGATAGAAAAAGCCCAAGTCTCAGAAGCCAAGTCAGGCCTGCCATTGTCAGCACCCCTTGGGTAGGCTGGGATCTCCAAGCTGTCCTGGGAAGAATGTGGGGCTGCACTACTCCAGGCCCTCAAAGTCCCATCTTGTGATTATGGATGGGGAAGCTGACTCACAGCAGCTCCACCCTATCCCAGCACATTTGCCCTGGGTCTTGGCCAGCTGCCCTCCTACCTACTTTTCTCTCTTCCTCCCACTTTCAGGGCCAGAGGACTAGACCACCACAGGCCTGAGTGTGTCCTCATTCCTGCCCTCTCCCAGGACTTAGAACTTTCTCTTTCCAGGAGTGCAGGAGTACTCAGACTGAACCTAAATTTTATGCTGCAGCTCAGACCTCTGATTTCATGGATCGCTTATGACTGGGCTTGGGGGATTAGACTTTTAAGAGGAGGCTCAAGCTGAGACCAGACTTTGAAGTGACAAAGTTCACCAGCAAGTTGGCTATAGGAGCACTGGCTGGGGCAGCATGAATGGCTCTATGTTGCCCTCCCCATGACAGTGGTCAAAAATCAGTGCTCACAGCTATGGCAAAGGTTGAGGGAGGGAGTCTACACCCTTGGTAGTGGGGAGCTGATAGCACAGCCTCCTTGAGGCACATATAGGGGTCACCTGGTGATCTGGGCAGTGACTGAGTCATCCTTGCAGCCACTGGGCCTGAAACATCCAGTCCCTACTGGTGGACAGGCACTTATTTGGACCATCTGCCTGTCTGCCTATGTCTGATGTGATCTCCTTCAGGAGCCTATGTTTGCCTGCAGCACGGAGGCCCTGCAGACGTGGGCTGAGGAGGGGTAAGGGAGGACCCTTGAAATCTATGGCTCCTGTATTCGTCCCTTCTCACAATGCTGTAAAGAAATGTGGGGACTAACAAGAGCGATGCCATTTTTCTACGTTGGTGACTGTGTTTTCTACCTTGGTGACGGTGTTCCCGGAAACAAAGCAGGTGTCAACCTTGCCCATACTTTTAATAGAGCATAACCACCCTAACCACAACAGAGCCTGACGGCCCTTACCACATCCTTCTCCAGCCCCCAACAGTTCCAACCTGCCAGCACTTCCCCAAACCCTCCCCTATAGAAACTTTATTATAAAAACCTCAGTTTGTAAGTGACAGGGTCTCAGCCACATTCCTGACTGGGACCCCTCATAGGCTTATTCTTATAAATAAACCTGTTTGGCCATCAAGTTGCCTTCTTTCTCTCTTCCTTCATATTTTCCTAACAAGAACTACCTGAGACTGGGTAATTTATGAAGAAAAGAGGTTTAGTTGACTCACAGTTCTGCAGGCTTAACAGGAAGCATGGCTGGGAGGCCTCAGGAAACTTACAATCATGGCAAAAGGCAGAGGGGAAGCAAGCACCTTCTTCACATGGTGGTAGGAGAGAGCGAGCAAAGGGGGAAGTGCCACACACTTTTAAACCATCAGATCTTTTGAGAACTCACTCACTATCACGAGAACAGCAAGGGGGAAATCCACCCCCATGATCCAATCACCTCCCACCAGGCCCCTCCTCCAATTCAACACGAGATTTGGGCAGTGACACAAATTCAAACCATATCAGCTCCCTAGACCAATGCCCAAGTCTTGGGTCTTGGGGACAGAGAGTGAGCTCCTACCTGGAGAGGAAAGGGATTTTGGCTTCCACTTTAGCAACCTCCACCACGTGTGAACCCCTGAACTGTAGCCGCCTCCCCAAGGGATGCCCATATCTCACCCCTGCGCTCAAACGTCCTTCCAAGATCAGGAATGCCAGGCTATGCCCAGAACCGAGGCTTGCTGAGGGTAGGCAAGCTGGCAACAAGAAAGGCAGAGGGCCTTAAACATGGAAAGGCCTTTAAAGAAAGTCTTGTCCAGTGTGGTTTCTCAAACATTTTTAGCAGCTCAAAGGACTGGGCATCTTAGAAGCTCAAATGACTAAAACAGATGAAAGTAGTCAATCTGATCGCAGTGTGGGTGGAAGGCCTGGGCTCACTTACTGACCCTGCTATTCCTGCCTACCCATATCAGCCACTGAGTGTCCTTGATGAACTCCTAGGGCTCCAGGTAGCAGAGTTTGAAAAACTGTCCCTTGACTTCAGTCCCTCTGCATTCTATATTTGACCTGCCTGTTTTATGGATAGGCACACTGAGACTTAAGAAAGAAGGAGTGACTTACACAAGGACGTTTGTAGCACAGCCAGGGACAAAAACCCAAGTTCTTGCATCCCAGCCTGATTCCTCCCAGCTGCCTGCTAGAACTCCATCTTCCTGCCTGCTGATTGCATCCCAACAGCTCTGTTTTAAAGAATAATTTTATTGTCCTAATTATGCATTTCGATATTCGAAACCACCTTACATTTGCTCTGGAAGCAGGAAGAGTAAACATCATAAATGCACATATAAAATCATTATGCTCCCTTTTCGTTTGACTCTGGTATCTGCTCCCTTGTGGGAGGAAGTGAAGGAGGCTGAATTTGGCCCCTGCCCTTGACAAGCTCATGGTCAGGATTAGAGTTTGGAAAGAGAGGGTGGTGGACTCTGGGGCTACCCTCAGGAGCTGCAGGCAGGGTGGAAAGGGGAGCTCGCACCCTGCCTCAATTGGGTGGGGGCATTCTGTGTAGCTGCAGGGTAAAGGCAGATAACCCACATTTTCTGTGTCACACAGCCTGAATGCTATTAAGAAGACGGACTGCCACGTAATAGCTATGAGCTTCAGCAAGTTTGCTAACCTCTCTGTGCCTCAGTTTCCTCATCTGCAATTTATCATGTGTCAATTTATGCAAAACACTTAGCCCTGTATCCAGCATATGGTAAATGCTCACAACGGTTAGCTGATAATAATGAGTGTCCGCCCTGGAGAGGAGCTGTGGTGTGTGGGCTCTCCCAGCAGCAGCCCTCTTTGTCTGAAGCTTGGTCACTGGAACTCTGGTTGAAGGTTGAATGAGGTGGCCTATTGCAGAGGAAAGAGCCCTGTCTCAGAAACAAGAGACTTGGAACACCAAGCCTCACTCTGCCACCAAGGACCTTGGGCAGGTCTGTATCTTCTCGGAGCCTCAGTTTTTGCATCTGTAAGGTGGGTAACATTACAGCAAATATATAGCATTGTTGCTGTGAGTGTTAGATTAGATAAATGTGTAAAACACTTATCATTTTACATGGCAGGATGAAGGCATGTTGGAGTTAGGGAATGTTAGTTTCCCTCCCTAAGAGGACAGGCAGAAGGGCCCTGGATAAAGTGTCATGACAAGGATCCTCCTTATAAATTAGGGAGAAGATGGAGGTGGCAGCCATAGCAGCTAACAGAGGTGGAAGCCATGAGAGAGGCCAGGCTGGGAGAGAGGAAACTTTCACTTTCACTCACTTAGCATGTTTCCAGGATATTGACCATGTCTGGACCTAGGCTGGATCCAGGGGCTGACAGGTGAGACCACAGCAGCCCAGGCTGACATCTTCTCAAATGAACACCATGCCAGCTGGAGGTGCAAAGGCTCACTGGAGGCAGGAGGACCCCTTCAGCTAGGGAGGGTTGGGGTTTTGTTTTTGAACTGGGGTTTTAGGGGCAACTAAGATAGAAGAAATGTAGGCATGCCAGGTAGCTTGAAGGGTATCCCAGGTGGTGGGAACCCATGGGGAAGCATGGAGACAGGAAATCGTGAGGGGTGTGAAGGTCTAAGTCACGATTATCTTTTTCCCCAAAGGGAGACAAGCTGGATCTGTAGTTGCACTGCATCCCGACGGCCTGCCCAGGCTTCCCGATTCCACGGGAACATTCTTCCTGGAAGAGTCCAAAAGTCTTCTAGCCTAGAGCCATCTCCAAAATCCCTACAAAGCAACAAACGGTGTGACCCAGAGTCTCATTCTGAAATAGACTGAAGCTCTAGGGCCGCACAGAGGAACATTGACTGAAATCTCACAGTGGGCCCTGGGAGGGTCAGGGGACCCTGCAGAGAACCTGGGCAGGGTCAGCCCAGGCCCAGAAGGCTTCTCAGAGGAGGTGATGCTGGCGGAGGCCTGCCTGTGTCCGTATCAGGAGAAAGCAATGTCAAGAACAGCAAGGTCGCTCACTCACTTCCTATTGTAGATCAGAGCTGGGAGTTTTCCTCAGATTACTTCTCACTAAGAAGACAGCCCTCTTCTCAGGCGCCGCTGCTGACATGTTTTGTTTTCCCCAGATGGGGATAATCAGCCTGTTTGGGAGTCGGGCTGACAGCTCAGGCAGCAGGCGGGGGCTGGGGGTGGGAGGCTGCAGGCAGCTCCGAGCTCTCAGGGAGCAGACGCTGCCCTGCCTGCGTGACAAGCTCCAGCAGGTGGGGGGATTTCCGTTTGCGCCAAAGAGGAGCGGGCTGTAGAGTGATTTAGCTTAGTTATGTGAACCTTGAGAGGCTGCGCGACTCCTCTCCCCGTTTAATTTATGCTTGAGTGCCAGAGCTGAAGAGCTTCAAGCCGTCCCCTGCTATACCGGAAGGGACCCATCAGGATCCTGGCTTGGAGCTTTGCTGGGTATTTCCAGACGTTCCACAGAAGGTGGGGACAGGGCTGGCTGTGCTCTCTCCCTCCCCTTCTCTGGGAAGACTTCCACATCTTCCCCATCCCTTCCTGATGGCCCCACCCCACCGTCTCCCAGCCCCAAGAGTCTCAGCCTCACCTTCCCACCCTTGCGCAGGCCCAGGTCTGGGCTCTTCACTGACTCAAGTTTTGGAAGAAGGGGTAGAGTCACCCACCAGCCTCGGGGCTGTCTGAGGTAGGTCATAGGTGTTCTGAGGGCCGGACTCCAGGGCCTTGGGCTGCTCAGCATTTCTAGGCACTGGGCTGGAAGGTTTGCATCCCAGACATAGCAGGGCTGAGGAACGGCTATGTTAGAATCACCTTGAGTGGAATAACCATGCCCACCTGAGGATCGTCGGTCCCCTCCTCTGGGTGGGTCTCTGGAGGTCTGAGGAGGCCTGACACCTGCAGGCAGGCTGCAGTGGGCCCTTTTCTGTTCTTTCTCCCCCAGTCCCGCTTCAGGGAGGGAAGACCAGGCCAGAGACAGCCTTCCTGAGAGACTTGCACCCTGCCCTCACCCAATACACAACTGATTTCCTTCTGTGTGGAATGAAGCCCGTGGACTTCCCATCTCCAAGGCCCAGCCAGCTCTCCGTTCTCTGGTTATGGGTCCTGCCTCCCAGTCTCAGCACTTCTTTTCTGACTCCCCACTGGGCCTAACACAGAGCCTAGCCTCTGTCTCTCAGTGCTTGCCCACTTACATCCTATGCACCCAGAGCTGGGAGCCTTCCTCAGACTCTGGGCCTACACAAGGCAGCTGCTCCCAAGGACAAGGGTTAATAGAGGTCTTTGATAGAGTCTGAGGTCTTTCCAGAGGGAAATTTAGCTCCCAGAGGGGCCTGGGTGGGGGCCTGAGAGACCTGGCCACAGAGACCTATGAGCCCCTCTGACCATGTTCTTGGCTGCAGCCTCATGAGGCCATCAGCGCTCGGCGCGGGAGGCAGGGCCCGGGCTCTGTCCCCAGCTCCTGGCCACACACCTTCAGTGGCCATGAATCTGCCCTTCACCCCCTGCACCTCAGTTTCCTCGTCTGCCCCGCAGCATCCATGGGACTGCAGTAGTGTGTGTATGTGGCTGTGGCCCCTGGGAGAGGCACCTCTGGGACCACTGGCCATCTGGCCCTTGGTAGCCGTGTGGCGCAGATTTCCTCCTCCGTGGTCTCCCGGGCAACGCGGAGCTGCCTGCCAAGCCTGCTGCCGGGCCTGGCTCCTGCACAGATCTTTAGTGCCACACAGAGATGGCTGATGGCAGGAGCCAGGGTGAGGCCCAGCCTCCCCAGCTGTCACAGGGAGCAAATCAGACAAAGGCTGAGTTGGGAGGGGTGGGGCGCCGGAGCCAGGGGGGCCTGGGAAAGTAGCTCAGAGGCCCCAGCTGCCCCCTCCCACCTCATCCTCCCAATACTGCCCTCTCAGTGACCCCTGCTTCCCAGAACACTCAGCCGTGGACCTCAGTTTCCCCATCTATCAAATGGGAGGGGCCAGGTCTCTGACCCTCCAGACTAATGGCCTAAGACAAGAACCCAGCCTGGATGACAGAGGCCTGAGGAATGGACATGCTTTGACGGCTAATGGCCTTCAGACAGATGCCCACACTGCCACTGCAGGACTTTGGAGGGTGCATGTTTCAAGGGCATTTATTAGCTAATGTCTCCAGGGCCATTTGCTCCAAACCACCCGCTGCTTCTCACTCCATGCCACGGGTGAGGACTCTTCTCCCAGGGTGGCTTTGCCCTTGTAGTTTTTTCTGCCGCTCCCAGGACTTGCAGGCTCTGGAGGCTGGGCAGTTCTGTTTTAGATCACAGCCACTCCTGCATTGAGGCCACCATTCCACCCCTGCCCCGAGTGAGGCAGAAGCTGGAGCTGACCTTGGGACATGGGGTTGAAGGCAGGGTGTGCAGAGAGTAGAGAGTCCTGCAGACTGCTGCTTCTGTATGTGAGTAGCTAGGCAGGGAGGGCAGCACCCACAGACCAAGGATAAGGGAAGGAGGTGCTATCCTACCTACAGCAGACCCCCAGGTCCAGAGCAGAGACCCAGGCATTCCCCCATCCAGGTTGGGTCCCACAAATGACCAAGAGGCTTTCAGCACTAGCAGGCACAACTGCTGCAGTGGGGAGCTCCCTTGGGAGGGGGCAGCTGGCACCATCAGGCAGCCAGATAGGCAAGGATGTTGTCGGCCCTCAGGGCCCCTTTTGTGAATTAGAATAAAAGACGCCCTCTCTTGGCAGTCATGGCCCTGCAGTGCATGGATTTCAGTCCCTCACACCTCCCTAGGGTGCCATTGAATGGAGCAGAACCTGAATTGCTGTATATAGCAGTCTGCCAAGCAGAATTGGAGAGGCAGCGAATCTTTGACCAAATACTGGAAAATCAAGGGAGGTTCCTGGCATGGTTGCATGGGGGAGGCTTTGCTGACCTTGAGCCTGAGACCCAGAGGCCAGTACAGAAAGGGCACGGGTTCAACTCAACAAATATGAATTGAGAACACCTATCCAGTGCCTGGCACTCTTTCGGATGCTGGGAAGAGAGTGATGTCAAGATAGTTAAGGTCCCTGTGGTCTTGGAGCTTGTGTCTTAGAGGAAAGAGTCAGAAAATAGTAACCTAGAAAAATTATCAGACAGCAAAGACTTCAAACACAGGATGGATGGTGGGTGAAAGGTGATGTTAGATTTGGAGGTGGGGCGTAGGTATCTGGCAAGACCCACTGAGCTTTAAGCTGAGAACAGAGTGATATGAAGGAATCAGCAACGTAAGCATCAAGGGGAGGAGTGGGGCAAGTCAAGGGACCAGGTGGGAGAAGATTGCACTGAAGGCATGAACTTGGCCTTGTCCGGGAACTGAACAAGGAGGCTGGTAGGACTGGGGGGTGCAGAGGAGAGAAGAGGGGATGCACTCTGGAGGCAGGGGCCAGATCGTGGGACTCAGTCACCCACTGTGAGGGGTCTGGACTTTTTCCTCAGTGCAATGAGAAGCCATTTGAGGAACTGACCCAGAAGCGACTCTAGAACAATGATTCTCAATCGGGTGTTATCCTCGCAACTCCCAGGGATTTTTAGCAATGTCAACAGAGGGTGAGGGTAGGAGTGCTACTGGCAGCTGGTGGGTAGAGGCCAGGGATGCTGGTAAACATCCTGCGACGCACAGGGCAGACAGCTCTCCACTCCCAACAAAGAAGTATCTGAACCCAAATGTCAGTAATACTGAGGTTGAGAAACTCTGCTCTAGATGTTGTTGTCCCCTGGGTCCTTGCTCTTTTAGAATAACCCAGGGTCACTGTACTCCAGCCTGTGGCTCTTTCTATATATACTCTGGGTTCAAATTTTATCTCCACCGCTTGTCCAAAATGTCAGCGGTGCAGAGGTTGAGAAACTACTGTACAGGAAGAAGGGAAGCATCGCAACTACTTAGACCTGTGCTGAATGCAGTAGCCACTGGCCACATGTGGCTTTTGAATACCTGAAATGGCCGGGCGTGGTGGCTCATGTCTGTAATCCCAGCACTTTGGGAGGCCGAGGTGGGTGGATTATTTGAGGTCAGGAGTTTGAGACCAGCCTGACCAACATGACGAAACCCCATCTCCACTAAAAATAAAAATTAGCCGGGCATGGTAGTGTGTGCCTATAATCCCAGCTACTCGGGAGGCTGAGGCAGGAGAGCTGCTTGAACCCGGGAGGTGGAGGTTGCAGTGATGGTGCCACTGTACTCCAGGCTGGGTGACAGAGCAAGACTTCGTCTCAAAAAACAAAACAAAACAAAAACCTGAAATGTGGCTAGTCCAACTGAAGTGCTGTGAGTATAAAATATCAGATTTCAGACTCAGCACAATACAAAGAATAAAATATCTCACTTGTGTTTTTATATGGATTACATTTTTAAATGATAAAATTTTGTATATATTGGGTTAAATAAAATATATCATTAAAATTAATTCCACTTGTTTTTTTAAAAGTTTAATAATAACTTTTAAAACTCCATATATAGCTCCCATTTATGGATCGCAAATTATGTTTCTGCTGCCCAGCATTGAGTTGACTAGTGATAATACTCATCGTACCAGTTCCTATGTCCCAGCACTGTTCTGTTTTATGTACGTCACTTAGTTTTCACAACAATCTCATAAGGGAGATATTGTTACTATTTTTTGGCTTATATATGAGGGGGCTATGGCCCTGAGAGGTTAAGTAACCTGCCCAAGGCCACACAGGGAGTAAGCGTAGAGTTGGTTCCAGGGTCTGGATGTCCTGAGGATGGTGGCTTGGCTATGATGAAAATGGTGGCGACAGAGGAAAGGGGAGGAGTGATAGAGTTTGGATGTTCGTTCCCTCCAGATCTCATGTTGAAATGTGATCCTCAATGTTAGAGGTGGGGCCTGGTGGGAGGTGTTTGTGTCATGGGGGCAGATCCCACATGAATGGCTCCATGGCCTCCCCATGGTAATGAGTGAGTTCTGGCTCTGTTAGTTCACTTGGAAGCTGGTTGTTTCAAGGTACCTGGCATTTCCTCCTCTCTGTCTTGCTCCCTCCCTCGCCATGTGACACGCCTGCTCCTCCTTCCCCTTCCGCCATGACAGGAAGCTTCCTGAGGCCTCACCAGAAGCAGGTGCTGATGCCATGCTTCTTTTACAGCCTGCAGAACTGAGAGCCAAATAAACCTCTTTTCTTTAGAAATTACCCAGCCTCAGGTATTCCTTTATAGCAATACAAAATGGACTAACACATGGAGAGAGGGGAGATGGTTCAGGGTCCGCAGGGGCTCCTCAGGACTCACAGATGGAGTGGGCGTGGCAATGTGTAAGGGAAGGGAAGAAGGCAAGAACACTCAGTAGGGCTTTGCTGTGAACAGCGAGGTGGGGGGTGATGTCTTTGGCTGAGATGGGGAAGCTGGGGGTGGTATAGCCTTGGAAGAAGAGCTCCAGAGTTCTGTGTTGGTCCTGCTAAGTTTGAGATGACTATAGACATATAAGAAAGCAGCTGGATTTGCAGAGAGACACCGGGGTGGAGAGAGACATTTGGGGGTCAGCCTTAGTACACTGATAGAATTTAAAGCCATGAGGGGCAATGTGATCACCTAGAGAAATTGTAGATGTTGGAGAGAAGGTTGCTAAGACAGAGTCTGAAGCACACCAGCAGTTAGAGGATGAGCCATGGAGAAGGATCAATGCAGGAGGCTGGGAGAGAGACTCCAGTGAGGCAAAAGGAAGACCAGGCATGAGAAGAAGTATCTCAAGTGGGAGGGTGTGGTCAGTTTCCAGGCTCACTCACATTTTGCCTGTGAGCCTCTGGCTGGTTGGAGCAAGACAGCAGCAGGGCTCATTGACCCAAGGTAGGGCATCTGGGGAGCTGGGCTCATTTCTGGGCCCAAGGCCTGCAGGCTGGCCAGCTTCATGCTGAGCCCCTGCAGCTAGGCATTTCTGGTTCCTGAAAAGACACGGAGGAGCAGGAGAGTGTCAAGTGGCCCCAGCTGAGGCAAGAGGAAGGCCCTGAGGTGTGGGCAGGGTGGCCCAGGTAGCTCATTTGAAGCAGCTAACCCTACCTGCTTCAAAGTGACTTCTGTACTTAAGATAAACTTAGCTCCTACATATCCTTCTTTTGGGTGAAGACAAAAGACACAGGGAAGGTCTAGGGAGAATCATGCCCACAATGGGTGGATGCGGGACTCCCTCCCCTGATCTCTCTTAAACATGTCAACCCTATCTCCCCTAGACTACGCCTTCTTTCTTAGGCCGTAAGAGAAGTTTCTCCACCTTGTAAAAGCCCCACACATTCAGCTCTGGGCTCTGACAGAGTTTGGGGTTCAGGACATGAGGGGAGAGGTGGGTAGAAACTCTGATCTGAGCTTTTTGTGTCATGACCCTGGCACTAGAAGCTTCCAGTTGGCCCCCATCCCTCACTCCAGCTGTCTCTCAGCTGATTCACAAGGTCTCTGTCTCCAAGAATCTGTTCTCTGCAGCACGTGTTTCTGGTCTGGCATCTGCTCACTGCCACCTGGATCCTGGCACCACTCGACCTGGCTTTTGTCCTCAGTCTGCCCACTCTTGGCTACCTTGGGCACCCCCCACCTCCAGCCCCAGCCTGGTTTTGTCTCTCCCACCTCCTCCTTGGATCTGCCATTCCAGCTTACCAGCCTCTGTGCGTTCCCTGTCACTAATCTCCCCATCAGCAGCTTGCCTTCAACCACACTGCCCGCAGAACCAAGTGCTTTGTCGATGAAAAAGCCCTCTGGGGGCAAACACAGGAAATTAAAGACTCTGCACACGGTAAGAAAATCCATTCTCTTTCATGGATTTCTGCAGTCCAATTGCTTCTACTTCTGCTGAGTGGCTGGGATCTTCTGGTCACTCACACCCATGGGGGCTGGCCAGTGGGGGTGATGTTAACAAGGAGGGCTTCTGTCTGAGATTCCATCATCCACAGTTCATGTCTTTGGGGCATGGAGGCTGCCTCCTGCATCACTAGGGTACCTATGGCAGGACAGCACCTTAGGATCACTGTCAGAGGCAAACACCTAGAGTGGATGTGTTGTTGGCTGAGAAAGAATGTGTCCTGCTGGAGGAGAGGCACACAAGTCCAACCTAGCTTTGTGTTCTGAGAGGAATGTGCTAAGGGAACAGCCTTCTACAGGGAGAAGAAGGAACCACCCATCATGTATTCTACTCCCAGCAGGTTAGTACTTTTCACCCTCTTGTCTAAAAAATAAAGGGGCTTGGATCAGATGGTGTTTAAGGTCCCTTCCAGGTATAATTTATTCAGCAAACATGGGTGAAGCTCTATCCATGTGCCAGAACTTTCAGGAGCCTCAACTAATTGTGCCCTGGGCCCCAAATCAAACAGGCAGAAGTTGCCGCTCTCTTACCTCCCAGGGCCAACCCCTGTGGAGAGGCCAGGCTCAGGTTGCAGCCCGGAGAACAAGCTCATTGGCCTCGTTGTTTGAAAGCCCTTGAACCACAAAGGGGCCTCAGGGACACTCAGATCAGGCTGGCATCTTCTCTGAGAACTCCAAGACCCCATGAAGGGCACTTCAACACCTTGGCCAGGCTCTGAACACAGAGGTGGAGGCTTGGTCACCAAGAAGGCAGGCCAGGTGCTGGGACAGGAAGTCAGGCAACTCCCTTAAGGGAGCTGGGCAGAGCACAGGGAAACACAACCTCAGATTGAGATTCTCCCTGCTCCCCTCGACCCCAAAGAAGGAAAGAGCAGGGCCTGGGCAGATGGGAAATGGAAGACTCCTTGAAGTTACTTAGGACCTGCCAGTGTGTCCCAGTGGAGGGACTGGGAGCTGAGGTTGCAGCCAGCCCTGGGAGAATCTTTCAACTCAAGGATCTGGGTGGTGGCCACAGTACAGACACTGGGAGAGCAATTCCTACAGGGCAGGATAGGCAATCCTGGTCCCAGAGGCACAGCAGCAGGGGAAGAAGGAGGGGCTGGAGAACCAGTAGGCATCAGGGTAGGGGCTCAGCAGCCAATTATCCAAGTCTGCCTGGACATGGGATCCAGGAGCCCACCTATTCATCCATACATCTACCCACCTGCCTTAGTCATTTGTGCTGCTATAACAAAATACTTGAGGCTGGGTCATTTCCAAATAATGAAAATTTATTCCTCACAGTTCTGGAGGCTGAAAGTCCAAGAGTAAGGCACTGGAAGATTCGGGGTCTGGTGAAGGCTGGCTCTCTGCTTCTAAGATGATGCCTTGCTGCTGTGTCCTCCTGTGGTGGAAGGCAGAGGGCAAAAAGGACTAGGGCACCCCCTTCAACCTCTTTTATAAGGTAACTAATCCCATTCATGAGGGCTCCACCCTCATGACTTAATCACCTCCTAAAGGTCCCACCTCTTAGTACTATCACATTGGCAATTAAGTTTCAACAAATGAATTCTGGGGGACACGTTCAGACCACAGTACTACCCATCCAATAAATGTTTCCTTCTAGGCTTTCCTTTCTTCCCCATTCCCACAGTGCTCCTGCCCAGTGGGTGCCTCCCACACCCACCCACCACAGGCATGATTCTCTCTAGACTTTCCCTGTGTCAGACAGGTCCTCCTAGCCCTGTGTCTGCTCTTTCACATCTGATCCTAGCAGCCTAGGTGGATAACCAGCTTCTCACACTTGTGGATGGTCAACCCAGCTCTGTCTCACAAAGTCCTCACCCCTACAAGCCACAAAGCTGCTGGACATCTTACTGTTACAGCACGTTGACCATCTTCTGGGGCTATACTTGGGCCACACTGAAGGTTTACATGATTAAATTTAAATGAAGAAGAGGAACAAATATATTGTGAACATCTAATCTAGGTCAGATTTTTTGCAAGTTTACTCACAGCCCTCTGAATTTGGTATAACCCTGCTAACAACAAAAGTAACTAGTATTTACTATTGACTACTACTATATTCTAGGCATTAGCTGAGTAATCTGTAGATGAAGAAACAGGCTCAGAAAGGATAAGCAATTAGTAACTTTCCCAGTGGCACATAACCAGAGGGTGGCAACGCTGACATTCAAAACTGGGTCTGGATGACCCTTTGGAAAATCCTTCTGGTGGGCCTCCCTGCATCCTCCCTTTCCCACTGGCCCTAGCTCTGTAAATCACGGCCTCCTCCTGACCTAAATGCTATGGGCTTTTTCCCTTCTGGGCTTTCACTTGTGTCTGGCACATTCTTCTGTAAGCTCCCTAAGAGCAGCAGGGACTTTATAGACCCCTTCATCTCTCTGTCTCTCTCTCTTGCTCTTCTGTCCACTCTAATCCAAAGAACAGTAGAGGTAGGTCCAATGAAAGGTACTTCATAAATTCTTATTGTCTCATTAATGACTTTGATGCTCACGAAAAACCTACCTTCTTGGTAGTGTTGAGCATAGCTATTCCATTTTATAGATGAGCAAGTTGAGGTCCAGGAAAACAAACAAAAAAACTGGCTGGTCAGATAATAAGTAAGTGGTAGATGTCCCTGAGTGCTCATCTGTGTGTTTGCAGTGCAGCCTGACCTGGCACTTGAAGACAGGGCCATCAGCTGCAGTGACAGACATTTGTGGTCTTGCCCTGGGCAGGGGCTCCTTCCCAGGAGGGCGAGTGGAGCTCACTCCCTGTCAGCCTGTGGCCAGGTCAGCTGTGAAGACCAGAGCAGCTTCCTAGTGGCCAGGAGGCAGCCCTGGGAGGGAGGGAGGAGACAGAGCAGTGCTGTCACTCCAAGGCCCTGTCTGAGAGGACTACTGTGCTTCCTATCTGGCTTTCCTTGCCACAGTCCATATGGGGACTGTGCTGGGGATGGCTGGACGGTTGCTACGTGTCACCTGCTCTTTCTCACATCCCAGCAGGGCCCAGGAGATGTGAGAGGCACTGCAATTGATGAGACCTGAAGACTGATTCATTTCTCACTCTATCCTTCCTCCCTGGGCCATCTTATCCACTCCCATGATTTCAATTACCATCCATACCAGTGGTTCTCAGCCCTGGCTGCATGCTAGAATCACCTGGGGAGCTTTTAAAAACATGTCCATGCCAGGCCCCCTTCCCAGACCTGATAAACTCAGAATCTCTGGGTTGGGACCCAGGTGTCAGGATTTACCAAGTTCTCCTGTGCAGTCAGATTTGAGAACCGCAGATTAATTCACCCTCTGATTGCACTTTCTTCCAACTCCCATCTCTCTTCTGAGCACCCTGCCTGCTCCCTTGATGTTTCTCCCTGTGTTCCCCTCAAGGTACCTCCAACTTACTTGCCCAAGTCATAATCTCTACCACCACTGCCTCGCTCCATCTCAAAGCCTGTTTCTCTGACCAGGACTCCCTGTGTCAATGAACATGACCACCACACATCCAGTGGTGTAAGACAGGGACCTTAGGACAAGTCGGCCTTCCCTCTCTTTTCCATCATCTTCCTGTGTAATCCACCACTCTGTGAATATTTGATTCAGCAGCTGTAGCAGAGAGACCCAAAATAGCAGTGCCCAAACAAAATAGAAATTGCTTTCTTCCTCACATAAAAATGTGAGTAGGCAATTCAGGGCTGGTATGCCAGTTCCGTAATCACGGGTTTGGGCAGTGGTGGGGTTGGGTGGGCGGGGGGGCTCCTGCTAAATCACATGGCTTTGCTCTCCTTACAAAGCAGCTTCCTCCTCTTTGCCCAAGATTGTTGCCCTAGTTCCCACCATCGCGTCACCATTCCAGCCAGTGGGGAGAGAAAAGGGAAAGTGGAGGCCATACCCCTCCCTTCAGAGGCACAAACTAGATGTTGTTCCTATCACTCCTGCTCACACCCCACTGCCCTGAATTTAGTCACGACTCACACCTGGCTGCAAGGGAATCTGGGAACTGTAGTCCTGCTGGCTTTATCTCCTAAGGTGGTCTCCAGTTCCTCCATCTCTCTCTACCTCTCCCACCATTCCATTAGTCAAAACCATAGTCTTTTGCCTCATCTACTGCAACAAGCTTCCTTATTGATTTCCCTGCATCCTTCAATCCGATTTTTCCCCTGCATCCTGGGTGATATTTTTAAAATGCAAATGAGGCTTCCTCATGTGTTCAGCAGCTTCCCACTAGTCTGAGGTAAAGCCCCAGGCCTTGATGGGCCCTGGGCCTGACCTGGCCCTCCGGCCTCAAATCCAACCTCTCTCCCTTGCTCTCTGTCCTCTAGCCATGCTGGTCTGAGTCCAGTGGGTTGAGTGCTTGGTGCCTCCCTCTCTACTCACAGCTTTGCTCTTGTTTCTTACTCTTCTGCAGTATCCCCTCCCTCTCTGTCCCCACCCAACTCCCAGCTCCCTTTACTTGTTCTTCAGATCTGAGATAAACTGGCTATTTCTTTGGGAAGCCTCCCTGACCCTTGGGTAAGATCAGGCTGTCTTGTTACATAGGTTTATGGCATTCTATTCTTTATTTCACTATCACAGGTTGTTTTACATTATTTGTGTGATTATTGTTTCAATTCTGTGTACTGCATCTGACTATAAGCTTCAGGAGGGCAGGGACCATTGCGACCTCAGTGGTTGGCACTGTGCCTGGCCCACAGGAAGCCTGTGCTAAATGCTCGTTGCTCAGGTGAATCATGAGGGCTGGAGAAGTGTGAAGAATGACTCCCAGGTTTCCAGTTTACCCAGGAGATGAATGTGGTACCATCTGTGGAGGTGGAACATGGCGAGTGCAGATCCTGTGTCCAGTGTTGCAAAGACCGAGCTGGATGTGTCTGTGAAGCCACTGGGGTCAACAGGTGCTGGACATGGCTCTGGACCTCTGGGGAGATGTCCTATTTCAACCAACTGACATTGGATTCTTGATCTGGACCCAGGTTATCAAGGGTCAAGGCTGCTAAGAGGGCAGCCATTCAGAAGGTCTTGGCATGTGTCCGACATTAGATGGAAGGAATCTGGGAACTGGGAGCTACTCTAATTCTTACTGAATTCTAATCTTGAAAGGTCCTGTTCTGAGCCCTTCAGATGGTCAAGGAAGCCAAGGTTCTGAGTAGCAAGCACAGTGAGCACAGGAGGACTGGATCTGTGCTCCCCCTCCTGTGTAACATTGCACACTTCCCACCACAAGTTCAAATCCATGAGCAGTCTAGCTCAGCAAACACTCATGGAATGTCCACTGAATACCAGGCCTGTGGGATGGGTGATGATGGCTGTGGTAGTGGCAGAGTAGTGGCAGTAGTAATAGCTACTGTTTATAAGGTAGACTCACGCCAAATACCATCCTAGGCATTATAACATTTAAACACACTTAATCTTCACAGCAACCCTATGTGCCATTATTCTTCACATTTTACAGCTGGGAAAACTGAGGCAATAAAAAATTAAAAACAAGATCACAGCTAGTGAGTGGCAAGAAATGAAAAGAAAGACTATAGTCCCTTTGCTTAAAAAAGTTTAGAGGTGGCCGGGCGCGGTGGCTCATGCCTGTAGTCCCAGCACTTTGGGAGGCTGAGGCAGGTGGATCACGAGGTCAGGAGATCGAGACCATCCTGGCTAAAACGGTGAAACCCCATCTCTACTAAAAATACAAAAAATTAGCCACGTGTGGTAGTGGGTGCCTGTAGTCCCAGTTACTTGGAAGACTGAGGCAGGAGAATGGCATGAACCCAGGAAGCAGAGCTTGTAGTGAGCCGAGATTGCGCCACTGCACTCCAGCGTGGGTGACAGAGCAAGACTCCATCCCACCCCTCCAAAAAAATATGTTTACAGGAATGGGGCTATCTCCTTGGATTCTCTGTAAATAATGGGGATAGGCATTGTCACTCCCCTTGGACAGACAGGGAAACTGAGGTCCACAAAGGGGTTTCTGGTAAATGTAATGTTTAGCTGCACGAATTCTCACTTGCTTTCTTTTGTCCTTCCCATCTTGTACATGTTAAGACTAATCAAGCTTTCCTTGGAAGAGACTAAACTAATTTTAAGGAGACAGGTAGCTGATGGCCTGGCTGCAAGTCAGTGAATGGTAATGGGGAACAATTTCCAAGGATGACTTTCAGCCATCTGGTGGAATTCACAGAGCTTCGCGTTTAACAGGTCCTTTACAGAACTTGACCGTGTGAGATAGATAGTATCATCCCTGAGTTATAAATGAGAAAATGGAGACTCTGAGAAGTTAAGTGACTTACCAGAATCCTAAGGCTGGCTGGTAGGTTGTGGAAGGGACATATATGTGAACTCAGTTCTCTAGACTTCCAGCCTAGAGCTGTCTGTCTGACACGCCTTCTTATTGCTTCTGTCTGTATCAGCAACTCCAAATCTAGGTGTCCTGATTTATTCCCACCTAGATCTTTCATTTTCCTGGTGGTACATTTTCCTTTTTCCTCACCCCACCTAGTGTCCATTCTTTAGTGCCCTGACTGTGCTAAATTTTAATTGCTGTATGGATGAATCATTGAATTTGTGCTAAAATGTTAATGACTAATAATGGCTCAAGGTATTTATTCTCTAGAGATTTTCCCTATTTTTCTTCTTTTTTAAAAATATGATTAAAAACAATAACAAAAATTATTCTTATGGGTCCTGCCCTTGGAGTTTTCAAAAATGGTTCCCATTCATTTATCTTATTCTCTTCTCAGATCCAGCCCTGTCCTTTTCTATCTGTGGCCACTGCTCAGCCTTTCACCATCTGCCCTCTGGACTGTTTCAGTAGGTTCCCAGTTGATCTCCCCGTCTCCAATACATCCTCCATCCTGCAGCCCAAGCTATCCTGCTTAACATTCCTTGCTCTAAGCTCTTCCCTGGCTTTGTATCCTCCAAGAATAAATTGAATCCCTTGGCCTGGCATTCATGGCCATAATCTGGTCCTGCTCACCTCCCAACTGCTTTTCACACTGCGCTTCTTCTAGCACCTTATCCCCCAAACTGTCCATTGTTCTTCCTACACCTCACTCTGGGATGTGTCACTGTGCAGTCAGCTGCCCATCCCTGAGTCACCCAATTTCAGGGGAAACTTTCCAAGATCTCCAAAGAGTCAAGCTCCTTTTACTTGATTGAGGTGACGGGAAGATTCCCTTCCTACCTGCCTTGCTTGGATGTCCCCAAGAAATGTATCCTCAGAGGTTTTCACTTTCTAAAGTCCTCACCTTCTATTACCTGCATGTAGGGGTGGGGGTGTGGGATAATGTTGGCTAAACAGGTTTGAGGCCACTCTCTTTGCAAGTCTTTCATGGACAATCTCTCAAGATAGTTCTCAAAGGGGTAAAGGGTGGGCAATGTGTGGCGGTGTTTTGAATGTCACAGTGACTGGGCAATGACATTAGCATTTAGGACCAAGGTCTAGAATGCTAACCATGTAGGATGCTAAATGGTTTGTGTGGCAAAGGGCAGCCTACCAATAAAGAAGTGTCCTGATTAACACACCTGCCGTGCTGCCCTCCTTGAGAAGTGAACATGGGGTCAGGTGGCAGAAGCATCAGGAAGGAGCAGAGGATTGGAGCTCCGAGAGGGTCCATCCTTCCTTCCCAGAGAGAACTCCCTTGAACTTCTGGGAGTGAGCAGGTGTGTCAGACCAAGTGTCTAAGGGGGAAGCCTCCAGCTCTGCTGTGCAGCCATACTGGCGGGAAGAAGGTAACTCTTCCTCCACCTTGGAGATGCTAAAAGGAGAAAAAGGGAACACGCAGACTCAGATTTGTTATTTGGATTGTTACAAAATTCCTCCTAAAAATTTCCAGACTCATGAAGGAAAAACAATGAGAGAAAAGAAAAGTTGAAAGACCGACATGGGTATGTGGCTACTGCTGGGTTTAGGAATATTCATCTGTAGCTCCATCTCCATTTGTTAACATCATCAAAGTCTGCATCTCCACCTCCAACACCACCAGGGCCACCTCCAGGACCACTCACCCACCACCACAATCAGCATCACCTCCAACTTTGCCAATTCCATCCCCAAGACACTGTTCCCTGTGTCTTGACTCTGGGTCAAATTAACTGCCTGGTCCACCAACCTCCTTCCAGATACTCTTTCCCATATTGGGAAGAACTCAGGGTTTGGAGCGGAACTGTTCCTGGAGCAGAAGACTCTCCTCCATCAGGAAGGGGATGAGTCAGCTTGCTGTGGGCTTTGACAAGGACTGCAGCTCAAGTTTTTGCAGCTGTAGGTTTCCATAAGCCAGCATGTTTAGGGGGCTCCATTTGACCATTTTAAGGAAGTCCACTGGTCTTTTGAACTTTTTAAGATGAATCCTGTTTTCAGTGATCTGTGGGCTCACCTAAGCATCATTTTTGGAGGAATCTGTAGTTGGGATCAGGACTCTGCCTTGAGTTAGGGTTGAAGGTCAGTCTGTGGCCATAGCAGGAACTTGTTCTGAGGCTGGGATTAGAGGCCAAACTGAGATGGAGTCAGGGTTGAATATCTGACCTGGGCCGAAGCTCTGGCTGGGGTTGAGTTAGTTCTTTGGGTAGAACTAGTGTCAAGGTCATTAGTTGAACTTCTGTCATATGTCCAAAATTTCTTACAAAGTACTCCCATTTTATCTATTTCCTTGAGGGATTCCTCCACCCTCCAGCCCCTGCTTGTCACCACCCTACTTTTAGCCCTAAGTTTGCCCGGGCTCAAGGCACAGCCACACTCCTGCTCTGGGGTAGGGACTTCAGAACAAGGTGGAGAAACTTTTGAATCCAAAGCCCTCTGCTGCCTGAGCCCACAATTGGAGGAGGGGAGGGCATAGCCAAGGCCTGATGCCTGCCAGCCCTGGTAGCTGGATGAGCAGCTGTAATGGGATTAGGGCTGGCTATGCCCGCCTCCCTGCATGCCGCCCCGAAGCCCTCCCTCCCTTCCTCCCCCAGCATTCTGATCAGGATTCAGCCCTCGGCTCTACCTACCCCGGCCAGGCCAGCCCCATTGTCCTCTCCTTCCCTGGTGCCGGTGCCTAGCAACACTCACAGGGGAGCTCTTTTCCCACCGCCATCCTGGCCCCTCACCCTGCCCCTCGGCTCTGAGCACACACAAGCACCACTTGCCTTTTTATCACTGCAAAAAAAAAAGCCAGTGAAAGGAAGCCAGCTGGTTTCACCAGATTCTCCCAGTGATCCGATTCCAAGCCTGTCTTCTGAAATTCTGGGCTTCCTTTCCAAGATTCCTAGGTCCTACTACCAGCAATTCTCAGATTACATTTGAAGATTGCAGAGTTTCATTCTGGAATTCTCAAGTCCTGGAGTCCATTCTAGGACTCCATGAATTCTAGAATTCCAGGACTTTGCGACATGGGTCTCAGACCATTTAATTATATTCTAGAATTGAGTTATTGTATTTCAGGGGAGTCTATGATTCCAGAAACGGAGTCTGTGGCCATGAATCAGGGTGAGAGGGGTTAAGAGATGATGGGGACATGGAAGATGCATTTTTGTTGTCTTTAAATTGCAGTTTCTGAGGGTGAAGAGAAGAATGAACCTGCTATCTGGAGACAGGGAAGGTGGGATTCATTCACCAACTCAACAAACACTATTAGCTGCTCTAAGCTGCTCTAAGCAACTCTAAGCACAGGGGACAGAGCATTGAGCAAAGAAGGACCCTGCTCTCAAGCAGCTCGCATTCACCTAGGGGAGACAGATCTGAAACAAACCGACAGACAGTATGCTACATGTCAGATCTATGAAGAAAAAGAGCTAAAAATGAATAATTGATACTATATTGTACTTATTCTGAGCTAGGCACTGTTCTAAATGCTTTACATGCATTCACTTATTTAAATCTTACACTAACATTAAAAGGTAGATGCGATGGTTCAATCCCACTGAATAGATGAAGGAACTGAAGCACAGCAGGTTAAATAACTTGTCCAAATGGCAAAGCCAGGATTTGAACCCAATAATCTAGCTCCAAAACCTATGGGCAACCACTGGGCAGGGTTAGGGGTGGAAAGTGATGGAGGGTGTAGCTTACATAGGGTGGGTAAGGACCTTCAAACAGATACTTAAAGAAGGTGAGGGGGTGACGGATATGGATATCTGGGGAAGGGAGGTGGGGCAGACGTGTCCCTCAGGGATTGAGCCAGGTTCCTTCTTCCAATAAGGCGGACCAGTGTTCTCTGTGCTGGGGGGCTGGAGGAAGGTTTTCCAGGGGCACCTGGTGGGAGGGGCAGGCTCAGAGAGACGCTTATTGGTGTGGGCATACAAAGACCCCTTTGCTGGCTCCAGTCAGATTCCTGTGTGTCCTCTCCTCCCTGGCCACTGCAGATGGATCCCCTCCTTAACAGAGAAGTGTTCTCAGAACACAAAAGAAAAAGCTGGAAGAGACAATCCCTCATGACAGGACTAATCAGGCTGGCTAATTATGAGTAATTAGAAACACCTCTCTCCCCCGTGGGTGGCCCTGTCCCAGTGTGAAACAGAGTGAGGACTTAATTCCCCTGGAAAGGAAGCGGGACTGGGCAGAGGCATGGGAGGGAGGATACGTCCAGGAGCCCCTGGCCCTCCCTGCACGCCTGGTCTCCTGACCCTGCCCTCAGTCTGTCCTGCTTGCAGACACAGACAATGGCACATAGAAAAGGGAGCATCTGGGACATCAGGGTGGAGCCGAGACAGAGAGAGCTAGAAGCATCTTTGGATGAGTTGTTTCACCTCTCCAAGACTTGGTTTCTTTATCTGTAAACCTGGGATAATCATAACTCCTAATCACAGCTTTACAACAATCTAGGGAGGCAAGCTAGCAAGATAGCCGAGCATGGGGCCTCAGTAAATTGTAGTGCTTATTACTGTTTTGTTTTGTCATCTATTGCTTTGAATGACTTAAAACAGTTCTTTCCCTTCTCTGGGCCTCAGTTTCCCCATCAAGGTACTATGGAGGTAGGGATTGGTTACTCACTTACTCAATCAATAAATATTTCCTGAGCACTGACTTTATGCCCAGCCCTGGAGGTAGAATAAGACTGACATGGGCTCTCACATTCCAGGGAGCTCCTCAGGGAGCTTGGTCAATGGGTTGCCCCCAGCTGTCACATTCCAGGCTAGAAGGGGGGGACCATAGTAGACTGGCTTCTAAGGTCCCTAAGGTTCCTGCCCCCTAGAATACAAGCCCGTACAAGTCCTTCCTCTTGACTGTGGGCAGGACCTATAAATAAGATGGGGTTTTGATCTCCTGATCAGGCCAGTTATGCGGCAGAGGGGAAGGGATTCTGCGGATGTTATTAAAAACTCTAATGAGTTGTCTTCAAGTTTATCCAAAGAGAGATGATCCTAAGAGGACTTGAGCTAATTACATGAGCCCGTTAGAAGAGGGCCTAGAGAAAGCTTTTACACTGCTGGTGGGAGTGTAAATTAGTTCAACCATTGTGGAAGACAATGTGGCGATTCCTCAAGGATCTAGAACTAGAAATACCATTTGACCCAGCAATCCCATTGCTGGGTATATACCCAAAGGATTATAAATCATGCTGCTATAAAGATACATGCACACATGTGTTTATTGTAGCACTATTCACAATAGCAAAGACTTGGAACCAACCCAAATGTCCATCAGTGATAGACTGGATTAAGAAAATGTGGCACATATACATCGTGGAATACTATCAGCCATACAAAAGGATGAGTTCATGTCCTTTGCAGGGACATGGATGAAGCTGGAAATCATCATTCTAAGCAAACTATCACAAGGACAGAAAACCAAACACCATATGTTCTCACTCATAGGTGGGAATTGAACAATGAGAACACATGGACACAGGGCGGGGAGCATCACACACTGGGGCCTGTCAGGAGGTGGGGGGCTGGGGGAGGGATAGCATTAGGAGAAATACCTAATGTAAATGAGGAGTTGATGGATGCAGCAAAC
Organism: Pan troglodytes; assembly: GCF_028858775.2. Taxonomy (NCBI): domain Eukaryota; kingdom Metazoa; phylum Chordata; class Mammalia; order Primates; family Hominidae; genus Pan; species Pan troglodytes. The sequence continues at coordinate 36,814,705 of NC_072404.2, forward strand.
CAACATGGCACATGTATATCTATGTAACAAACCTGCACATTGTGCACATGTATCCTAGAACTTAAAGTATAATAAAAGAAAAAAAAAAAAAGAAGAGGGCCTAGAAATCCAGGATGGAGAAGCAGTGGGGTCTCTCTCCTGTGGCCTTGACAAACCACACTGCCATGAGTGGAGAAAACTACGAGGCGGCAAATGGTGGGTGACCTCTAGAAGCTCAGGGCCTGAGTCCTACAACCACAAGGAACAGAATTCTGCTAACAAACTTGGGAGGGGACCCTAATCCTCAGATGAGACCCCAGGCCTGGCTCACTTTGACTGTAGCATTATAAGACTTTGAGCAGGAGACTCTGACCCATGGGAATGGTGGGATAAACAATGTGTGCTTGTTTAAGCCACTGTTTGCTGTAACTTGTTATAGGGCCCTTGAATGTATGCAAGGCCTTGGGCCAGCCCCATCCTGCCGGCTCACACTAACCTTCCCAGTCCCTGATTTGGGACTAAAGCCGTGGGTGCCTCAATGAATTTCTCACAGACAGTCCTCCCATCACCCATGGCAAAATATTGTTTCATCAGCTGCCAACCTGTTCCCAAAGTTGGTCATCAAAGATTGTTCTATTGGCCCTACTTTTAATATAATTATCAGCATCATTTGCATGACACCGAGTCAGGGCTCAGGCTGTCACAGGCCCCATATTATCCTGAGCTGCTTTTCTGGGAAAGGCTGTATCCCTGCCTCATGCAGGCTGCTTCCTCCCACACAAATTATCTGTAATTTCCACACCTCCATGCTTGCCGTGGCCCTGCGTTAAAGCCAGGACTTGTGTGGGGCTGGAGCACACTGTTATTTTCAAAGCAGTCAAGCCAGGCTCCAGGAAGCTATAGGAACAGCAGGAGGGACCTAGCTTTGACTGCAGCACCTGCAAGGGGAGACAGGCAGAGGGGATACGGTGTTCACCCCAAGAGTATCTAGACCCAGACCACGGAGGACAGCAAATGTGCAGACGGCAGGGCATGTGCAATGTGGCTCCTGAACACACATGATATGGCCTATTTGTAGGATACTCATCAGGGTCCCTTCTGTAGCCAACGAATATTATGCACAAATGCCAGGGTGTGCAGAAGATGGAGGAGAGGATGCAGGTAGAGATAAGAAAAGGAAGTCCTGTGAATAGAGATTTGGAAGCGAGAATGGAAATATTTCATTCTTCTTCAACCAGGGGCCCTGGAGGGTACTCAGCTCCCATGAGTAAACAGCTGTGTCTCTGGGAGGAGACTACAGCAGGTGAATGGAAAGTGTCACTCACTCTCTGACAAGAATTGCCTGACAGCGATGAAGCTATGCCTCTGCAGACAGGCCTGCTGCCTGCCTGAGAGTCTGCAGGAGAGGGAACATCTCTATCTTGGTAGAGAAGATGTGCTTTCCTATTCCAGATCTGTGGATGGCGTGTATGTGTGTGTGTGTGGCACGCCTGTGCAACTGAGTGCATGCACATACTTGGACCGTATGTGAATGCACCTCTGGGCATACATATTAAATGGAAATGCACGTGTGCATGTGTGCACAGTGTACTCATGTGTAGCAATAAGTATGCATATTTGAGTATATGCTCATCTGGGTATAAGGGCGCATTTGGATATTTATGTACACTAAGGACAGAGACTAAGGGCATTTGATGCTTCACATATGTCTCTTGCTATTGCTCCAGGCTTCAAGAAATTACTTCTTCCACCCATCCCACCCCCAACACACCCACACTTTCCAGCTCCCTAGAGGCATGTCTTCCCTTCTAACGTCATGTTTCTGGGGATAGAGCACAGGACTAAAAGCCCAGAGACCTGGTGTGTTGGCCCAGCTCTGCCACTAGTTAGCCCCATAACAGAACAAATCATTTCTGTTTCTTGAGCCTCATTTTCTTCATCTGTGAAAGGGGGTGCTAAATGGTCAAGTCTGCACTTAGCATTCAGAGTCCAAGTCCTTTGATTCCTGGCCCCACCCGCACCCACTCCCAATGGCCCTTCTCCCCTTGCTTGTCCTCACCCATTGCTGTGCCCTGTGGTCAGTAGGGGACAGAGAGGACTCAGGCCTAATCTGTGCGGAGCTCCCAGGCATCTCTGAACATGGGTATCCCTTCCTCCTTGACTCCAGGCTTTTTGTGAGGCAGCTTCAAGGATTTCTAGAGCTCTTGGAATACAGTTTGAAAATCATGGATCTAAGCAACCTAACCTTCATTCCCTTGGTTTCTCAGAGGATTCCAAGCATCCTGGGGACCAGGGTCCATGGGGTGACTGAAAAGGCTCTAGATGGCATTGGTTCATCTGATGAGGATGCTACCTCCTGGCTCCTCTATGAGACATCAGGGGAAAGGAGTGCACTTGACCTTCTAGGGCCTGCTTCTGGGGTGGGTGTTCTCCCAGGGAACTCAGCCCTGCCACTGGAATGTCTCTGGAGCCTGTGTGTTCACAGACAAAGGGCCTTAGTGGGGCAATGGGCATGGCTTACCCAGCTTAGGGGGGCTGAGCTTTCCAAGGCCTCTCTGTTGCTTGCTCTATTCTGATGCTGATGCTTCCAGGCCTTCCAGGGAGCACTCCCTGAGGCACCTGGGGCTTCTCAGAGTCTCTCTGGCCATCTGACCCCAGTGCAGATGTAGCAGACCAGAGGGCATTCTGAATGAAGCTTTCCCATAGACAGAAACGCTATTTCACAGTCTGGCATTCAAGGCTCACACCATTCCCCAAACAGGGATTAAATGGGCCAATGCACAAAAGGCAGTTACTTCCCAGCCTTTCCATACCCTGGTGCCTGTGGAAAATGAAAACATTTATATGTCTCCTGAGGAAAGTGGAAAAGGCTGCTTATGGCTGCCCAGGAGGCTGAGGGACCAGCAACTCAGCACACTTCTCAGAACCTGTTCTGGACATACGAGCATGCTATCTTGGGATGCTTGCCCGCAAAGTATTAGCAAAGGGCTGACGACAGGGGTGCCTAACCATGGCTGCACATTAGCATCCCCTGGGGAGTTGTAAAAAATTCTCTTGCCCAGGCCTCACCATGGACCAATTGTCTAATTATCTTGGGTGGTGAGGCCTGGGTGTAGGTATTTTTTAAAAGCTCCCCCGGGGGATTCTGTAGCGCCCAGAGGGTTGACAAGCATTGGTGCAAGACATGGTGAGCATTCGGTCGATGTCAGCTGTCTACAATAAAGCACCTGGGTCCTTGTGTGTGCTGTTCTTGCCTGAGCAGTGTAAAAGCTGGAGTGGGGTGGGGTAGAGTGGGGTGGGCTGGGGTGGGGGCCCTGTAGTCAGGGAGGAAACTGTTGCTTAGGAAAGATGAATGCTGGGTAGGGTGGCCTGGCATCCATCTCCCTCAGCCACGTCTCAGAAAATTGAATTAAAACCCATATTTTTCAGCTGCTGCCCGCCTGGCTGGCTGGCTTGTGGAAGGGAGTGAGGCAGTGAGCACCTCAAGGCAGGGAAAAGCTGGTGAGGGGGGCCCCCAGCCTCCTTCCCTAGGAGACAGAAGGCAGCCCAAGGGGTCCTCTGAGAGAAGACCCTTCCCAGGGGTGGTCCCTTGGCCTCAGGTCTTCCCAAAGCCAGGCACGTAGGGGTAGGGTGGGAGTGGTAGGCTGGCTGGCTTACAAGGTCAGAGCTAGATCTGGAGGTGAAGTTGATTTTTTGGGTGAATGGGTGGGGAGGCAGAGAAGAGGGGCCTGTCCCTGGGGAGGCCTAATCTCAGGGAACAGAATTGGCATAGCTCCTCTTCCAAGATTATTTGGAGAGACCACAGTGGCATGCCTATGACAGGCGGAGAACAGTGCAGGACGTGAAAGCCTGAGTGGCTTCCAGAATTAAGGGGGTGGGAAGAGCTCACAAGGTAGAACAACACTAAGTTGGGCAGCAGGATAAGATTTCTGATAAGAAAGTTGCCTGTGTGTCCTTGGGCTAGTCTTGTTGCCCCTCTGGGCTAAGGTACCCCACCCATAGAGAAGGAGACTAGACAACCCTCCTGGATCCCAGCTCTAATGTGTGTTCCATGCCTCACCCAGGCTGATGCTACTTGGGGGGCTGGAATTAGAATCGAAGTCTACGAGGGCTGCTAGCCTACACGGCATCTTTAAGAGAGTTAGAGAGGTGCTGCCTCCAGGTGAATCCACTAGAAAAAACTGCCCTTTTTGGGTAGATGGGGGCATGCCTGGTTTGGTGGGCAGTGGGTAGAGCAGGATCTGGATTTCCAGCCCCACTGGCCCCTTCCAGGGGATCTGGAACCCACAGTGGAAACTGGAGAACCAAGAGTATGGAAAGAGAATAAATCTGGAACTGAGTGCTGAACTTCAAAGTAGGGGGGCCTCTAGCTGGAAGCCTGGCCATCCACATTCCCAGGATGGGCTGGTCTGCCATAGATGACCTTGATCTTCACCCTTCCTCTCACTCCCAGGCCCTCTACGTCCTGCACTCTGAGTCCCTCTTGACTCTGAGACTCCTGGCAGCCTCCTTTCCCTCACATTTAGTTTCACAGTTTATAGAGAGTTTTTATACACATCATCTCATTTGATCTTCACAACACCAGAGTTGGAGGCAGATGAAGAAAGCGGCTCTCAGCTCTCAGGGGTTAGGGCAACAAGCTAAGAAGGGGTTAGCCAGGATTAAAGGGAGGTCCTGTCTGTGTCTGATTCTAGCACAGCACCTGGCCCTTTTCTCTCCATTATTTCTTCTCTCCATTCTCTTCATTCTTTCTTGATATAGATAAGACTGATATTCTCCTCCACCAGGAAGCTTTCCTGGACTGAAAGGAACATGAACCAATCAGACTACCAGTGTGTTGTGTCAGTGGGGGTCAGCGGTCATTGGTCAGTAAAGAGAAACATGGACCTAGGAACCTCCACGCGTCTTTCTGGGACCTCAGATTGCTTCTTTCAAGTTTCCATACGGATTCCTCTCCATCCACAGGTCCTTTCCTCTTTGGTAGACTGGGGACCCCAAAGGAAGGCTCAAGGCTCTCCCTCCTCCTTCCCCCTTCTTGAGGCCTCCTGGACAAGGTGGCCATACCTAGAACTTGGACCCAAAGGGACGCTGAGCGAGAATTTACTTGAATGGGCAAGAACAGAGCCTGGCTGCAGAACTGAGAGCTCTCAGAGACTGATGCCTGAGGCAGGGACCAAAAACGGAGAGCAGAGGCAGGCAGGAGCAGCTGTGGGATGGGGGCTGGGTGGGGTAGGCAGAGGGTGAGAACTTGCCTGGGAGTGGGTAACTAACTACTCTCAGTTAAGTTTGGGCTTCACTGCCAACCCGCTAGGCCACCTTTACCTGTGTAGTTCTCCTTATTAAGCCATTTGCACTAGGAGGAGGTTGGACAGGACTATAATAACAGTAACAATAGTAATTTATTCAGCATCGGCGAATCAATGATACCAGGGAGAAACTACTATGGGGTGAGTGTACCATTTTTATTTAATGCTGCTGTGAAGAGCCCTGGGGGCCAGTACTATTGTTCCCTGTGCAGATGAAGAAGCTGAAGCTCAGAGAGGCTGAGCCACTTACCCAAGCTCACAGAGCTGTGGCACAGCAGGGACTGGAGCCAGGCAGTCTGATATTTTAAGTTGCCTCTGTCCTGTAAGCACCACCATCCCCTTCCTGGTCTTTCTCCGGGGGCGGGGGGGTCACATTGGAGGACATCCCGACAGGCACCCCAAAACTAGCTGACCCTCCCAGGCCTGGGCGGTAGGGGCAAAGAAGAGCCCAAGGAGGGTCTGAGACTTGCCTGGTAAGGAAGGCTTCTTGGAGGAGAGGGAAGACAGGCTCTGATACACAGGAAATCTTGAGGACCTAGGGAGAAGAAAGAAGGCTTTCTAGTCCTGGCTATGATGGAGAGACTGGAAAGCGGGTGGTGAGCCCAGGAGGCCCAGAGACAGAGGAGACGGGGATGACGGGGGCTGAGGCCTCCACCTCAGCGCCCCCGACCCCCGCCGCTGGGATTTCCCGCCGCAGCTCCTGCTCCAGTCTGTGCTGCGGGTGGGGTCGGGTTGAGCAGCCCGGCGCCCCCCACCGCGCCCCCCACCGCACCGCCCTCGATCTAACCCCGCCCCCGGGCGCTCATTGGCCTGCAGCACCCCCTCCCCAGCCTGTGAAGTGAGCAGGGGGAGGCGGTGGTCGGTCGCCTCCCTCCAGCGCCCAGCCTGGCTTCGCGGCGGAGGCGGCGCCTCTCCCGCAGGACTGAGCCAAGCTGGACCGCCGCGCCGCGCGGGGCGGGCAAAGGGGGCGCTGCGCTCGGCCCCGGGCAGGGAGTGACGGCGGCGGCCGCGGCTCCGGGCGAGCGTGGTCCCCGCGTGCGCACACGCACACGCCGCCGCGCAGGGACACACGGACCCCGGCCGCCCGCGGCCACACAGGCGCGGAGACCCGGCTCGGCGCGCGCTCCTCGGCGCACACGCTCCCCATCCCCGCGCCGCGCGGGCCGCGGACTTGCAGGCTGCGCGTCCTTTGCGGAGTCTGCCCCGGCCCCACGGACAGGCCCCGCAGTGAGCAGGTAAGGGTCGCCCCGCCGCGGCTGCCCCTCCACGCCTCGGCCGTCTTCTCCCCGCTCCAGAACCTTCGCCCAGCCGGGACCTCGGATCCCCTCCTCTGGCTTGGCGGTCTCCGCCAGCCGCGACCTCCACCGACGGAGAGCGGGCGAGGGCCGGCGCCAGGCAAGCCTCCCAGATCTGAAATGAAGCCCCCTCCCGCCGCTGCGCCCTTCCTGCGCGTCAGGCTGACACCCCCCAACCCAAGTGTCTGGCGCTGCGCTCGGGGCGGCCGATCGCCGCAGACTGCCGGGGTGGGGGTCGACCTAGCTATCTCACGCCCCTCCTGATGCAGAGAAGGGAGACCAGGGGGGCAGGCAAGCCATGCGGCCGGAGGGACCCGGAGGGACATGCCTCCCTACCCTTAGGTGGACGGACAAACCTACGCGGATCGGGAAGGCAGGGCTGGAGGGTCCCCCGGGGCTAGGTAAGGCAATCCGCACGGGGTTTGAGGGGTGGGCAAGAAATGTGCTAGGTGGGGGTTGGGGTAGGGGCCAGTGTAGAATGCCCCTCTGTGGTGACACATTCGGGATTGTTCAAAAGAGTGTCGTCTTCGTTTCCCGTGGCGCGGAGGGGCTGGGGTTGGGGATGCCAGGGCTTCGGTGGTCCCCAGAAGAAACGCCCTGCGGGGTCTGTGGGGAAACGCACCGGCCTTCCCAGGTTGAAGTGGGCCCGCTGAGACCCCTGCCTGCCGCTTTAGAGGCAGAAGCTCCTGCGGCAGCTGCGGGGGGCGGAGGCCACATTCTCGGCGGGACCTTGGCAGGTTAGGGGGCTCAGAAGGGACAGGGGAGCCAATGGATGCAACTAGACCCTCAGGAGGGAACCCAGCCGGAAGCCGATTGCATTTCACATGGAGCTGAGGAGCGGAGCCTCACCCCTGGATGGAGCTCAGCCCCCTTTTGGAAGATGGGGGTGGGGTGGTGGACACCTGCTAATTCTTCCGACCATTTTTATGTTTTTGAGTGCAGGTGCGTCAGACTCCCTTTATCTTCCCCAGCCTTACAATGTCCCGAAAAGCCCCCCTGGCCCTCTCCAAGACACAGCATTTGGCTCTTCCCATGAGCAGCCCTGGGGAGGAGTTGGGGGATGGGAAGGGGCTGGACGCAGCATGTGGAGGGCAACTTGCCCTGGAACTGCAGCTGGCCAGAGGCAGACAAGCATCCTGAAGGTCAAGCTAGAAGCTTTGAGTGGCGGTAGGATTCCCAAGAAGATGGAAAACTATGTTTGAGCCTTTGGGGGCAGGGGCAGCAGGCAGCACCCAGGTTTTCTCAGGAGACCCCAATTAAATGAGTTTGGTGCTGGGTACAAGTAGCACTGGTGGAGTCCCCAGTCCTAAGCTAAGTTCTGCTCCTCACTGACCTTGGGGAGGGCAGGCAGAGGCACCAGCTTGGACACAAGCCGAAATCTGAACATACAAATTGGAGGTGGAACACGCTGAGCAGGCCCTGGGCCAGCTCTTCCAACCAATCCATCAACAAGTGTGTGTGGGGTGACGATGGAGGCGGGCCTGATACTTTTCCTCTTTGGCCATGGGTGGTTCATGGGTGGTTGGGTGTCTGGGACAAGACCCCCAAAAGTCTGTTTGTCCCCATGTGTGGTGAGGGGAGGTGTCTGTGGGGAGCCTCTGAAAGGATCCCTCTCCTGCACTCTTGGGACTGATCTAAGCTAAGGGGTGCATTAAGTCCTGTTTTGTATAAGGTTCAGGCTGGCAGGGGATTGATTGGAGAAACACTTTGGGACCCATGGCTTTTCACATGGCCACCTCTCTCTGTTGTGCATCAACTTTGGGACACTCCCTCAATTTGTGTCGAATAAATAAATACACACATGGGAGTTTGTAGTATATGTGGCTGAGAGGCTAGGAAAGCTAAGGCCACAGGGTGGCTTTTCTCTTGGGGACAGGGCTTAAGCTGGAGTGTCCCAGGTTGCTGCCCTCCCAGGGACAAGCATTTCATTGACCTGGGGCTGGCACTGATTAAGTGGAGGACATCTTGTGCTGTCTGCCACAGGGCAGAACCAAGGTGTGCCAAGTGCAGAGCCGGAGCTTAGCTCGGTGCCAGGAAGACCTTGCTTGCCTGAGACCCACTCACCATGGGGCTGACACTGGAGGTGACAATGAGTTTCCTGTCCTGGGCAGGTTTGTGAGCAGAGGGATGATGCCCCAGACAGGAGCTGCCAAGTGGCTTTCCACCCTGGAAGGCCTAGAGGCCTCAGAGACCCTCAGCCTTCCCTGAGGAGAGGAATCTGATTCCAGGGTCTGAATGAGTTGGGCTTAGTGGTCCAGCCGCCTGGCAAGATGGAGACTGGAAACTCCTCAGCTGCGACGTGTTTGTACCGAGCTCTGGATGCCGTCAGAGGCAAACGGTGACAGCCACCCCCACAGTGACACACAGAGAGGGAATGACACACAGCTGGGACGGCATATAGGCTTTCTATGACACCTGCCAGAGAGCTGGGGCACAATAGTGACAAGCAACACCAGAAAGACAAATGGACGTTGAGACACACCCTCTCACACAGATCTGGGCACACCCGGGGACTCAGAGATATTTGCCCAAAGATCACAAAGGTCTTCATTAATAAAAGTCCAGCTGAGTATTGAATTGAATGGAGGAAAGTGTGTGTGTGTGTTTGTGTGTGTGCGCGCGCGCACCTGTTGCATAAGCCTAGAACAAGGGTAGGCAACCTTTTTCTGTAAAGTGCCAGATAGCAATTATTTTACGCTTGTGTCCATACACAACTACTTAATTCCACTGTGTAGCCTACTGCAGCCTTAGATGATATGTAAACAAGTGAGCATGGCTTTGTTCTGATACATTTTATTTATGGACACTGAAATTTGAATTTCATACATTTTGCCTGTGTCGTGAAATATGATTCTTTTAATTCTTTCCAACCATTTAGAAATGTAAAAAGCATTCCTGGCTCACTGGCCGTACAAAAATAGGCTACAGGCTGGATCTGACTGGCTGGAAGGGGTTGCCAGCTCCTGCGATGTAAGGTTAGGAAAGATAAATAAATGGTCAGAGAGGTTGACGAAGGGAGGGGCTTAGCTCTGATAGCTGCAGATGCCTGATGGTACCTAGGATGCCTCACTCCATTCTACGTGGAGCTCAGACTGCCCATCTGTTTAATGGGTCAGGCCTAGGAGAGGGTCCCTGCCTGGCCTCAGCACCCTCCCCCAGATTGGCCTCTGCTTTGTCCCTGTGATCGATTCCCCCACTCTAAAGACACCTGGAGACAACATTCAGGACTGAAAAACTGACTGCTGTCACTTGAGCTTGCCAAACAGTTCCTGAGCCCCCTTCACCATTCACCCTTTGTGTCCAAGTCTGTGCCCATCCTCATGGGTGGGGAAGCCACACGGAAACCTGGGCATGCCCCTCGTTTCTAGACAAGACTCGAAACTCACAATGAACATGATGAGACCTGAAACAGCTCAAAGGAGAGGGGCTCCTTATCTCAGGGCTAGGGCTTCTCAGTGGAGGGCAAGGTCATGAAGGGCAGGTGCTGCCTGAGTGGGCTTCCTGGAGGTGGTGGTGGGGGTTTGAGTTGGCCTTGGAGGATAGCTGGACACTCTCATCCCAGCTCTCCACAGACTCCATGCATTGCCTTAGCTGCCCTCATCTTTCCCTCCTGATCAATGGGCACTGCAGAGGGTTGGCTGAGACAAACATATATATATCCTTCCTAGGCACCTCTGAACTTCCCAGCTGCTGATCTAAGGCCTGTGGACTTGTATAGTGAACCAGGTCCTGCCTTCTGTTTCTTCCTTTCTCTACTGCCTCCTCCTGAAATTTCCTTCCTGCCACCTGTGGTGGGGGTGGGCCAAGGAGACACTCCTCTCTCATTTTTCCGTGTCTCTGGATTCTGTCCCCCACTTTCCATCCCAACCGCCTTCCTGCTCAGCTTAGTCCCCCATCACCTCTACCCTAGATCTGGAAAAGGGCCTCAGGGTACATTTCTGCCTGCACTTTCCCCCTTCATCTCTGCTCCCCGGCCTTTGAAGGGATATTTTCTAAAGGAGAAGCTGATCACTCCACTCCATTGCTTAGAACTCTTCATTGCCCCACCCCTGTCTGGTGGAACAACCCTCCAGCTTCCACAGACTGGCACCAGCCCTCCACCCTCTCATCCACCTCATCACCTCCTGATATCTTGTTGTGCTCCTTGACACCCTGGAATCACCTTCCCAAATCCATCCAGGGGGCGCTCATCCAAGTTTTCTGGGCACTCGTGTGTCTTGCCTGTGCCAGGTGCTGTGGGCACACGCACGTCAGAGCTGGGCTCATGCTCACTTAGGAGAGGCTGAAGCTTAACCAGGGTCTGCACAAAGGGAAAGGCTCTCAGTGCAGAGCTACTCCTCCCCAAACCATACCCCCTGCCGGGTAGGTGCTCAGTGAACATTTTCCACAAGCTTGTGCCTCCCTCTGGCCAGGCTTCCTGTTCCCCTTCCTCCCCTCCCTCCTCTTATCCCCTCCATCCTTTCCCTTCCTACCTCCCTCTTCTCCCTGCATTTATCTTCTGCCTTCTTCCTCCCCCTCCTCTTACCTGGCCCAGGGAGTGCACTCCCTGACTCCTCCAGGTCAGGAGAGGTCCCTGCACTATCCAGTATGGAAGAGAACTCCTCTCAGGACCCTGGGAAGGACTCTGCAGCATGACCTTGGGGAAGTTTCCTGGTCTCCTAGGGCCTCAGAGCCTCACCAGTGAGATGGGATGATACTGCCAACGTGCACAGGTGCCCCAGCCTGGCCCTTCCTTGCTTTGGACCTGGTTCCCTACCCAAGCTTGTGCGAAATGCAGGGCATGAATGGGATCATCACTGGGGCCCCTCTGGTGGCCTGACTCCTGTCACCTTGTCACGCCTGCCATTGCCAGGAGGCCCCTGGCCCAGGAGTTTGTCTGTGCCCTTTATCAGCTCTGGTCTTGAGGAGGAAAGAGGTTCTAGAGGGTTTCCCCTCCTTCCCTGCAGCAGCTTCTGTCCCTCCCTTTGAGGGGTGAGTGGGAGGGGGGCAGTGTTTCATCTTTCAGCCTTCTGTCCCTTGTTCCTGGCCCTAGGAGGGAGAGGAGGAAATAGTGGCGGTCCAGCTCCCCTGTCATGAGTGAATGGAGCACGGGGAGAGCAGGGGAGGCGAGTGATGTACTTAGCCTGGCCATCTCCTTTCTGGTATCCAGGCTTGTCCTGCCCTCTAATGGGGAGGGATGCTGAGTGGCCAGAAGATTCCAGTAGGAGGTGGCACAGATGGCCCCAGCCCCATGATGGGCAGATGAGAGTCCCAGGGCTGTGTGGCCCAAAGAAGAGGTGGGGTAGGCTGTCCACACACCCCTGTGTGGGCTTATGTGAGGCAGAGGAGACTGTGCTGCTCTGGGCTGGTTGGGAAGGGCACAGGGACATCAGAGCTTCCCACTGTGGGCCTGGGCCAGACGCTGGAGTGGGGCAAGTGTCCATCTCAAGAGCAGAGTTGCCTTCAGCCAGGGGAAGCAGAAGGGCTCTGCCAGGCTTTGGACAGTACAGGGATGGCTGGAGGGTCTCTGAGTCCCCTCTGCACGGAGATGTGGAAAGTCTTTGAGCCCAGTGAGTCACCGCTCGCTCCCATGTGCTGACTGATGATGCTATCCTGTGTGTGCAGGGGCCACCACTTCCTGGTGCAGCGACTCAGAGGAGGACATGGCTGCTGTAGTCAGTTTCACTCCAGGTTCGGTGGCTGGGCTTATGAGGCCTGAGGAGGAAAGGGGAATGGTGTGCTATTGGGATCCCCCCGAATTCCCTTACAGTCCAGGTATCTGTAACACATCCCATTCCTGCCAGGCAAGCCTCCAGGCTCTATATTGTGTGACCTTGGAAAGTGTGTCGCCTTCTCTGGCCTCAGTTTCCCTATCTGCACCTTGGGAGGTGGGCTTTAAAGTCTATTTCAGGTCTGAAATGTTGTGTCTGTAACTAACTCTTCCTAAGGAGGAAACTAGATATAGATATGTGAATGGGTGTAGTGGCGGACCTGACCAGCCCCTGGAGGTGTGTGTGGGGGTCCCTACTAGGGTACCAGTGGACTCTGAACTGATCTTCATTTGACCAGTAAGAGAGGGCAGTGGAAGCATAGGGATGGAGTGCACCAACTTTGGAGCCAGACTGCTTGGGTTTACTTCCCAGCCCTACCAGGGACTTGCTGTGTGATTTTGGGGAAGTTGCTTAGCCTCTCTGTGTCAGTCACCTCTGCTATAGAATGAGCTAATGCTAGTAACTATTTCAGGCAGGTTAAATGAGTTAACACATGTTTATTGCTTGGAAGAGTGTCTGGCACATACTAAGCATTTAATAAATGTTAGCCATTAGTAAATAAAAGCACAGGAGGCCTGCTGTTCCCATTTTGATTGTGACACGGTGCTGTGGGGGTGGAGGTGACAGCAACAGGGTACAAAAAGTCTGAACACAAAGTGGTGAGATAATAATAATAGTTAACACATGTATAGCCCTTACTGAGTGCCAGGCTATAGTATGTACTCTATAGTTTATTTGTATAAATTTGCTGATGCCTCACTGTAACATCTATGAGATAGACATTAATATTATTCCCATTTTTCAGATGATAAAAAGAAGGCACAGAGAAGTTAAGCAGTTTTCCCAAGCTCCTAGGGCAAAAACCTCTGGCAAAATGGTCCCAAGTCTGTCATACTAAATGCCAGGAGGTGACTTTAATCATCCTCAAAAACTATCTGCCCCAACAGAGTCTGGACCTAAGAGAGAGAGCCAGGGAATATGGAGTGACCCATTTTCCCATCCTGAGCCACTTTTGTGGCTGGGCTGAAATCAATCCTCAGGGAGGGGAGAGATCAACCCTGGGCTGCAGTGGTGGGGCCTGGCCTGTCCCTTGAGGGTGTCACTAGCAGCTTGGGAGAGTCTGGAGGAGGAGGAGCCACTGGCAGGGCTGGGGTGGCCAACAAGTGAGGGGACGCATCTCAGAGGGACACTGCAGAGAAGCACTTGGTTTGGGGCAGGCAGCCTAAGTCTGTAAGCTCTGAGCGTTGTCCAGTGGGGGGCAGTGCAGGGTTGCGGTGGGGGCAGAAGTGCCTGGAGGGGCTGAAAGGATTACCGCCCAGAGAGGGGAGAGGCTGCGGGAGGTGATCCCTGAGGTCCCCAGTGGAGTCAAGGCCTGGGAGCTCCCAGGTTCTCTCTCTCCTCCTCTTTGCTGGCGGGGGCATCTGTGTCCAGTTGGGCAGGGGGTGGACTGTAATGGGTGTGGGGACCAAGAGAAGGTAACAGTGGGAATCAAGAACCCTGGGTCTAGTTCCAGAAGAGGCACCCTATTGAGAGTGCCCCAGCTCCCTTACCCTGGGTCACTGGGCTGGGGACACACTTGTCTCCTAGTAAGCAGCCTGGTGATGAAGCAGAGGGCTGGGGGTGGCTCGGGGCTGGGGCCTCTGCTGGAGCTTGTCTTCAGTCCGCCGCAGCGACAGCTGAGAAGCTGCCCTTCCCACAGCAGGGGCGAGGCCCCTGCAAGTCTGGGCATCCCTGCATGTGTGCGTGCATGTACACACATGCGCATGTGTGCCTATACCTGCACCCATATCTGAATCCAAATATGTCTTATTGCCTCTCTATAGCTGAATGCCTTTGCTGAGTGAGTGTGTGTAAGTGTGAATTGTTCTGTATATCTAGTCTGATATATGACATATCTGAATATCTGAATTGTCATGTGCTTATATCTGCACATATCTTTGTTCTGTGTGTGGTCCTCTATGTGTCTGTGAAGGAGTGTGTGTGTCTGTGAAGGAGTGTGTGTGTGTGGTGTGTGTGTGTGTGTGTGTGTGTGTGGTTGCCTGTCGGTCCCTGAAGGAATCTCCACCTTGTGTATCCCATCATGGGAGTTTGTATTGATACCTTCAAGTGGTGGCCCTGGGGATAAATGTCTCTCTTTGTCTCTGTAGGGTTGACATGTCTTTATGATCATCTCTGTGGACCTATTTCTGTGTATTTGTGTGTGTTTGTGTGTGAGAGAGAGAGAGAAAGAGAGAGAAACAGAATCAGAAATCCACCAGTCCTCAAAACACAAACTCACTCTCTGTCTGTTTGCTGCCACCGGCTCCCCCACCCCACCAGAGCTGTTCAAAATCCTAGTTCGTCTGTGCCAGCTCCCTGGGTTCTAATAAAGGTTAAAATAGAGGCTTTATAATTCTAGCTATACACGAGCATCACCTGGAGAACTTTAAACAACACTGCTGCCCGAACCACAGCTGAGAGCTTCTGATTCATTTGGGCCGGGGTAGTTGTGGAAAGCTCTGATGACTCTAGTGGGCAGCCCAGGTTTCATACTGGGGTCAGAGGTTAGGGCTTTGCTGGGGAAGCAGTGAGTATCTGCTAGGGGGCAGCCCAGTCCTAACGGGGGTAGTGCTGCTGCCACCTCAAGGTGTTGCTGGGAGCAAGGAGCTCTGTTTTCACCTTTTTGGCCTGAGGTCGCGGAAGGTGCAGGGAATTGACGCCTGATCTTGGAGGCTCTCTGCCTTGCAAGATCTGCCTGCAACACTCTGCTGGCCTAGAGAGATGGCCTGCAGCCTCTGTCACTGGTGCCAGACACTCCTCCCTCGCAGCCAGGCAAGTCAGGAGGGTTGTCTCTTTGCAGGCAGAGCCTTGGGTTCCCCAGGGCTGGTAGAAGTGACCAAGCCCTTTAGGGGCCACCAGTGCTAGGTCACGCCAGAGGCAGCCTGTGGCCACCAGGGACGTGGCAAGCCCTGGGAGCTGGTACAGAGACGGAAGCCTGAGTGCCTGGTAGAGATGGTGCCTCAGGGTGCCTAGAAGTGCTGAGGCCAGTGCTTGCCCAGCCTGCCCTGTCCTCCCTGACCCACAGGAGGAGGCTGGGCCAGTGTTGCCATGGCTCCCAGGCTTCTCGGAGCATCTCTTGGGATATCTGAGGCCTCCCTCCCCATCTCTGCATAATATGGGGAGATGGGGGCTCCCTCTTTTTGAGCCTTCCTGCAGCTGGTTGTATTTCTGCTTTTTGGATGCCTGCTTATCTCCAGCTTAAGCTTGGAGAGGCCCTGTGGGAGGCAAGGAGAGAGGGAGGGGACGTGGTTAGGCAGAGAGTGAGGGACACAAAGGCCCCTGGGGTGCAGCAGCTCTGCCTGCTGGTGGGGGGTGTGCAAAGACTAATGGTTGGGATGCACATGTAGGATTTGCTTGGGCCCCCCATGGCCTCCCGGGCCAGGCACCTGTGGGTTAGCAGTACCCTGATATGGGCCTACTCAATCTCTTTTATAATAATTTAATAGTAATAATAATTTTTAAATAACCATAACCATCATACAGCTGAACTGGAGCCTATTTAGCAGTGCCTGTTGACGGATGCTTTGCTGTCCCATTTTTTATTGTTGATGCTATTTTAAAGGATGCTGTGGTGAATGTGCTTGCATATGCTTCTTTTTGTCCAATTGCAAATATTTATCAGATGCAGAATTGCTGTGTTGTAGGGTATATGTCGTAATGATCAATTTTAGAAGCAGAGTATACTCTTCCCCTGGGAGCGTGCTGGGCTCTTGCAGCCTCCTTTTTTGACTCCCTGTAACCTGTCTCTCTGGTCCCCACCAGTGGCCCTAGTCCTTGCAGGCCTGCCCCCTTGGAGCTCCTGCAGCTCTGAGGCCTGAGCACATGCTTCACCTGTCACCGTGTTTTCCGTGTCATGGTTTAAGACTTCATCCCGAAGATGAAGTAGAGTGAGGTAGGGCAAAAAGTGGGTGTAATTGTTAGGGTACCAGGCCAGGCAGCTGGAACAAAGAGGCCTTTTAAGGGGGTAAATTAGCTAGAAGGTGGTTTCCCTCTGGTGTAACAGTCTGGAGCTAGGTGGGCCTCCAGGCAGGCTGGGTGACTGGGCTCCACGAGGTTGCTTGGCGATCCTGCCTCCTCTTGCAGCATTGCTCCCTACCCACTCAGATACGGTTCACGTCCACACTGTCAAAGTGGGGTTTGTTATTTGGGAAGGGTTAAAGAGCAAGAGCAGAGATCATGCCATGCCCTCATGCACAGAGGGTGCAGATGGGGCCACATGCTGCCACTCACATTCCATAAGTGCTAATAACTTCATCATGTGCCCACACCTCCAAGCAAGAGATACCAGGAAATATCATCTCTAGGTGAGCATGCATGTGCCAGCTAAAACTTTGTCACTGTGGAGGAGGGGGAAAATGCAAAGGTTTGGGGAGGCAATCCCTCTGTTGCCAAGGAGAAAGCCATTCCAGACCATGCCAGGAGACTGGTGGAGCTGAGCCAGTGTGTGCCCACAGTATCGCCAGCACCTAGCACAGACTGAGTGCCTAGCACATGTTTGCAGGGCAGAAGAAGAAAGAGCAAGACGGATGCCGGCAGGGAGGTGGGGTTATCCTTGGAGGCTGAGAGCTGTGCTACAGGGAGCTGGGGGAATAAGGAAGGGAGGTGGTCTTGCCCCCGGCCACTGCACTGGGCTCACAGGATTCACACCTTTCCTTCCTCTCTAGCCCAGAGACACATTGGGGCTGACCTGCCGCTGCTGTCAGTGGGAGGCCAGTGGTGCTGGCCAAGAAGTGTCATGGCTGGTGTCGTGCACGTTTCCCTGGCTGCTCTCCTCCTGCTGCCTATGGTAAGGGCCCAGGAACATCTCTCTGGGAGCCCCAGGCTCACCTGAGCCCCCGCTCCAGAGAACTCATGTTTTTTCTGTGCCCTCAGCTCAGCTCTTCATCTGGCTGGTATTTCTGCCAACACCACCACTGGGCCACCCAGTGCCTTTGTGTGAATCAGAAAAGACATGCCTTCCTCAAGACCCTGTACTGATTTGACCAGAAATGATTACAAAATTTACAAATCTTTATGATGGTAATGTGTGGCAACCTTTAGAGTTGCACAGTACACAACCTGCTCAACTGAATGCAGGAGCCCTGGTCAGGGCTGCAGAAGCCTCTTTCAATTTTCTCGTCACCAGCCCACAATGCCCTGCCAGGATAGAACTCAGAAGCCTGCCCCCTGCTCAGGTCTCTCCCTGAGTGAAGGTGGGGATGGGGAGTGAGCAGAGGAGGACTCCCAGGTTTTGGTCCCGCCACTCTACCTGAGAGTTCAGAGTAGCAGTGGGTGAGGCTGTCCTCAGAACCCTGGGTACCAGTCCTGCCTCTGGCCTGACTCACTGTGTGGCCATAGACAAGCCTGTCCCTTTCCCTGAGAACTGCCTGCACATCTGTGAATAGTAGGGATTGGACTGTGTCCCCAAAAATGGCCCTTGGCAACTCAAATGCCTTGTGACTGCCTCCACACTTGCTGACATCCCCCTGGGAACCATCCCTGCCCTGGGGTTTTGAGTTAAAGGGACGGCATTTGGGAGCAGCTGTCATGATAGCAGTGCGTGGGCTGTGAAGTTACTTGGTCCTGAACTTGAAGCCCATATCTGCTATTAACCAGTGGTATAACTTTGGGCTGGAGTTTCTTAACCTCTCTGAGCCCCAGTTTCTCCTTCTGTAAATAAGGGTGGCGAGTAGGCCCCACTAAATGGCAGCACTGCTCCTTAGCCTGCAGCTGCTGGGGGCACTTTCTTCCTGAGTCCCTGGAGAAGAGAGAAAATGAGCTTTCTCAGCCTGACTTCTCCCCTACCACTTGTTTTCTCCTCTAAACTGCAGTAGTAGCCTCGTGGCTGCTGGAGTCAGGCCTCCTGGGTTCGAATCCTGGCTTTTCAGCCTACTGAGCCATATGACTTTGAGCAAGTGACTTAACATCTCTGTACTTAAGTTTCCACATCAGTAAAATGGAAAATGATAAAAATAGTACTTCATAGTACTCTCCAGATCCATACACACACACACATATGACACTCAGAATAATGCATGCACAGAGTGAAGTGCTATATGCGTTTGCTAATATTATTATAAGATGTGGAAACTGAGACCCCAGGAGGGAGTGGGACCTGTCCAAAGCCACACATTGAGTTGGTGACTGAGAAGAGCCCTTATGGTATCTCTCAAGGTGAATGTCAGGGCCCCTGCTGGCCCTGACATCTCTTGTCACCCTCCTCTCTGCTTCTGCTCCCCACTCCCCCCAAGACACTGCCCCTGGGGCTTTGGTAGGAGAGCTTACAGATGGGCCTCCTACCCGCTCCCACCATCCATCCTGTGTTCTCCTACAGGCCCCTGCCATGCATTCTGACTGCATCTTCAAGAAGGAGCAAGCCATGTGCCTGGAGAAGATCCAGAGGGCCAATGAGCTGATGGGCTTCAATGATTCCTCTCCAGGTGAGCGGGGCAGCAGGGAGCATGCCACATCCCCAGTGCCAGCTTTTAGAACTGTTTTCCTGTGCTCAGGCTCGGCCAGTGAGTGGTCAAGGGTATGGGTTTCTGGGGACTTCAGAAGGCCCTCGAGAATACTGATGTCCTGGATCTGCTCTGGGCAATGATGCTGGGGTTGCTCTCCTCAAGGCTGATGTGGTCTGGATGCCTCACAGCTGTTCTGGGTGACTGGACATGGCTGCCTTCTCTCCCACAGGAGCTGGGATAGCACTGGTGCCTGAGCTGGGCAGTGGCTGTCAAGAGCTTGTTAGCAGGCAGCATGGGCCTGGTGGCAGCAGGGACACAGCTATTGCCTGTGGCTGAGCTGTACAGCACTTGGTCAACCCAGGGCAGGAAACGTGGGGTCCTTTCCCACCTCTTCTGCTCATTGCATCAGAAGCCAGAGAAGAAAGCAGCAGCAGGAACTTCAGTCTTGGAGACTTGGGTACAACGCTTCTCCTGGGGCTGCATTTGAGGAGGGTCCTGCTTCCCTCCACTGGAGGAAGCACACATTGCAGGACATTGAGCGTTCTTAGCCTCTCCCTCTAAATGCCCATAACGTCCCCGATCCCAATGACAACCACAAAATGCCTCCCAAGATTTCAAATGTCCCAAGGGAGTGGCACGATCCCTGGTAAGAACCAGTGGCCCCATCAAACCCCTCTCCTAACTCTCCATTGTGCAGATGGGAAGCTAAGGCTCACAGAGCAAAGGCGCCCTCAGCTCTTGGCCTCAGGGGAAGTTGGGGATTTAGGGGAGGGGGCATCACAGAGGCCTCTCCAACCTCACTTTTGCCTTAATCGTTGAAGGACTGGCTCCGTGCTGCCTAAGGGTAGGGCTCTCTGCTCAGGCTGGAGGGATTCATTTTCCTTCTGGATCCTCCTGGCTCCTCTGAGCACCATGTATTTAAGCACTTGATTAATCTGCAGCCCAGTTAAATGGAATGGTCCCACTGGACGGAGCTCCCCAGCCAGTTGCTTCTCAGTGAGCATTAACTGGTGAGGGAGCTACTCTGGACCGTGCCGGCCTTTGCCTCTGCTGAGCTCTTGCTCAGCCCTAACCAAGGTTGAACGTGGATTTGGGGCCCCACCAGTGAGGGAAACTGAGGCAGGGGGCCCAGCAGGGCACACAGTTGGAGGAGACCCAAAGAATATCCCAAGAATATCTGGTCCAAGTCTCTGTTTGGAGGATGGGACTGCCGAGCCCTGAGGGCAGGGATGGTGTGGATCACATGGAGGATCAGGCTGAGGTGGGTCTGGAACCCAGGTGTCCTGCTCCCAACCCAGGGTCATTGTTCCTGCATTGCGTGTCTCAGATACATTTGGGGTTGAGCGACAAAATCATCCAGGAGGGAAGAATAAAGGCAGGGGCTGGGGTCGGACAGGGACCTCGGTGTAAGCTGTGTGCAGTTTAATTGCACACCTGCTTGTTGAACTCTGGGCTGAGAGGGCAAGACAGGCCTGTCCACAGGGATGTCGTGGCAGAGACAAGGGAGATGGATGCCAGGCTGGAAATACAGCATCCATGGAAGGGCCAGGCCAGTCCTGGGGAGGAGGTCTCACCTGCAGGTGTCCTCAGGAGAGGAAGAGATGAGTTCTTTGTGGGAAGGATTCATATATTGAAACTGGATCCTTGCTTCTTAAACCTGGCTGCACATCTGAATCACTGGGGAACTTTCAGAAAAACGTACTCCAGCCACAATCCAAACCAATTAAATCAGAAGCTTGGGTCCGTCGTAGTCACCATAGTTTTTAAAAGCTCCCCAGGCAATTCTAATGAGAAGCTGGTGTTGAGAACCCTTGAGCTAGGCCCAAGGGATAAGTAGGCATTTGAAGGTGGTGGAGAATTGAGGGACAGACGAATGGGTGAACACTGTAGGCTGAGGAATCCACAAGAGGCAGGAGCCTGGTGTTTTTGGTAGTAGTGAGTAACCTCCTGTATTTGGAACTCAGTATTGGAGCAGATGGGTTGGGCTATTGAGGGGGCATGGCTGAGGGCCCAGGGAGCAGATATTGTGTATTTCATGTCATCTCCACTGGAGATGAAGGTGGGGGAAAACAGTGGCCGGCTCCCACTGAGCTGGCATCTCTGCAACTGCCCCAGGGGCTCCACTTGTGCCCTCTCAGGGACCTTGTGAGTCAGGGCTGGCCATAGGAGGTCAGGGTGTGAAGGATTCTCCAAGAAGTGAGTGAATAGGTCTCCTTTAACCCTGTCCAGATGGGAGAGGAGGCTGCACCCTCTCACGATCTGCTAAGGAGAGGGTCCCTCATCTATCCCTACTCGTCCCCTCCCTTGAATCATAGGGTGGGGCTTTATAAAACAGAGCTGAGCTAATTAAGCAGAAGCAAAGGGCAGCCATTAGGTGGGAAAGGGGAAAAGAGTAAAGGCCCAGTTGGACCACCAACTCCATGGCCCTTTCCTGCTCTGGGCCTCAGGAGCTTCTCTTTTAAAATGAGTGGGGTGGGGTGGATCATGTTAATAGCCAGACCCTCTATAGACTTCCTGTGTGCCAGGCTCTGTGCCAGCACTTCATTCTATCACCACAGCAGCTGGAGGGTGGGGGTGGGTCTCTTATGACCCCTATTTTATAGATAAGTGAACTGAGGCACAAGGAGGTACTTTGCTTAAGGACATAGTCCATTAAGAGGCAGAGGCAGCCTGTACCCTCAACTGCCGGGATGCACCACCTCTAAAGAGTGACATGCTCTGGGTCCCAGCCCCCCCTCCGGGCGCAGCACCAGCCATGGGATCTATGAAGGGCCCTTAACACCTTAATTTTCATGTCTGAAAAATGGAGGAAAAACGATACCTACCACATAGGATTATTGCATTAAGTGATAAAAGCCTGTGAGAAGTGCTAAGGACAGCGTATGGCATTTGCTAAGCACTTAACTAAGACACTGTAGTTATTAGGAGCTGTCATCTTGGAGTGTTGGGGGTTTCCAGGGCTCCCACCTTCTGCTAGATCCCCGTTCTTCTGGGGAGTAGAGAGACATCTCTAGGAAGCAGGTCAGTGCCACTTGGAACAATCCTGGAAGCCTCTCTGGAAGAGCAGGGGAGAAGTTAGGGAGCAGATCTGGGCTTCAGAGGGCAGATGGAGAGTACAGGAAGGTGGAGAGAAGCATTCCGCTGGGGAAGGGTGGAAAGGGAGCAGTGAGTAAGGTGGGTGGGCACTGTAACAGCCAGCACTTCAAGGCGGGCACTGGGTTCTCTGTCTCTCTCTCTCTCTCTCAGACATGCACGCATGTGCACACACACACACACGCACAAGAACGCATTTAACCCTCACCAGCCTATGGGCTGGGTAGAGTTTTACCCCCACTTAACAGATGAGGCTGCTTAGACACAGAGACGTTAGGTTGCTTGTCTCTTACCTAGTAAACCCCTCAGCCGGGAAGGTGGAGCCAAGGTGTGCATGTGGATGGTTCTGAAGTCCGTGCCTTCACCCCTGGGCTGCATTTGCTGCTCAGAAGAGGAGTGAGGAGACGCCCTGGCCCTCAGCTTTCCCCTTGTCAGGGTGAAAGGTCATACAGCAGAGGCAGTTGCAATGAGGCTGGAAAGAGGCCTTGGGAGACAGGGACCCTGAAATGTGCTCCAGGTCCACCCTTTTCTTAGCTATGAAAAGGCCAAAGGGTGTTTGTGTTTCTAAGGCCCAGGAGAGAATGAGGTCTCGGCCTCTAATGACTTGCTTGGGAAGGAGAGGGGCAGGCCAGGGTGAGGGGAGGCCCCTGGGGAAGCTGTCCTGAGAAGCAGTGTCCATCTTGCTCACTTTGAGGCTGTTGTCTGAAGAGCTTGCCCTGCAGGCTGAGGTTGGGGGACTCCCCTCAAGGGGCCTCAAGTTCAGGGATAGCATTGACCTTGCTGTCACTCACCAGGGGAGGCCTTACTTTTCCCCCATTGCACCTTCAAGAACCTCTGGCCTGCTCTTAGGGGTACCCTGGCTGGAGCGGGGCTTCTTGGCTCCAAATTAAACACACTTGTGAAAGATGGGCCTCTACCCCTCTCATCATACCTGCAGCACTGTAGAGCTCCCAGGAGCATTTAAAGGTGCTGATGTCCAGGCCCCTCTCCAGACCAAAGTCCTCAGCATTTGGGTCGGGGGGGTCCATGCAGATCTGTGTTAAAAGCCTCCAGGTGATTCTAAAGTGTACCCAGGTTTGAGAACCACTGGCCAGAGCACAGCATCCACCAGGGAACTCAAGTGATCTCAGGCAGAGAGCAGCCCCTCAGGGCCCAGATAAACCAGGCTGGGGAGCTCACTACTAGCTGAGTCAAATCTGAGCGTACCAAAGAATCGACATCTGTGCGTTGTGTTATTAATCCGTGCCAGTCCTCCTGCTGCATTTCTTTCCTGCACCTTCCCTGCCCGGGTGGTCCCCAAGCACACACGCCATGCACAGAATGCTGGCCAAAGGTCAGCTGATGTCCTTGAAACACACTTGAAAAAGGAAACCTGGCAGCTTGTTCCAATGCCTGTTGAGTGTAAACTCACAACAGTGTCTTTTATCTAGGTTTAATATACTTGTATATATTTTGTGTGTCTCTCATAATTTTTTAAATCTAGTAATATGAGTCAATTGGAACAAGAGCCCTGATCTGTTAGTTGAATTATGTCTGTGGCACTGTGTGTGTGGCTGGGGGGCTCCAGGGGGATCCAGGAAAGTACTTGTTTCCTTCAAGCCCCTGCTCCTCACTGGTCCTGGGACCTCTACCCTAAAGAGAACCTAGGATGGTGCTGTGCAGAGTGGCCTTCAGAGTGGTAGCCAGGAGACAGATGCACTGAGGGGAGGCACCCATGGTAGCAGGCAGCTTAATGGGGGTGAAAAATAGAGCCCAGAGAGGTGGCCGTGGGGAGTGAAAGCAAGCTTGCAGCCTGCCTTGCATTGTTTGCAAAATCCTTCGCATGTTTTAAAGGTGTTTATTGAGGAGAGGAGGGGGTTTGGAGACATAGTCATTTTGTCCCTCATTCCAAACCCCCAAATGCTAATGGGATTTGAGCCAATACCAAGTTGGCTCTGTCATATGATGCCCACAGAGGCTGAGGCCAGAGGTGGTGGTCATTGGCCAACCACACTGGGGGCCAGAGCCAGCTCTGGGGTGGGACCCAGGTCTGTTATCTCAGACAGGGAGTGCCCTTTCTCCCACAGTGCTCTTGTGACCAGAAGGGAGGGACAAAGGACGCCTGTACCTGGGAATTGGCATCTCCAGGCCACACAGCCCCCAGGCTCCGTTCCTTCTGCAGTCTGCCTGCCCAGAATGAGACCAGCGAGCATCTCCTCTTTGCAGGGCTGCAGGTTTTCATCAGCCCAGAAACCTTCCCTGCATCTAAGCAGGGTTGGTCGGTGTGGTCCTCCATGGGGGTCCCCACACTCTAGTGGAGGAGGAAGAGGAGGCCTGTGGTGGCCATGGCAGAGGCAGCAGAGAGCAGACTTGGAGGGAGGAGGGAAAGGCCTGCTCATTGCTATTCTGACCTGGTCTCAGAGGCCTGCCCAGGGCACCAAATGCCTTGAACCAGTCCTCTCTACCTTCAATAGAGGGGAGAGGCCAAGAGGAGGGAAGCACATCAGGGCTGGGCCCAGGCTTCCCCATCCTTAGAGCAGGAGGAGCTTCTTGTCTGGGCCTCTCAGCTGCTCTGAGACTCAAAAGGCATCAAGCCTGAGGAAAGGGTGGTGTCTGCAGGGACCCTCATGCTGAGGAACTTACATGCTGTCTGACACAGGGTGTCACTTCTATCCAAACTTGTGTCTTCGTGAAGTCTGGTCATTCTAAAACTTGAATATCAGATCTTCTGTTAAAACACAGATTGCTGGGGCCACCCCCAGAAGTTTCTGATTCAGTAGATCTGGATGAGGCCTGAGCATCTGCATTTCCAGCAAGTTCCCAGGTGGTGTTGCCGGTCTGTGGTCCATATCTTGAGAATCACTGACTTCCAAAGGGGAGGGTGGCATCTTTAGTCCTATGCCACCCCCAGCACTCAGCTCACAGTGGGATCCTCATTTCATGGAACAGAAACATTGGCCGTAAAGTAAATTTTGGTAAATTGAATTGTTTTTACCCTTAGATTGCATGCTAAAATGGGGACCTTGTTCTAACAATACCTGGGCATCCTCAGGTGGCTTCTCAAAGGGAGGACCACAGCTTTGCCTGAGTCTCTTTGGTGCCCTGCTCTATGGAGTTTTGAACACTGTGGAACTGGACAAAATCATCACCATGACAACCCAGGATTAGCTCCTTATTTTGTTCCAGACAAAAGCTAATAGCTTATGCGTTCTCTTTCAGTCACTCTGCCTGAGTGGATCCCTTTCCTCCTGCTCTCACACTTCACTGCCACTCCTGGGCACTTTATAAGGTCTTAGGTGGAAGCAGCTAGGGAGAGTGTACACAGCACTCCCCGACCCACCCCTGGGCCTGAATTCCTCTCCCCATGTCCCCCAATGGGGGCCTATACACAGATGGAGCCACGAGGCTTGGAGTGCTGTCAGGAGTGGAGAGGTCTCACAGAGAACAGGATCTGTTCTCATTTTCAACCTCTGGAGGAGGAAGCGGAGGACGGGAACTTGGCCTGGGCTGCACTCGGCCATCTCCTCCCTGAAACATGTTTTCCTGGCTGCTGTGTCCCTTGCCTGTCCTGGTTTTCTTCCTCAGTCTTCTTTGCCAAGGCCTTTTCTAAATGCTGGCATTTCTGTTGGGGCCAGGCCTATTCTCTCCTGTTTTCTTCCCTGATCTTTGCTCTCTCACTAGACAAACCATCCGTGTCCGTGGACTAAATAGTATCCCTGTGCTGCCTACTCCCTGCCCTCTTCTCCAGTTGCTACTTCTCTAGACTCCAGACTTTTTTCCAGCTGCCTACTTCGACAGCTGTCTCCTCTTGGCTCTTAGCAGCATCTCAAACTGAACATACCCCAGACTAAGCTCTTGCTTTCCAACTTGCCTAATTCCAACATCTGGTTCTCACCTGGCCCTTTCCACTGTGGTAAATGATCCATCCATCCATCCATCCATCCACCCACCCATCAATCTACTTGTTCATCCAGACACTGAAGCCAGAAACCTGGGAGACATCCTTGGTACCTCTCTCCCCTGCACTGTGTTGGCCTCGACTCTGCAGCA
The DNA here is from genome assembly GCF_028858775.2 of Pan troglodytes. Lineage (NCBI taxonomy): Eukaryota > Metazoa > Chordata > Mammalia > Primates > Hominidae > Pan > Pan troglodytes. Next base: position 36,840,636 of record NC_072404.2, read on the forward strand.
GTAACAAATCAATCTTAAAATCTCAGAAACTTAGCACAGTAACATTTCTTGTGTGCATGTATCATAGGCCAGTGTGATCAGCAGAGGTAGGAGGTGGAGCTCGACTTCACACAGTCATTCAGGGATCCAGGTTTCTACCATCTTGGAACACTGCTACTCTTAACATGTGGCCTTCAAGGGTGGTCCAGAGAAGGAAGAGAGGCAGGCTGTGGAAGCTTATGAGGGACATTTTAGAGGTGGATTCTGCACTTCCACCCTCTCACCATTGGCGTGCCCTCAGTCATGTGATGTGGGTGAGCACTAACCGTCTTTTGCAGACTTGCCAGCCAGGTCCAGCCAGTGTGTTGCCAAGCCCTGTCAACTCTGCTCCCGACTCTGTCCCACACAGGACTCCTCTCCAACTCTGCTGCCATTGCTCCAAATCAAGCTTTTTCATCTCACCCCTAGACTATAGCCATGTCCTAACAGGCTTCCCCATGTCTGCATGTCTGCTATTGGACTATATAATCTTCCCCACACAACCAAATCCAAGTGTGACTCCTTATCTTAAAGCCTCTCTGTGGTAGGTCGAATAATGCCCCCACCCCACCCTGAGAGGCCCACATCATCCTAATCCCTGAAACCTGTGAATATGTTACTTTACATAACAAAAAGAACTTTGCAGAGGGAATTAAGGATCTTGAACTGAGAATTTTATCCTGGGTTATTTGGGTGGACACAGAATAATCACATGGGTCCTTATAAGTGAAAGATGGAAGCAGGAGAATCAGAGAAGAGAGACTTGAGGATGCAAAGCTGCTGGTTTCAAAGAGGGAAGAAGGGGCCATGGGCCCAGGAACGTGGGTGGCCTCTTAAATCTGGAAAAGGCAAGGAAATGGATTCTCCCCAGAACCTCCAGATGAAATGCAACCCTGCTGACACCGTAATTTTAGCCCAGTGAGACCCATTTCAGACTTCTGACCTGCAGGAATATAAGATGATGAGTTGTGCCATTTTAAGACAGTAAGTTTGCTTACAAACTTACAGCAGCAGTAGGGAATGAGTACACCATCCAGTGTCATCTCTAAACATTGAGCATAAAAATCTAAAATTATTAACACAACCCACTGGACTAAGAGCTCTGTGAAGGCAGAGACTGGGCCCTTTCTATTCACTCTTGTATTGCTCTGCATTGTCTGACTCGGTATGTCTTGAATAAACGAGTAATTAAGAGAGAGAGGGAGAAGAAAGTGGGAAGAAAAAAAGATAAAAGGAGGAGGGGGAGAAGAACGACAAAAGGCATCTTGAAATCTTCCAGTCTCAACAAAATTTAGCATTGTTGAGACTGGAGTGTGGAACATATGGGTCTGTAGAAGCTGGACGTACTGTGTGTGAGTGGAAGGAAAATCAGTTGCTGTTTTTAGTTAGAAAAACCCAAGGCTGTCTCAGGAGCCCAACTCCCATCCTCCCAAGCTCCAGGGAAAGGGGCCTGGGAGGATTCAGCTCCAATCCGCTGAGGCCAGAGCAATTTCCATTCAAAAGAGGAGAGGAGGTGGGAGCCTGCTGGGTCCTCCCATCTGTGCTGGGCTGGGAGGTGGTAACTGCAAGAGAAATGGGCACCAGGGCATTCTGGGGAGCCCCAGGGAGGCAGCTGTGAGTCTCTTGAGACCCCAGCAATGCAGGCTAGAGGGCTGGATGGAGGCCTTCGAGCTCTCGATAGGGTCAGGGACATTGTCTTTGGGTCCTGGGGTCCTGAGGTCTCATTCTAGGTTTCCCACCTGCCCTGGTACTATACGAATTGTCTTTAGGACTCTAGAGGGGGCTCAGGCTGGGGACATAAGGGTTACCAGGAGGGCTTTGAGAGCTGTGGCAGATGCGTCCTGAGAGCTCCCAGGCCCCGGCCTGGGGTGGGGCACCTTAGCAGATGCCCTTTAGGCAGCTGTAGCTGCCCCAGCCATCCTCTGTGCACCAGTAGGTCCTGGGTGAATCTCTGTTCCAGATTTGAGCTCTGGTCACTCAAAGCTGGGAGCTCACAGAGACACTCAGTTGTCCCTGTGCACATAGGAAACGTGAATCATGGTGGAGGGGGCGGTGACTGGCCTGAGTCACAAGTGAGCCTGTGGCGGAAGGAAATCAGAACTCAAGTTTTAGGGCTTCCGGTGCTAATGCTGAGTAGACACCTGCCGTTTCCCCTCACTCTATCCTCAAACATCAATTTCACAGCTTTGTCTTTTTCTCCACCACTGGCCCTGGTGCATAGATGGTCCCTGGCACAAGGTAGGCACTCAGTAAATAGTTGTTAAGAGAATGCATCCCCTGTCCTGCTGCCAACATGAGAGCCCCCTTCTCCCCTTGTGCCACCCGCCCGACCTCTGCAGCCCTCCTCGCCCTCAACACTCATGACCCTGCTCATTCTCTCTGAAGTGGCCCTGTGACCTCGGCAGTGTCAGCTGGCAGCAGCAGCTGGCTGTGCCTGAGCCTAATGTTCTCCATTAAGGGAACATCTGTTGGCTGGGGCATGGGCCAGACGCAGCCACGCTCCACGGCCGTTCCATGGTCAACATGGGCTGCTGTAGCCAAAGATGTGCTATTGGGTCTCTTTCAAGGACATGATGTCACAGCCAAGCACATGCTGGCTAGATGTCCTCTGCTAATGGTTACACAGGAATTATTGATGACTGGCCTACTGCTATTAGACCTGATACCCAGCTCCCCTCATCTGGCCTTTAATGTCTTTGCCTTCTTGGGTTATTCTTCTCAGAGCTTTCTATGGTACATCTGGTTCCCAAACTCTGTCTTTCCATGAGCAGGATGCTATGGGCCAATGTGACTGGGTGCGAACTCCAAAATAGCCGGGTGTGAATTCTGAGAGACAGGATTTTCTCCGTCTAAAAGCTGTGGATACCTTCTGGTCCAAATAGCACTCAAGCGTCACAGACCCCAACAGAGACTGTGAGCTCATGGCGCCTGCTCCAGGCCCCTCCTCTTCCCAGCACCTTCCCAGGGGTCCTCTGGACCTGTCAGCAGCCCTCCCCCAGGCCATCTCACCTTGCAGGTCCCTGCTTTACCTCCCTGCCTATGGAGGCCTCTCGGGGCAGTGGTTCCCATGGACACCTAACTGGGATAATGAAATTAA